>NC_141144.1:54773262-55080081 GCF_053477565.2 Lygodium microphyllum | reverse complement strand
AAGGAGCCGGCATCGGTCTTGGAACAGGAGGAACAGGAGGAGTGGAAAGAGTAGGCACTAGCATAGGCCAAGTAACTGGATGAGGAAGAGAAGAAATAACAGGGGTAGAAGCAGACATAGGAGCAGAAGACGGCGTCGGTGTCATGGATCCATTCTGTAGGCGGGTCTTCCATATTCACCTCTTGGTCAAAGTCAAGATTGCATCCTGGGCATCTTGCCAATCCGTTTTAAGACCCATAGACTTCGTGCGATCCTCAAGAAGCTCTCCTAATTCTTCCTAAAGAGCAGGATCTGTAGCTTGCAAGAAAAGCTCAACTTTCTCAACATCCAATGCTCTTTGTTCAATAGCATCAAGTTGACTACACCTCTCTTCAAATTCTCATATCAATTCTGAAGCAGCTAGACCTTTGTTTGGCATGTAGACCCACTCTCGGAATGATCACCGTGTAGCCATCCCAAAGTCCTCAAGAAAATACTCCTCTTTCAGGGCCTTCTTAAAATCTTGCCAATGTGAATTTTGAAGGAAAAGATCAGTCACTTTTGCCCTCAAGGCGGGTGTGACAAGGCGAACAAAATATTTGCTCATAAGTCCTGTTGGTACTCCAAAAAATCCCATCTTGATCTCATACGTCTTCAAATAAGCCGAAACATTACGGCCATCAAATAGCTTCTTTTCATTCTCAACTGCTTCAATCGCCTTAGTCGCGTTGATTGCATTCTCTTGCTCCGAATATAGTTGCATTTGCTGTTGTTGATGTAATCGCTGTTGTTGCTGCATATACAATTGTATCTGCTGATTTTGAAGCTGCATATACATAGACATATTCTGCAAAATTTGCTTTAAATCATCCGTAGAAGTACTTGAAGCAGAAGTCGATGATGAAGCTGAAGTAGAGGACAAAGCATGAATCGTAGAAGAGGCTGAAATGGATGCTGAAGTATCTCCCATCCTGAAATTTAAATGCGACGCTTTCACGTCGGGTTCACCAAAGATGTTGAAGGGTTTTCGAAAGCAAATTCACGACCACAGAGGACCTTGACTAATTTCAGGATAGAAGATCAATCAAGCAAGATCACGATTCAATTTGAAAGAAGGTCACCTCAATTTCGAATAATGGCCCTATAATCAACTTGTTTAAGCCTTTTGGTCTCTTGAATGTGGAAAATAGACCTGAATGTATGCAATACTAGCTGCACTTCACCCGTTTGATTATAACCCTGTTCAACATCAACAGCTTCAACTTCATTAAAAAAACAAATCTGATTTATAAACTGGCTGCTCAAAAATTGAGGTCCTTCACGTCCCTTTGATATGCCCTCAATGCCTCTTCTTATGGTCAAAGCTCACAAAGAATAAAGATAGTCCAACATCTCATAAGATCTTATTGATATCTGTATCATGTCAATTTTGACATGTGTACACTCCATCAAGTGGCTTGCTCAGGGGGTTCACTATATATATATTCTCTATATAACGTGCATTCATGGCCTATTTATAAATATCCTAATCTGTGAATTTTTCTTGGATAAAACACAACCCTTTTCTATTCAATCTGTAAGTAAACCATTTATATGACACCCTTCTGTATATAAAAAATGTATAAAAATGGTGTTTTAAAAACCCCTTATTTTGAACTCACGTTATATATATATATATATATATATTCATGAGTGACCCCCCCGTGGTGGCTTGTAGCATTGGTGGAAGCTCTACAGGGGGCTGCACCTGAAGAAGTTCCTTTTGAACCACTGAAAAGTATTGCACTTACTCATGGAGTCAGAATCGGACATGAGCTACAACAGCTCTCTCTTGAGGCCCTTGTAGATGCTTATGAAACATCAGGGCATAAGAGCTCCCAGGATGGCTCCAACAACTCTTGTACAAGAGTTAGAAAGCAGGAATAGAACTGTTGTTAGAAGTTGGTCAAACATTGTGGAAGAAGATTTTACATGGTTAGATGCTTTTATTAGACAGTGATGGCAGATAGTCACAACCACTCAGAATACACATCTCCATTAGCATCTGCTTGGTAAAGCTTGTAAAGTTCAAATCTTTGTTTTTCACAAGGCCGTCATACTGAAATTCAACACCTTGGCCATATTTTTTCATCTTGAACATAACCTTCAGACATCCAAATGGTATCATGTTAGAGTCCTCTGTTATCACAATGTCCACAAGACCATTTATTGACAAATCTATGCATCAGCCTCATATGGAGCTACAATATAATCAATCTTCTCATGCTGTAAACTTGGACTGTATCAGTGACTTGGCGTAAGAATTTCTTAGGCCAGCTTCTTATCATCATCTGCCTTGCCGTTGAGCTAATCTGTTATATGCTGAAGAGACTCTTGCTATTTCAGAGAGAAACACTCTCAGATAGTACAGTAATAGAATAAATTCTGTGCACGCTTTCATCTCTGCAACCATGATGTCAGATGTTTCATAATCTGAGCTACTATCTGAACTCTCCTCTGAATCTGAGCTTTTTCCCTCCAGTCTGAATTAGAGTAGTCTTCTCTTTTCTTCCTATTCAATAGCTCCCCTCAACTCTGCACCCCTTAGCATCAGCTTCAGCTCCTCTATTTTGGCGTTCGTTTCTTTTTCTTCCCTAGGCCTACAACACGCCTCCTTTTTCCCCAGAAAAGTGGCCTCCTTCCACAATAGCTAATGTTGCAGTAATATTTCTTGATGCATATTCACGAGCTGTCATTTTTGTGAGCCCAATGACAGCGGCTTTTGTAGCACTGTAGTTCGCTTGACCTACATTTCTAGTCAAACCAACAATTGATGATATATTTATGATTCTTCCCTTTCTCTTCTTCATCATTATCTTTGCAGCTACCTGAGAGCACATAAAAACACCAGTCAAATTCAAGCCAATAACTTCCTGCCATTGCAATTTCTTCATTCTCATCATTAAAGTATCCCTTGTGATGCCTGCATTGTTTACCAGAACATCAATAGTGCCCCATTTTCCAACTGCAGCTTTCATGATGGCATCAACATCCTCCTCCTTTGAAACATCTCCACCACAAATGAGGGCTGAGCCACCCATCTCTTCAATTTAACTAGCAACATCCTCAGCCTCTTTTGATGACTACGCATAATTGACAAGAACCTTGTAGCCCACACCTCCCAAAGCAAGAGCAACTGCCTTCCCAATGCCTCTGGAAGCACCTGTTACAATTGCAACAAGAGCCTCAACTACCTTTGTAGCTTCCACAGTGGCCTTTTCTGTCGTAGTAACCATAGATCTGACAGTTGTTACAGTGGCTGGCCGTATGGTGAGGGGAAACAAGTCCTTTGATACATAGAGATTGGGCACAGATGCGCGCATACATGTCAACTAGAGCATTGCAAATAAGTTCCTCTTGCTCCAAACCCCTCTCCACTATACTGCCCACGCAGAACAAAAATGCAAACACAATGACTAAGTATGTACAAAATAACAAATGTCACACACACAACTTTTTGGTGGATTCCACACCTCGGATGCACAGTAGTACGACAACATCCTTCTCCCCTTAGAGAAATCAAGATGTCCTCATCTCGAGAGAAACCAGGGGTATCATTTTGGAACTTGTGGGTTATGGGCCCACCATTCTTTCGTTGCGCTGTCGAAGGGTTTGTGAAAGCAATATCGCATCCACAGAGGACCTTGAGAAATTCCAAGAAAGAAGAATCAATCAAACAAGATCAAGCTATGCAGAACAATCTGTCCGTTCTCTAGGTTCCCACATCTTGAATCATGAAATGATGGTGAGGTTAGCTACTGCAGTTAGAGGTCTGTATGTGGCTTTGGGAAAGGCTATGGCTGTTCCCTCACAACGTCGAAATGATGCTATCACTGTGAGTTCAGTGGCATAAGCTATTGCCTCTTCTCTTTCAATCCTCTTTCTTAACAACTTGCAACATGATGGTTGTGTTGGGTCCTCATCATAATCATCCGAGTCTTCAATGTCAGTCAAGTGTAGATACCACTTTTGAAGCAACTAGTCAGCTTTTATGGACTTATGTACCAAGTTCTAGTACTCCAATGGAAACAGAGACTTGAAAGATGGAAACAGAGAGCTCTGAACTCAAAGTAGGTGGATAGGCATGGCTTTTAGAGATTTTACGTAACTATGTCGGGCTGCTGGAATATCTGGTGACATCCTCCATCCTAATGGTTCCTTCTGCTATGGCACAATCTTTTAGTTCAGCCTGTGAGTGGGGAAACTATTCCCATTCCCAAAGACTCAGAAAATTTTGTTTTGGCTCTTCAAGCACAAGGTTTAGAAGTGGTACTCCCTGTGTGGAATCATCTTATGTTTCCTCAGTGCAATCCAAATCTAATCGAGTCACTTTGCTCTATTCTAAGAAACATATTTTCTGGTATAAGAAACACAAAAAGGGCAGAGATTTCATGAAGTAGGAACTACTCGAAACAGATTCAACTTCTGGAGAGAAAATTTCAACATCCCATCCTGAAGGGAGCTCTCTGAAATTCTGGTCAACAATATCATTGTAAACTGTGGGCTCATGAAGTTCTGTGAAGAATTCCTCTAGATCTCATCTGATAAGTTATAGTCTCCTTCCTCCCTGAATAAGCCTATTTTTCTTATTACTAGTTAATCTGTCCGAACAGTCAAGAGTTTCCAGCAGGATTTAGCTTGTGCATACTCTGTCCCATCACCAATTCTCCACTGAATTGATTTATCGATGTTTGAAGCTATGGATTCGCTGCTAGACAGTAAGGGCTTTATCTTCTAGAAAATCCTTCCCGACTTCAACCATGACAAGGGAATTCAATTCGAAAAGGAAAGAAAAATAGAGATAATCCTCTCTGACTTCATCCACCACCAGAGAAAAGACAAAATAGAGGTCGGAAAGGAATTCCCATTATCGTTGTGGTTCCACCCTTTTGTGCATTCACAAGTAGCATCAGGTAATTGGATCCCAGCCAGCGCCTTTGAGTATCTGAATATTTGAAAAAAAATCCTGGTCCGCATTAGTTTTTCATTAGTGTCGTATCTCCCAGGCACTCCTGAAATTACTGCGACGCTTTCACGTCGGGTTCACCAAAGATGTTGAAGGGTTTGTGAAAGCAATATCGCATCCACAGAGGACCTTGAGAAATTCCAACATAGAAGAATCAATCAAACAAGATCAGGCTATGCAGAACAATCTGTCCGTTCTCTAGGTTCCCACATCTTGAATCATGAAATTATGGTGAGGTTAGCTACTGCTGTTAGAGGTCTGTATGTGGCTTTGGGAAAGGCTATGGCTATTCCCTCACGACGTCGAAATGATGCTGTCACTGTGAGTTTAGTGGCATAAGCTATTGCCTCTTCTCTTTCAATCCTCTTTCTTAACAACTTGCAACATGATGGTTGTGTTGGATCCTCATCATAATCATCCGAGTCTTCAATGTCAGTCAAGTGTAGATACCTCTTTTGAAGCAACTAGTCAGCTTTTATGGACTTCTGTACCAAGTTCTAGTACTCCAATGGAAACAGAGACTTGAAAGATGGAAACAGAGAGCTCTGAACTCGAAGTAGGTGGATTTGCATGGCTTTTAGAGATTTTACGTAACTATGTCGGGCTGCTAGAATATCTGATGACATCCTCCATCCTAATGGTTCCTTCTGCTATGGCACAATCTTTTAGTTCAGCCTGTGAGTGGGGAAACTATTCCCATTCCCAAAGACTCAGAAAATTTTGTTTTGGCTCTTCAAGCACAAGGTTTAGAAGAGGTACTCCCTGTGTGGAGTCATCTTATGTTTCCTCAGTGCAATACAAATCTAATCAAGTCACTTTGCTCTATTCTAAGACACATATTTTTTGGTATAAGAAACACAAAAAGGGCAGAGATTTCATGAAGTAGGAACTACTCGAAACAAATTCAACTTCTGGAGAGAAAATTTCAACATCCCATCCTGAAGGGAGCTCTCTGAAAATCTGGTCAGCAATATCATTGTAAACTGTGGGCTCATGAAGTTCTGTGAAGAATTCCTCTAGATCTCATCTGATAAGTTATACTCTCCTTCCTCCCTGAATAAGCCTATTTTTCTTATTACTAGTTAATCTGTCCGAACAGTCAAGAGTTTCCAGCAGGATTTAGCTTGTGCATACTCTGTCCCATCACCAATTCTCCACTGAATTGATTTATCGATGTTTGAAGCTATGGATTCGTTGCTAGACAGTAAGGGCTTTATCTTCCAGAAAATCCTTCCCGACTTCAACCATGACAAGGGAATTCAATTCGAAAAGGAAAGAAAAATAGAGATAATCCTCTCTGACTTCATCCACCACCAGAGAAAAGACAAAATAGAGGTCGGAAAGGAATTCCCATTATCGTTGTGGTTCCACCCTTTTGTGCATTCACAAGTAGCATCAGGTAATTGGATCCCAGCCAGCGCCTTTGAGTATCTGAATATTTGAAAAAAAATCATGGTCCGCATTAGTTTTTCATTAGTGTCGTATCTCCCAGGCACTCCTGAAATTTCTGCGACGCTTTCACGTCGGGTTCACCAAAGATGTCGAAGGGTTTGTGAAAGCAATATCGCATCCACAGAGGACCTTGAGAAATTCCAACATAGAAGAATCAATCAAACAAGATCAGGCTATGCAGAACAATCTGTCCGTTCTCTAGGTTCCCACATCTTGAATCATGAAATTATGGTGAGGTTAGCTACTGCTGTTAGAGGTCTGTATGTGGCTTTGGGAAAGGCTATGGCTATTCCCTCACGACGTCGAAATGATGCTGTCACTGTGAGTTTAGTGGCATAAGCTATTGCCTCTTCTCTTTCAATCCTCTTTCTTAACAACTTGCAACATGATGGTTGTGTTGGATCCTCATCATAATCATCCGAGTCTTCAATGTCAGTCAAGTGTAGATACCTCTTTTGAAGCAACTAGTCAGCTTTTATGGACTTCTGTACCAAGTTCTAGTACTCCAATGGAAACAGAGACTTGAAAGATGGAAACAGAGAGCTCTGAACTCGAAGTAGGTGGATTTGCATGGCTTTTAGAGATTTTACGTAACTATGTCGGGCTGCTAGAATATCTGATGACATCCTCCATCCTAATGGTTCCTTCTGCTATGGCACAATCTTTTAGTTCAGCCTGTGAGTGGGGAAACTATTCCCATTCCCAAAGACTCAGAAAATTTTGTTTTGGCTCTTCAAGCACAAGGTTTAGAAGAGGTACTCCCTGTGTGGAGTCATCTTATGTTTCCTCAGTGCAATACAAATCTAATCAAGTCACTTTGCTCTATTCTAAGACACATATTTTTTGGTATAAGAAACACAAAAAGGGCAGAGATTTCATGAAGTAGGAACTACTCGAAACAAATTCAACTTCTGGAGAGAAAATTTCAACATCCCATCCTGAAGGGAGCTCTCTGAAAATCTGGTCAGCAATATCATTGTAAACTGTGGGCTCATGAAGTTCTGTGAAGAATTCCTCTAGATCTCATCTGATAAGTTATACTCTCCTTCCTCCCTGAATAAGCCTATTTTTCTTATTACTAGTTAATCTGTCCGAACAGTCAAGAGTTTCCAGCAGGATTTAGCTTGTGCATACTCTGTCCCATCACCAATTCTCCACTGAATTGATTTATCGATGTTTGAAGCTATGGATTCGTTGCTAGACAGTAAGGGCTTTATCTTCCAGAAAATCCTTCCCGACTTCAACCATGACAAGGGAATTCAATTCGAAAAGGAAAGAAAAATAGAGATAATCCTCTCTGACTTCATCCACCACCAGAGAAAAGACAAAATAGAGGTCGGAAAGGAATTCCCATTATCGTTGTGGTTCCACCCTTTTGTGCATTCACAAGTAGCATCAGGTAATTGGATCCCAGCCAGCGCCTTTGAGTATCTGAATATTTGAAAAAAAATCATGGTCCGCATTAGTTTTTCATTAGTGTCGTATCTCCCAGGCACTCCTGAAATTTCTGCGACGCTTTCACGTCGGGTTCACCAAAGATGTCGAAGGGTTTGTGAAAGCAATATCGCATCCACAGAGGACCTTGAGAAATTCCAAGATAAAAGAATCAATCAAACAAGATCAGGCTATGCAGAACAATCTGTCCGTTCTCTAGGTTCCCACATCTTGAATCATGAAATGATGGTGAGGTTAGCTACTGCTGTTAGAGGTCTGTATGTGGCTTTGGGAAAGGCTATGGCTGTTCCCTCACGACGTCGAAATGATGCTGTCACTGTGAGTTCAGTGGCATAAGCTATTGCCTCTTCTCTTTCAATCCTCTTTCTTAACAACTTGCAACATGATGGTTGTGTTGGGTCCTCATCATAATCATCCGAGTCTTCAATGTCAGTCAAGTGTAGATACCTCTTTTGAAGCAACTAGTCAGCTTTTATGGACTTCTGTACCAAGTTCTAGTACTCCAATGGAAACAGAGACTTGAAAGATGGAAACAGAGAGCTCTGAACTCGAAGTAGGTGGATTTGCATGGCTTTTAGAGATTTTACGTAACTATGTCAGGCTGCTAAAATATCTGATGACATCCTCCATCCTATTGGTTCCTTCTGCTATGGCACAATCTTTTAGTTCAGCCTGTGAGTGGGGAAACTATTCCCATTCCCAAAGACTCAAAAAATTTTGTTTTGGCTCTTCAAGCACAAGGTTTAGAAGTGGTACTTCCTGTGTGGAATCATCTTATGTTTCCTCAATGCAATCCAAATCTAATCGAGTCACTTTGCTCTATTCTAAGACACATATTTTCTGGTATAAGAAACACAAAAAGGGCAGAGATTTCATGAAGTAGGAACTACTGGAACCAGGTTCAACTTCTGGAGAGAAATTTCAACATCCCATCCTGAAGGGAGCTCTCTGAAATTCTGGTCAGCAATATCATTGTAAACTGTGGGCTCATGAAGTTCTGTGAAGAATTCCTCTAGATCTCATCTGATAAAGCTATAGTCTCCTTCCTCCGTGAATAAGCCTATTTTTCTTATTACTAGTTAATATGTCCGAACAGTCAAGAGTTTCCAGCAGGATTTAGCTTGTGCATACTCTGTCCCATCACCAATTCTCCACTGAATTGATTTATCAATGTTTGAAGCTATGGATTCGCTGCTAGACAGTAAGGGCTTTATCTTCCAGAAAATCCTTCCCGACTTCAACCATGACAAGGGAATTCAGTTCGAAAAGGAAAGAAAAATAGAGATAATCCTCTCTGACTTCATCCACCACCAGAGAAAAGACAAAATAGAGGTCGGAAAGGAATTCCCATTATCCTTGTAGTTCCACCCTTTTGTGCATTCACAAGTAGCATCAGGTAATTGGATCCCAGCCAGCGCCTTTGAGTATCTGAATATATGAAAAAAAATCCTGGTCCGCATTAGTTTTTCATTAGTGTCGTATCTCCCAGGCACTCCTGAAATTTCTGCGACGCTTTCACGTCGGGTTCACCAAAGATGTCGAAGGGTTTGTGAAAGCAATATCGCATCCACAGAGGACCTTGAGAAATTCCAAGATAGAAGAATCAATCAAACAAGATCAGGCTATGCAGAACAATCTGTCCGTTCTCTAGGTTCCCACATCTTGAATCATGAAATGATGATGAGGTTAGCTACTGCTGTTAGAGGTCTGTATGTGGCTTTGGGAAAGGCTATGGCTGTTCCCTCACGACGTCGAAATGATGCTGTCACTGTGAGTTCAGTGGCATAAGCTATTGCCTCTTCTCTTTCAATCCTCTTTCTTAACAACTTGCAACATGATGGTTGTGTTGGGTCCTCATCATAATCATCCGAGTCTTCAATGTCAGTCAAGTGTAGATACCTCTTTTGAAGCAACTAGTCAGCTTTCATGGACTTCTGTACCAAGTTCTAGTACTCCAATGGAAACAGAGACTTGAAAGATGGAAACAGAGAGCTCTGAACTCGAAGTAGGTGGATAGGTATGGCTTTTAGAGATTTTACGTAACTATGTCGGGCTGCTGGAATATCTGGTGACATCCTCCATCCTATTGGTTCCTTCTGCTATGGCACAATCTTTTAGTTCAGCCTGTGAGTGGGGAAACTATTCCCATTCCCAAAGACTCAGAAAATTTTGTTTTGGCTCTTCAAGCACAAGGTTTAGAAGTGGTACTTCCTGTGTGGAATCATCTTATGTTTCCTCAATGCAATCCAAATCTAATCGAGTCACTTTGCTCTCTTCTAAGACACATATTTTCTGGTATAAGAAACACAAAAAGGGCAGAGATTTCATGAAGTAGGAACTACTGGAACCAGGTTCAACTTCTGGAGAGAAATTTCAACATCCCATCCTGAAGGGAGCTCTCTGAAATTCTGGTCAGCAATATCATTGTAAACTGTGGGCTCATGAAGTTCTGTGAAGAATTCCTCTAGATCTCATCTGATAAAGTTATAGTCTCCTTCCTCCCTGAATAAGCCTATTTTTCTTATTACTAGTTAATCTGTCCGAACAGTCAAGAGTTTCCAGCAGGATTTAGCTTGTGCATACTCTGTCCCATCACCAATTCTCCACTGAATTGATTTATCGATGTTTGAAGCTATGGATTTGCTGCTAGACAGTAAGGGCTTTATCTTCCAGAAAATCCTTCCCGACTTCAACCATGACAAGGGAATTCAATTCGAAAAGGAAAGAAGAATAGAGATAATCCTCTCTGACTTCATCCACCACCAGAGAAAAGACAAAATAAAGGTCGGAAAGGAATTCCCATTATCGTTGTGGTTCCACCCTTTTCTGCATTCACAAGTAGCATCAGGTAATTGGATCCCAGCCAGCGCCTTTGAGTATCTGAATATTTGAAAAAAAATACTGGTCCGCATTAGTTTTTCATTAGTGTCGTATCTCCCAGGCACTCCTGAAATTTCTGCGACGCTTTCACGTCAGGTTCACCAAAGATGTCGAAGGGTTTGTGAAAGCAATATCGCATCCACAGAGGACCTTGAGAAATTCCAAGATAGAAGAATCAATCAAACAAGATCAGGCTATGCAGAACAATCTGTCCGTTCTCTAGGTTCCCACATCTTGAATCATGAAATTATGGTGAGGTTAGCTACTGCTGTTAGAGGTCAGTATGGGGCTTTGGGAAAGGCTATGGCTGTTCCCTCACGACGTCGAAATGATGCTGTCACTGTGAGTTCAGTGGCATAAGCTATTGCCTCTTCTCTTTCAATCCTCTTTCTTAACAACTTGCAACATGATGGTTGTGTTGGGTCCTCATCATAATCATCCGAGTCTTCAATGTCAGTCAAGTGTAGATACCTCTTTTGAAGCAACTAGTCAGCTTTAATGGACTTCTGTACCAAGTTCTAGTACTCCAATGGAAACAGAGACTTGAAAGATGGAAACAGAGAGCTCTGAACTAGAAGTAGGTGGATTTGCATGGCTTGTAGAGATTTTACGTAACTATGTCAGGCTGCTAAAATATCTGATGACATCCTCCATCCTATTGGTTCCTTCTGCTATGGCACAATCTTTTAGTTCAGCCTGTGAGTGGGGAAACTATTCCCATTCCCAAAGACTCAAAAAATTTTGTTTTGGCTCTTCAAGCACAAGGTTTAGAAGTGGTACTCCCTGTGTGGAATCATCTTATGTTTCCTCAGTGCAATCCAAATCTAATCGAGTCACTTTGCTCTATTCTAAGACACATATTTTCTGGTATAAGAAACACAAAAAGGGCAGAGATTTCATGAAGTAGGAACTACTGGAACCAGGTTCAACTTTTGGAGAGAAAATTTCAACATCCCATCCTGAAGGGAGCTCTCTGAAATTCTGGTCAGCAATATCATTGTAAACTGTGGGCTCATGAAGTTCTGTGAAGAATTCCTCTAGATCTCATCTGATAAAGTTATAGTCTCCTTCCTCCGTGAATAAGCCTATTTTTCTTATTACTAGTTAATCTGTCCAAACAGTCAAGAGTTTCCAACAGGATTTAGCTTGTGCATACTCTGTCCCATCACCAATTCTCCACTGAATTGATTTATCGATGTTTGAAGCTATGGATTCGCTGCTAGACAGTAAGGGCTTTATCTTCCAGAAAATCCTTCCCGACTTCAACCATGACAAGGGAATTCAGTTTGAAAAGGAAAGAAAAAAAGAGATAATCCTCTCTGACTTCATCCACCACCAGAGAAAAGACAAAATAGAGGTCGGAAAGGAATTCCCATTATCGTTGTGGTTCCACCCTTTTGTGCATTCACAAGTAGCATCAGGTAATTGGATCCCAGCCAGCGCCTTTGAGTATCTGAATATATGAAAAAAAATCCTGGTCCGCATTAGTTTTTCATTAGTGTCGTATCTCCCAGGCACTCCTGAAATTTCTGCGACGCTTTCACGTCGCGTTCACCAAAGATGTCGAAGGGTTTGTGAAAGCAATATCGCATCCACAGAGGACCTTGAGAAATTCCAAGATAGAAGAATCAATCAAACAAGATCAGGCTATGCAGAACAATCTGTCCGTTCTCTAGGTTCCCACATCTTGAATCATGAAATGATGGTGAGGTTAGCTACTGCTGTTAGAGGTCTGTATGTGGCTTTGGGAAAGGCTATGGCTGTTCCCTCACGACGTCGAAATGATGCTGTCACTGTGAGTTCAGTGGCATAAGCTATTGCCTCTTCTCTTTCAATCCTCTTTCTTAACAACTTGCAACATGATGGTTGTGTTGGGTCCTCATCATAATCATCCGAGTCTTCAATGTCAGGTTTTGAAGCAACTAGTCAGCTTTTATGGACTTCTGTACCAAGTTCTAGTACTCCAATGGAAACAGAGACTTGAAAGATGGAAACAGAGAGCTCTGAACTCGAAGTAGGTGGATAGGCATGGATTTTAGAGATTTTACGGAACTATGTCGGGCTGCTGGAATATCTGATGACATCCTCCATCCTATTGGTTCCTTCTGCTATGGCACAATCTTTTAGTTCAGCCTGTGAGTGGGGAAACTATTCCCATTCCCAACGACTCAGAAAATTTTGTTTTGGCTCTTCAAGCACAAGGTTTAGAAGTGGTACTCCCTGTGTTGAATCATCTTATGTTTCCTGAGTGCAATCCAAATCTAATCGAGTCACTTTGCTCTATTCTAAGACACATATTTTCTGGTATAAGAAACACAAAAAGGGCATAGATTTCATGAAGTTGGAACTACTGGAACCAGGTTCAACTTCTGGAGAGAAAATTTCAACATCCCATCTTGAAGGGAGCTCTCTGAAATTCTGGTCAGCAATATCATTGTAAACTGTGGGCTCATGAAGTTCTGTGAAGAATTCCTCTAGATCTCATCTGATAAAGTTATAGTCTCCTTCCTCCGTGAATAAGCCTATTTTTCTTATTACTAGTTAATCTGTCCAAACAGTCAAGAGTTTCCAGCAGGATTTAGCTTGTGCATACTCTGTCCCATCACCAATTCTCCACTGAATTGATTTATCAATGTTTGAAGCTATGGATTCGCTGCTAGACAGTAAGGGCTTTATCTTCCAGAAAATCCTTCCCGACTTCAACCATGACAAGGGAATTCAGTTCGAAAAGGAAAGAAAAATAGAGATAATCCTCTCTGACTTCATCCACCACCAGAGAAAAGACAAAATAGAGGTCGGAAAGGAATTCCCATTATCCTTGTGGTTCCACCCTTTTGTGCATTCACAAGTAGCATCAGGTAATTGGATCCCAGCTAGCACCTTTGAGTATTTGAATATATGAAAAAAAATCCTGGTCCGCATTAGTTTTTCATTAGTGTCGTATCTCCCAGGCACTCCTGAAACTTCTGCGACGCTTTCACGTCGGGTTCACCAAAGATGTCGAAGGGTTTGTGAAAGCAATATCGCATCCACAGAGGACCTTGAGAAATTCCAACATAGAAGAATCAATCAAACAAGATCAGGCTATGCATAACAATCTGTCCATTCTCTAGGTTCCCACATCTTGAATCATGAAATGATGGTGAGGTTAGCTACTACTGTTAGAGGTCTGTATGTGGCTTTGGGAAAGGCTATGGCTGTTCCCTCACGACGTCGAAATGATGCTGTCACTGTGAGTTCAGTGGCATAAGCTATTGCCTCTTCTCTTTCAATCCTCTTTCTTAACAACTTGCAACATGATGCTTGTGTTGGGTCCTCATCATAATCATCCGAGTCTTCAATGTCAGGTTTTGAAGCAACTAGTCAGCTTTTATGGACTTCTGTACCAAGTTCTAGTACTCCAATGGAAACAGAGACTTGAAAGATGGAAACAGAGAGCTCTGAACTCGAAGTAGGTGGATAGGCATGGCTTTTAGAGATTTTATGGAACTATGTCGGGCTGCTGGAATATCTGATGACATCCTCCATCCTAATGGTTCCTTCTGCTATGGCACAATCTTTTAGTTCAGCCTGTGAGTGGGGAAACTATTCCCATTCCCAAAGACTCAGAAAATTTTGTTTTGGCTCTTCAAGCACAAGGTTTAGAAGTGGTACTCCCTGTGTGGAATCATCTTATGTTTCCTCAGTGCAATCCAAATCTAATCGAGTCACTTTGCTCTATTCTAAGACACATATTTTCTGGTATAAGAAACACAAAAAGGGCATAGATTTCATGAAGTCGGAACTACTGGAACCAGGTTCAACTTCTGGAGAGAAAATTTCAACATCCCATCCTGAAGGGAGCTCTCTGAAATTCTGGTCAGCAATATCATTGTAAACTGTGGGCTCATGAAGTTCTGTGAAGAATTCCTCTAGATCTCATCTGATAAGTTATAGTCTCCTTCCTCCGTGAATAAGCCTATTTTTCTTATTACTAGTTAATCTGTCCGAACAGTCAAGAGTTTCTAGCAGGATTTAGCTTGTGCATAATCTGTCCCATCACCAATTCTCCACTGAATTGATTTATCGATGTTTGAAGCTATGGATTCGTTGTTAGACAGTAATGGCTTTATCCTTCAGAAAATCCTTCCCGACTTCAACCATGACAAGGGAATTCAGTTCGAAAAGGAAAGAAAAATAGAGATAATCCTCTCTGACTTCATCCACCACCAGAGAAAAGACAAAATAGAGTTCGGAAAGGAATTCCCATTATCGTTGTGGTTCCACCCTTTTGTGCATTCACAAGTAGCATCAGGTAATTGGATCCCAGTCAGCGCCTTTGAGTATCTGAATATATGAAAAAAAATCCTGGTCCGCATTAGTTTTCATTAGTGTCGTATCTCCCAGGCACTCCTGCGCTCCCATCGTCTCTTCGGTTTTTGCTTTTTCTCCCCAAATTGGCTTCCCTCTAATCCTCCTTTCTCAGCGTTGTCCGCCTTCTTCGCCTTCCTCCACAATCGATCTCCCTCCTCCATAATGCTGTAAGCAAACGTTCGCAATTTCGTGTGCTTTTGAGGACCATGAGTTTGATGGTAAAGTGAAGCTATCCATGCTTTTATGATGCTGTTGGATCACGACGACGTCTCCTGTCCAGTAAAAAAAACTTTTCCTTAGTTCATTCCGTGTCTCCACAAAGGGCGAATCTTGTCTTGGCTTCCAACATCCCAAACAGTAAAACTGATGTTTTTGTATTCCACAGTCTCCACATTAAATCTGATCATAAGGATAGTCGTGACGATCTCGCCAAGCTTCAGCTTATGAAGAATGGTATCCTCCTTTCGCATTCTATCCCCTTTCACCCCAGATTGAAAAAGCTCTCTTTTCCCCTCGTAGATCCCAGAGTGCCCTTTTCCCGTTCGTTCTGCCCCCAGGAAAAACCAAAGAGCCCTCCTTTTTCGCTCCCTTTCGACAGGATTAGTGGCCCTTTTCTTTTTCCCTTTCCTTCCCAAATTGGCTTTTCTTCCCGAACCAGAAAAACCCCCTTTTTAGCCACTCTTCCTTTTCATAGCCTGTCACACGCAGAAAAGCGGCCTTCACCTTTTCAACTTCCTGTGCATACCGTAATGCTCGCAAAGAAGCCGATATGTATGATCTATAAGTTGAAGTGTTGCTTCAGCCATTTTGCATAACACTTGTTCTATCCCAACGGTCCGTTGGATTGACAAGAGCATTATACTAAAGTAGCAACTCCACTATTGAGCAATGTCCCTCACTAGCGGCAAGATGTAATTCAGTTCTGTTATCATAATCAGCTACATTTGGTGAAGCCCCATCATCCAACACATCCTTCAATGCATTTGTGTCACCTTTGCTTGCCCAATTTCTAGTAATGTCATCTTCTCTATGGCTACTATGCGTGCCTGAAGGCTAAGGACTCATATTGCCTTGCACGGAATACAACCTTCATCTTGTATTTGTTTGTAGCACGATAAACTGCTTTCCACTTGACCTTGCTCAACATAGGCTGAAAGCATCTCATCTTGCTCACCACTATGCTTCTAACTCCTCCTCACTATACTCATACGCAGAAAATAAATGTAAACACAACAACTAAATATGTACAAAGTATCAAATCACACACACAACTTTTGGGTGGTTTTCACACCTTGAATGCGCATCAATACGACAGCGCTACTTTGATCACTCACATGCATGCGGTCTTTTGAAACAATAGCATATTGTATTTGATATATCTGAGTCTTGATTACAAGAGAAAATTTATTGTAGTTACATCTCATGGATATCTTCTAGGTTTTTCCTAAGCACCTGGTATATTCTAGATCATTGAAGCTTGTACAACTTCATTTCTTGTAAGCTCAAGTTCTCTTTGAGTTCTGTTGGGACAATTGATGTAGTTATGTCCAATGTTGTGGCACTCGGAGCATTGGTGTTTATGGTGCTTTGGACATTCCCTTTTGAAATGACCTGACTCCCTGCAATAGAAACAGTGTGGAGCTTTATCACTTGTGGTCACAAGGTTCTTGGTTATCCTTGGCAGGAGTTTCTTCTTTAGATCAAATTGTCCTAGGATCCTTTTAGCAGATTGAAGTGGTTTTCTACCTCGGATACTATGCTCCCAGATTCTCCTCTTCATAGTTGGGGACTGAGCTCCATGTACAATCGGCTTTTCTTGTAATACTAAAGAATAATTCCAAGCTTCAACATTCTGGTAAGACTCAATCTATATAAGTTGAGAAGAAATGACTTAAGAGAAATTCATTGCACATTATAACTGTCATTCCTTGCTAGAGTATCTCTAATCATTTGCAAGTTTTAGGCTCAAAATAGATGCAATTCATATTACTCAGGTTAATTCTAGTTACAGGAGTAAAGTTTATTCCAATACAAGTTTTATTTCATGTCGATAAAATTTCTAGGATTTCTAATAATCTAAAGAGGTGTTGTAGGTTCCAGGTCTTCATCTTCATCTGATTCCTCTATATATCTGAAGACTACACTTGTGTAGTTTTGTTTTCTTAGAGATTTAATGTCTTCCGGACTTAAGTCAGGGTAGTCTGCTTGGCCATACCCTAGATCATTGCAATGGAAGCATTGACAATAGGGACATCTCCTATAGATGTGCCATGTCTCTCTACACATATGGCATCTCTTACCCAGATCTCAGGAGTCAACTTTGCTACAATTGCCCGATTTAAGTTCTTGGATGATTGGATTCGCTCGAAGTAATGCATCTCGCAAGTCCGTTGGACACATTGCTTCAAGATGGTGGTTCACATGAGTGTTTAGGCTAGGGAAAAACTTGGATACTTGCTACGCAATATCCATTGGTGGCACATATTTTAGTAGGGTTACAAACTTTGAGTAGTAAGCTTCCAAGGTTAATTCCAGCTACTTGAGCTTGAAAAATTCATTCATCTTCAAAGTCTAGTAGGTTGGCAGAAGGTATCGTTTGCGTATAGCATCTTTTAGCTGAGCCCAAGTGACAATGGCTTCCAAAATACCTTGATCCTTGCACCATTGCTTCCACCATAATCGAGCCCAGCCAATTAGCTTAAGTTTGGCTATCATTGCTTGATTAGTAGAAGTAGTTCTTGAAGTAGAGAAATAATCATCCATTGACTCAATCCATATCTCTGCCTCCGCTGCGATGTCCATTCCTTCTCCATCAAACTCAAGGGCCTTAATTTTCTTGAGAAGAAATTTCTTCTCTTGCATGTTAGCATTTATGGGTATAGGAGATTCCTAACAATCAAGCCATACCACTTAGATTATTTTGTTTAGGATATGCCTATGAACCATGCATTCATCAATCACACGTCATTGCGAAGTTTCGTTTTAATACCAACTATAAGGTGCCCGCCCATCGGCTTTCCAGACACTCTTTTAGTGGTCTATCGAGAAATGAATCTAAGCATCGCTGCCTGGAACTCCCAGGGAATCTTCTGAGTTTTGTCGCCTAGGGTTTTTCGAATCCACCTCACAACGAAATGTTCATGGCCGAATCCACTAGGATGGACCTGAAATTTGGGCTCCCAGTACCGAAGCTCTTCTAACAACATTCTAGCATCGGATTTTGGACATCCTACTTTACGCAGAGATACCCAATCCGAAGAAAACCCATACTACACTTGGTTCAAAGAGAATGGGAAATGAGAGGGATGCACTGTTCAACCTCTTTGCCCGTAGGGCATAGTCCCATTGCGGTCCCCTGAAACGGCATGAATCAAGGTTATAATCTAACAATTCCTAAGGATCAGTAAAACCTTGTGAGAAGCCTCCAAGTTCTCTAGGACCACCCTGCCGTAGGACAGACTCGTCGGGGTTGTGCCCACCTGCTTCCCTTGAAAGTTTTAGTTTTCTAATTAGGTCCTACCACATTTATGTGCGACACTTAAAATCAACTTTATTAATTAATCCTTTAAGGAAATAGAGTTCGTTCGCATAACTTATAGCACAGACACGAAAACATAGCAAGAAATCGATTGACAAACAAGTTCAAACAAGTTCCTTAACTTATCTTCAAGTTATTATTTGTCTCCCGCCCCCATATAAGAGAATTATGTATCCCTTCTGTCCAGCAGAAGTATTCCTTCTACCTTGCAGAAGTAACTGGTCCAAATCTCATGGCATCACAAATTCAATCCTTTATCTAGAAAAGGATCTCCCAACATACCCAGACATTAGGGGCCACAGAGGTCTTTAACTCCATTCTAGACCTAGCAAGGGGTGTCCAGAGCTCCACCTAACCCGCAAGCTATCTAGGAGCGAAACATCATTCATGTGGTTGGCCTTCTTACCACTCGACATTCGGCCCATGAATGGAGCAGTTCCCTCTTTGGGTTAATCCGCGGTGCAATCATGGAGGTGATCCACCCTTGCAAAATATCTTTCCTTAATTAAATCCTTTAATAATCAAGCACAAACAAGGCATTTAGCCCTAATATCATTTTCCAAGAAAACGTTCCTTTATTTCCATGGCGACTTGTCATCACAGACCCTTGCCATGCATATACCATAAATCACAAGCACTTGGAATAATCATCCAAACAACAACTAACAACTAGTTGAATGTAAAAGCATTTAGGATGTTGTTTGATCAACCAACAAAAAAAACCAATTGTATTCTTGCCAAACAATGCAAGAATAGTCGTGATAATATTTCCATCGCATATATGCTCTTCCCCTTGGGATCAAATAGCAATTCTATGTAAAATTTACTTAACTCTTGTATGCACAATTTTGAATGTCATGATTATGCCATTCATAACCCTTGACCAATTCCTCCTTGTAATTGCTCTATCAACAAACAAGCCATATGCAAGTAGGTGTAATTAACTTTCCTTAATACATGCACTTTGCAAGCTCGATCTTTTGAATTCGTGAGCTAAAATTTATCCCTTCCGATGACCTATACTCGTGCATCATAGTATGGGGCCTAACATATCTCATACGAGAGTCAAAAAAAGCATCTATCAATTTGGAAATACACTACTTACAATTGGAACCGCAATTGGATTAACAGTGATGCCTTTGTCCGAAGCTTCGTTGATGGTTGTGGGATTGCCATCCGCACGTGACATTCTTCACTTGGAAGCCATCGTCTGCAAGTAGACTCAAGAGATTAAGAAGGAGGAATAGATTTGAGATGGGAGAGTGTAAGAGAAGATGGGTAAGTCGAGGATTGAAATAGAGGAAATTGAGCTAACTCTCTCTCTTGCAGCCTCTCGGGGCGACTCTTCTCTCTCTCTCTCTCTCTCTCTCTCTCTCTTTCAAGCTCTCTCTCACAGTCTCTTGGAGGGGTATCCCTCTTTCTACCTCTCTCTCACAGTCTCTTGGAGTCTCCTTATGCTCCCTTGTGCCTCCCCATGCCTCATTATTATAGTGGATTAGAGAATAAGGCTTGTGGCTGAGAAATGGAGCTCTTTGTGGAGGGGGATCTTGGAAAGATCAGTGATCTGATGCTCAGATCATAAATCTAATGATTTCATTGGCTCTTAAAGGGGGGTAAAACTCCAAGACACTTACTTAGAAAGCTCTTAGTTCACTCCTTCTTTTCTCTAATCGAATTATTGTTTTTTGTATGTAGACTACGATCGCGGTGCGCGCGATTTTGCAAATCCCTCTCTTTATTTTTTTCTTTTGATAAAATCTCCAAAACTAACTAAAATATCACTTGTCTTTTCTTTTAAATGAAATCCAGTTCTAGAAATATCCATATGTTTTTTTAAGGATAAGATCTAAAACATCTAAAATATACTTGTTTTGCCCAAAATCTAATAATTTTGGACCATCCAAACTATACACATTAATACTAGTGATTAATATAGCTCATAAGTCTCGTTCACATTGTAACTTACGTGAAGGGTGGCTATAGTCCTTGTCAATCCGAGAAAAATATTGAATTTACGACTCTTGATTTTTCTAAATAAAATATTTTTAATTAAATAAAAAATATTAGTTATTAATGTTAGTTAGTTTTTACCTTAGTTAGTCTTTAGTTAGTATTCTTACTAACTTATTATTTCACTAACTAGCTTTTGAACTAACCAACTAACTTTTATTGCGTGGGAATATTACAGAGCTCTACCTAAAACCCATAAATGCTAAGGGACTTCTCCTCTTCATAGACTTGAGCAAAAATAATGCCTCCCCTTCAATGAATGGTTTATCCAAGAGCAAGCTAATTTCAGCAAGGTGCCAAGGACTCTCTCCATGTCCATATCCAAGATTTCAGCAACACACTAGGACCAATCAACAACACTCGGGCTGGCTCAACTTCGGCTAGCACTAAGAGATTCTTGTGGAAAATAGTAGCGTATCCTAGTCATTAGTCATCAATAAAGGTGCATCTATTTTTGTCCTAAATAAATGTGATAGTCTCTCTTTGATGCTTAGATTTGAGATAGTTGAAGTAAAATTGATATGGAGCATCTCTCAGGAGGTCCCACCTAACTTAACAAGAGGATCCAAAATTCAAATCGAATGGAGCATCTCTCAGGAGGACCCACCTAACTTAACAAGAGGATCCAAAATTCATATCGAATGTTTGAGCTACTAACATACAATGATAAGTAAGAATTTTGATCGAGAGGTTGGGACCGTTAAGTGGTTAGTTATGTGAAACTCCTTCTCAAGTAGGGTTTTATACAAGAGGGGGTGATGGTCTAATTTTGAATGTAGACCAGGTCATTGGCCATTTGGATTGAGACAAACTTTTGTGGAGTACTAGGGAATAGCCTTCTTATGCACATATTTCAAGCTAAGTTGAGTAATATCTTATTAGGATCGAGATTCATGCTCTATGCTAGGGTGATAGTTGTGTGAACACAAGCATTTGTAGTACATGGTGCAAGTGAAACTCACGAGTCACTACATGTTATAGGGACCAAAATAGATGTAGCTAGTTTTCCAAGTAGCTCAACAAGATAGAGGTACTCTGGTATTACCCTTTTCAATGACATTTGTATATGTGGTGGTATTATTTTTTTATTATAAGTCACTTGTGGATGAGGGAAGGAGAAATTTGACACAAAAGAAAAAGTCTTGTAGGTGATAAGTCTAGCAAGAGATGTTGAAAACTTTTAAAGCTAGCAATGCAGGCCGAGGGCTAGAAGTTGTACTTTAGGTGCGAAGCACCGACTTGGGTGCATAGAGCTGAGTAAAAGCATTTAAAAGTCTAATCTTTATGTGAAAAAACCTTGCATGACTATTGATTCATAGGTGTGTGAACCCATAATGTTCTCCTAATGATAGTAGCTCCATGTCTTCTTTGTGATAAAAGGCAGAAATATCTTCTACATATGCTTCCTATTGGCCTTGGAGTGCAGGAGCTCATTCCAAGTGAATAATACTTATACATGGCAAAATAAATGATCATGTTGATGCCATTTTCTGATCATCTTGAAACGTGGTATACTCTCTCAAGTGCCTCTTGTTGGATATAAGGAATGACAACAAGAGCAAAAATGGCATTTGAAATGTTATGTAGTTACTCCAAAGCAACATTGCACCTTATTTTCCAAAGAGTAATGTTTATGTAGATTTTGATTATACAAATGGAAATGATGATAGGCAAGAGAATGTTTATGTAGATTTTGACTATACAAATGGAAACGATGATAGGCAAGAGAATGTGGGTGAGTTCAAAGCTTGTAAAAGTGTGCTACACTTGTAAAAGTGCAAGAAGTGCTCAAAAAAAGCTTATAGCACCACATGTAGTCTCTTGGATTGTCCTAATTGCTCAATATCTAGACATGGACATCATGATAAATCTTTGAAATGCTGTGGGCACATCCAAGATAAAGGTCTCTCTCTAAAATTTAAATGCTCTTGTGTAGGTTTAGACACTTTCACGTGTCTAGGTCTATTAATCAACCAATATAAACACACATTGTCTAAATTAGTGCTCAAAAGTGGGAAATGCAAGGGGATAGAGATAGATAGATAGATAGATATGAGAGATAAGTATTTGAATGAACAAATATAAACAGTCTAAATTAATGTTCAATTAGCATGGGAAATGCGAGGGAAGATAGAGGAAGAGAAAGATAGATCTAGAAAAGTGTGTTTATGTCTCCTTAGTCCTTGGCATAGTTAATAAGTTGTATCAGGTTAATGGTCTCCCATTAATCCCACTACCTTTTAATGTTATTTAGTCTCAAAACTTCTTTTTCATAGTCCTTGATCTTCTTGACCTAGAAGAAGAAACATTTCATCTCTCACCAAAAAGGTAGTTCAAAAAGATACAAATAGAATTATTCCCTTGCCTTGGCTCGAGTGGTACCACCCCTCCTTCCTCCTAGACAATTGTGAAATACGCGGATCTAGAGCATGGCAGGAGCTATGGAGGATGGAAGATGAAGACAAGAATCATGTTGACATAAACAAGGAGAGACCAACTGTTACATAAGTGAATTAGGTTCCAAGATGGAAGCTTGGACTCATAAACACATTTTTGTGTAGGACTGACAAGTACAAGACTGACACTAACTGATAAAGAAAAGCATCATCATGTATTCATTCATCTATCAAAAGTGGTAGTCAAGTATAATGCTTTATAGTTGTTGGATGGGTACAATTTTACCTTTCTGTGCCTATGGGATTCTTGCAGCCTGCATGTCTTCATCCCAAACAACCTCATACAAAGAGGATACATTAGGTGTGATTGCTAATACCTCAACACCCCTCCTCAATCACAACCAGAAAGTACAAAGTGTGTAGAGGCTTTAGTGAAAGTAACGCCTGCAAAGTGTGGGCACACCATAAACATGGCAAAACACTAGAGGCTGTCGCAGAAAAAGCTAGGTGTGGGTACCACAAACATGATGGACATCCAGAGGCTATAGTAGGGGCCTTATAGAGGCTGTAGTACAAGGCTACATGAGGAGTTTTACAAGCTTATGATAAAGACATTTGGGCTAGACATTACAAGGCTAAAAAAGTCAGTAAAAAATAGGATCAAGGACCGTGAGGCCCTTACGGTTTTTAGCATTTCTTTTGACATAGATCTTCAATTCATTGTAGTTCTTCTTGTCTATCTTCCTGTACTTGTACTTCACTTTGTTTGCCACTTCAAAGTCTTCATGATTTTTCTGCTTCTTCTTATTCTTGTTCTTTTGTTCCTCTTGATCTGCTTATTCATTGACTTTACTTGCAATCGTTGCATCAGTCTTTATGTCCATGTCCCCCCTCAAGCAAAGGTATCATTGTCTTTGAGACAGCAGAAATGTCTTCAAAACCTTCAAATAAATTCATTGATTGCTCTTCAAAACAAGTAAATCCATCCATCCCTGCAAGAGGAATAAACAAGTCTTCCATGTAGTTGAGTTGAGCAACAAGAGTAATGTTACTCTTCATGAGAAGCATCTTCATAAAAGACTTGATTTTGGTCATTCCCATGATGGAAATCAACTTCAAGTGACTTAGAATAACCAGCAATGAGTTTATCTTTGTATGTGTCAAAAGATACAAGCAATGGCAGTGAAGTATCAAAAGATACTAGTTTGAAATTTGATGTTTGTTGCTTGGGTTTGACTTGATGATCTTCAAAAACTCTTCATAGCTTCCCCTCCTTGCTGATTTGATGGTTTAATACTTGCTTTAAACTTCATATTAGAGTGGCCTTGGCTTGGTTTAAGTGGAAGGAGAGAGAAAATGAAGGAAGAAATGAGCTTGAAGGTAAGTGGCTATGGTTGTCCTGTCAAAATAGGGACCAACGATTGGTAAACGAGCTCCCACGCGCTCCACAGGTTGAATCTTCTCAAACCCTTTGAGATATAGGACCCTCACTAATGTGTCTAAGTCACCCTAAGAGGGTTTGTAATCATCTTGCTCGAGTTGAGAGATCTAAGCCTTCAAAGTGGTCACTGTCAAAACTATGCCCAGATTTGGGAAAATGCAAATGTCGGGCATGGTGTGCATCAATCTCCTTGATTTTTGTGCCAAGATGTTGCGCCTTGACCTGAAGAACAACTCTCAAGAAGAAATCTTGAAGAGATATGGCCTAGTTTAAATGAGATATGGCTGCTCCAACAGAGGTAGGTAGGTGTTGTCCACAGACATAGTTATGGCAGCAACTCTGAAAAGAGGCAGTGCTGAAGCTATAGTTGCCCAATCTCAATGATTGAGGTGCCAAGAGGAGCTTTGAAAGTAGAGAAAAACTTCTCTAGAAGGAAGTTTAGAGAGATTTGTCCTATAGACATAGATATGAAAGCTTCAAGGTGACAGGGTACTGCTGTCTATGCCTGCCATGGAAGCTTCATTGAAGGTAGGAATGCAAATGAAGTTGGAAATAGGGTCCAATAGTCAAACTGAGCTGAGCAGAGATGGAAAGTAGCTGAGAGGAGTGAAAGAAGAGTTGGGCCATGCTCAACTGAGCTCTGATACCATGTGAAATATGCGGATCTAGAGCATGGCAGGAGCTATGGATGAAGGAAGATGAAGACAAGAACCATGTTCACATAGACAAGGAGAGACCAACTGTTACACAAGTGAATTAGGTTCCAAGATGGAAGCTTGGACTCATAAACACAATCTTGTGTAGGAATGACAAGTACAATACTAACACTAACTGATAAAGAAAAGCATCATCATGTATTCATTCATCTATCAAAAGTGGTAGTCAAGTACAATGCTTTATAGTTGTTGGATGGGTACAGTTTTCCCTTTCTGTGCATATGGGATTCCTGCAGCCTGCATGTCTTCATCCCAAACTGCCTCATACAAAGAGGATACATTAGGTGTGATTGCTAATATCTCAACACCCCTCCTCAATCACAACCAGAAAGTACAAAGCGTGTAGAGGCTTTAGTGAAAGTAACACCTACAAAGTGTGGACACACTATAAACATGGCAAAATACTAGAGGCTATCACAGAAAAAGCTAAGTGAGGGTACCACAAACATGATGGACATCCAGAGGCTATAGCAGGGGCCTTATAGAGGCTGTAGTACAAGGCCACATGAGGAGTTTTACAAGCTTATGATAAAGACATTTGGGCTAGACATTACAAGGCTAAAAGAGTCAGTAAAAAATAGGATCAAGGACCGTGAGGCCTTTACGGTTTTTAGCATTTCTTTTGACATAGATCTTCAATTCATTGTAGTTCTTCTTGTCTAGCTTCGTGTACTTGTACTTCACTTTGTTTGCCACTTCAAAGTCTTCATGATTTTTCTGCTTCTTATTCTTGTTCTTTTGGTCCTCTTGATCTGCTTATTCATTGACTTTGCTTGCAATCGTTGCATTAGTCTTTATATCCATGTCCCCCCTCAAGCAAATGTATCATTGTCTTTGAGACAGCAGAGATGTCTTCAAAACCTTCAAATAAATTCATTGATTGCTCTTCAAAACAAGTAAATCCATCCATCCCTACAAGCGGAATAAACAAGTCTTCCATCTAGTTGAGTTGAGCAACAAGACTAATGTTACTCTTCATGAGAATCATCTTCATAAAAGACTTGATTTTGGTCATTCCCATGATGGAAATCAACTTCAAGTGACTGAGAATAACCAGCAATGAGTTTATCTTTGTATGTGTCAAAAGATACAAGCAATGGCAGTGAAGTATCAAAAGATACTAGTTTGAAATTTGATGTTTGTTGCTTGGGTTTGACTTGATGATCTTCAAAAATTCTTCATAGCTTCCCCTCCTTGCTGATTTGATGGTTTAATAATTTCTTTAAACTTCATATTAGAGTGTCCTTGGCTTGGTTTAAGTGGCAGGAGAGAGAAAATGAAGGAAGAAATGAGCTTGAAGGTAAGTGGCTATGGTTGTCCTGTCAAAATAGGGACCAACGATTGGTAAATGAGCTCCCACGCGCTCCATAGGTTGAATTTGCTCAAACCCTTTGAGATATAGGACCCTCACTAATGTGTCTAAGTCACCCTAAGAGGGTTTGTAATCATCTTGCTCGAGTTGAGAGATCTAAGCCTTCAAAGTGGTCACTGTCAAAACTATGCCCAGATTTGGGAAAATGCAAATGTCGGGCATGATGTGTATCAATCTCCTTGATTTTTGTGCCAAGATGTTGCGCCTTGACTTTAAGAACAACTCTTGAGAAGAAATCTTGAAGAGATATGGCCTAATTGATGAGATATGGCTGCTCCAACAGAGGTAGGTAGGTGTTGTCCAGAGACATAGTTATGGCAACAACTCTGAAAAGAGGCAATGCTGAAGCTATAGTTGCCCAATATCAATGATTGAGGTGTCAAGGAGGAGCTTTGAAAGTAGAGAAAAACTTCTCTAGAAGGAAGTTTAGAGATATTTGGCCTATAGACATAGATATGAAAGCTTCAAGGTGACAAGGTACTACTGTCTATGGCTGCCATGGAAGCTTCATTGAAGGTAGGAATGCAAATGAAGTTGGAGATAGGGTCCAATAGTCAAATTGAAATGAGCTGAGATGGAAAGAAGCTGAGAGGAGTGAAAGAAGAGTTGGGCCATGCTCAATTGAGCTATGATACCATGTGAAATACGCGGATCTAGAGCATGGCAGGAGTTATGGATGAAGAAAGATGAAGACAAGAATCATGTTCATATAGACAGGGAGAGACCAACTGTTACACAAGTGAATTAGGTTCCAAGATGGAAGCTTGGACTTATAAAAAAAATCTTGTGTAGGACTGACAAGTACAATACTAACACTAACTGATAAAGAAAAGCATCATCATGTATTCATTCATCTATCAAAAGTGGTAGTCAAGTACAATGCTTTATAGTTGTTGGATGGGTACAGTTTTCCCTTTCTGTGTATATGGGATTCCTGCAGCCTGCATGTCTTCATCCCAAAATGCCTCGTACAAAGAGGCTACATTAGGTGTGATTGCTAATATCTCAACACCCCTACTCAATCACAACCAGAAAGTACAAAGTGTGTAGAGGCTTTAGTGAAAGTAACACCTACAAAGCGTGGGCACACCATAAACATGGCAAAACACTAGAGGCTGTCATAGAAAAAGCTAAGTGTGAGTACCACAAACATGATGGACATCTAGAGGCTATAGCAGGGCGTTACAGAGGCTGTAGTACAAGGCCACATGAGGAGTTTTACAAGCTTATGATAAAGACATTTGGGCTAGACATTACAAGGCTAAAAGAGTCAGTAAAAAATAGGATCAAGGACTGTGAGGCCTTTACGGTTTTTAGCATTTCTTTTGACATAGATCTTCAATTCATTGTAGTTCTTCTTGTCTATCTTCGTGTACTTGTACTTCACTTTGTTTGCCACTTCAAAGTCTTCATGATTTTTCTACTTCTTATTCTTGTTCTTTTGGTCCTCTTGATCTGCTTATTCATTGACTTTGCTGCAATCGTTGCATCAGTCTTTATGTCCATGTCCCCCCTCAAGAAAATGTATCATTGTCTTTGAGACAGCAAAAATGTCTTCAAAACCTTCAAATAAATTCATTGATTGCTCTTCAAAACAAGTAAATCCATCCATCCCTACAAGTGGAATAAACAAGTCTTCCATCTAGTTGAGTTGAGCAACAAGACTAATGTTACTCTTCATGAGAATCATCTTCATAAAAGACTTGATTTTGGTCATTCCCATGATGGAAATCAACTTCAAGTGACTGAGAATAACCAGCAATGAGTTTATCTTTGTATGTGTCAAAAGATACAAGCAATGGCAGTGAAGTATCAAAAGATACTAGTTTGAAATTTGATGTTTGTTGCTTGGGTTTGACTTGATGATCTTCAAAAAATCTTCATAGCTTCCCCTCCTTGCTGATTTGATGGTTTAATACTTACTTTAAACTTCATATTAGAGTGGCCTTGGCTTGGTTTAAGTGGCAGGAGGGAGAAAATGAAGGAAGAAATGAGCTTGAAGGTAAGTGGCTATGGTTGTCCTGTCAAAATAGGGACCAACGATTGGTAAAGGAGCTCCCACGCGCTCCAAAGGTCGAATCTGCTCAAACCCTTTGAGATATAGGACCCTCACTAATGTATCTAAGTCACCCTAAGAGGGTTTGTAATCATCTTGCTCGAGTTAAGAGATCTAAGCCTTCAAAGTGGTCACTATCAAAACTATGCCTAGATTTGGGAAAATGCAAATGTCGGGCATGGTGTGCATCAATCTCCTTGATTTTTGTGCCAAGATGTTGCGCCTCGACCTGAAGAACAACCTTGAGAAGAAATCTTGAAGAGATATGGCCTAATTCATGAGATATGGCTGCTCCAACAGAGATAGGTAGGTGTTGTCCACAGACATAGTTATGGTAGCAACTCTGAAAAGAGGCAATGCTGAAGCTATAGTTGCCCAATCTCAATGATTGAGGTGTCAACGAGGAGCTTTGAAAGTAGAGAAAAACTTCTCTAGAGGGAAGTTTAGAGAGATTTGGCCTGTGGACATAGATATGAAAGCTTCAAGGTGACAGGGTACTGCTGTCTATGGCTGCCATGGAAGCTTCATTGAAGGTAGGAATGCAAATGAAGTTGGAGATAGGGTCCAATAGTCAAACTGAGCTGAGCAGAGATGGAAAGGAGTTGAGAGGAGTGAAAGAAGAGTTGGGCCATGCTCAATTGAGCTCTAATACCATGTGAAATACGCGGATCTAGAGCATGGTAGGAGTTATGGATGAAGGAAGATGAAGACAAGAATCATGTTCACATAGACAGGGAGAGACCAACTGTTACACAAGTGAATTAGGTTCCAAGATGGAAGCTTGGACTTATAAAAAAAATCTTGTGTAGGACTGACAAGTACAATACTAACACTAACTAATAAAGAAAAGCATCATCATGTATTCATTCATCTATCAAAAGTGGTAGTCAAGTACAATGCTTTATAGTTGTTGGATGGGTACAGTTTTCCCTTTCTGTGTATATGGGATTCCTGCAGCCTGCATGTCTTCATCCCAAACTGCCTCATACAAAGAGGCTACATTAGGTGTGATTGCTAATATCTCAACACCCCTCCTCAATCACAACCAGAAAGTACAAAGTGTGTAGAGGCTTTAGTGAAAGTAACACCTACAAAGCGTGGGCACACCATAAACATGGCAAAACACTAGAGGCTGTCACAGAAAAAGCTAAGTGTGGGTACCACAAACACGATGGACATCCAGAGGCTATAGCAGGGCGTTACAGAGGCTGTAGTACAAGGCCACATGAGGAGTTTTACAAGCTTATGATAAAGACATTTGGGCTAGACATTACAAGGCTAAAAGAGTCAGTAAAAAATAGGATCAAGGACCGTGAGGCCTTTACGGTTTTTAGCATTTCTTTTGACATAGATCTTCAATTCATTGTAGTTCTTCTTGTCTAGCTTCGTGTACTTGTACTTCACTTTGTTTGCCACTTCAAAGTCTTCATGATTTTTCTGCTTCTTATTCTTGTTCTTTTGGTCCTCTTGATCTGCTTATTCATTGACTTTGCTTGCAATCGTTGCATTAGTCTTTATATCCATGTCCCCCCTCAAGCAAATGTATCATTGTCTTTGAGACAGCAGAGATGTCTTCAAAACCTTCAAATAAATTCATTGATTGCTCTTCAAAACAAGTAAATCCATCCATCCCTACAAGCGGAATAAACAAGTCTTCCATCTAGTTGAGTTGAGCAACAAGACTAATGTTACTCTTCATGAGAATCATCTTCATAAAAGACTTGATTTTGGTCATTCCCATGATGGAAATCAACTTCAAGTGATTGAGAATAACCAGCAATGAGTTTATCTTTGTATGTGTCAAAAGATACAAGCAATGGCAGTGAAGTATCAAAAGATACTAGTTTGAAATTTGATGTTTGTTGCTTGGGTTTGACTTGATGATCTTCAAAAAATCTTCATAGCTTCCCCTCCTTGCTGATTTGATGGTTTAATACTTACTTTAAACTTCATATTAGAGTGGCCTTGGCTTGGTTTAAGTGGCAGGAGGGAGAAATTGAAGGAAGAAATGAGCTTGAAGGTAAGTGGCTATGGTTGTCCTGTCAAAATAGGGACCAACGATTGGTAAATGAGCTCCCACGCGCTCCACAGGTTGAATCTGCTCAAACCCTTTGAGATATAGGACCCTCACTAATGTATCTAAGTCACCCTAAGAGGGTTTGTAATCATCTTGCTCGAGTTGAGAGATCTAAGCCTTCAAAGTGGTCACTATCAAAACTATGCCTAGATTTGGGAAAATGCAAATGTCGGGCATGGTGTGCATCAATCTCCTTGATTTTTGTGCCAAGATGTTGCATCTTGACCTGAAGAACAATCTTGAGAAGAAATCTTGAAGAGATATGGCCTAATTCATGAGATATGGCTGCTCCAACAGAGATAGGTAGGTGTTGTCCACAGACATAGTTATGGTAGCAACTCTGAAAAGAGGCAATGCTGAAGCTATAGTTGCCAAATCTCAATGATTGAGGTGTCAAGGAGGAGCTTTGAAAGTAGAGAAAAACTTCTCTAGAGGGAAGCTTAGAGAGATTTGGCCTGTGGACATAGATATGAAAGCTTCAAGGTGACAGGGTACTGCTGTCTATGGCTGCCATGGAAGCTTCATTGAAGGTAGGAATGCAAATGAAGTTGGAGATAGGGTCCAATAGTCAAACTGAGCTGAGCAGAGATGGAAAGGAGTTGAGAGGAGTGAAAGAAGAGTTGGGCCATGCTCAACTGAGCTCTAATACCATGTGAAATACGCGGATCTAGAGCATGGTAGGAGTTATGGATGAAGGAAGATGAAGACAAGAATCATGTTCACATAGGCAAGGAGAGACCAACTGTTACACAAGTGAATTAGGTTCCAAGATGGAAGCTTGGTGAGAGCGGAATTTAGGTGACGGGAAGTGCTTAAAAATAGTTATAAATTATGAATATCAAGGGAAAAATATTCACCGTCAAAGGCGGCGGCTCAATCTAGGACGATTTTAAGCATAAGCAGTCGACGGGCGCCCAAGTGACACCTCCGGATTTTTAGTAATTTTTTCTGTCAGTCAGGACAGGATGTGGGAGCTACAGGCCTGTCCGGGATGCCGAGAGGGATGCCCAAAAATTTACAGCACGTCAATCGGAGCTCGTATGCGGAAGTTGGCCCGAAACCGGCCGGGGTGCCTAAAAAGGGGGCCAAATTTGAAATTCCAAAAGGTGTGAGTAGAGGGGGGTGACCTTTGGCACCCCCACCCCCCAAAAAAAATGTGATGTAGGGGGGGCAGCAGCTGTTTTCAGCCGCTGAAAAAAACGCGCCCCCCCCACAAATCGACATGATAGCTTGCAAGTAAGCTATGAAACAAATCACAGCAGGCCACTACTTTGTTCTCACGCTCCGCATCGCTCCGTTCCACGCAGACAATGGCAGCCTGTAGAGGGAGAGAGAAAATCAGTATTTCTCTCTCCTCCCTCTCTCTCTTCTAAAGACAAGTTCATGTGGGGAGAAGAAGGAAGAAGAAAGAATGGTGGAGGCTTGTCCGGCATGGATCGGATTGCTCCACGGGCTGGAAATGGTGGTTGGTGATTGTGCTGGACATGAAGTGCTGCTGATTTTCAGATTTGCAGCCATGGACATGAAACCCGAAACACGCAAATAAGCGGTAATTTAAAATTTTCAAAGGAAATTTGAGATTCTATAGCTTTTAATTGATGAAATGTTGTTCATGTGGGATAAAAATTGTTCATGCTACTGTTTTCTATGAGTTCTTGCTGGTCATAATCAAAAGATCAGAAAAATATGCATCTTGTGGTTCAAAATAATACATTAAAACATGAAAAACATGAAAAATCAAGGGAAAATGATGGTTTTTGCCATAAAAAGGGGGAAGTAAATAGGAACATCAACTAAACTTTCGTTTTTCTGCAAGAAGGAACTAAGGGCCACAGCCCATAACCTGTTTTGAATTTTTAGTAATTAAATAATGCAGGAAAATAAGGGAAAATACAAAAAAAGGGTGGAAAAACCCTAAAAAATAGGGGGAAAAATACATTTTGGGTTTCGAAAAATAAGGATAAATAAGAGCAATGTTTGTGAATGTTTGTGGGGACTGAAGCATGAGGATTTGCCTCAGTTCAACCCCACCTTCTTGTTCTAGTGTGTCTTTTCCCGGTTTTTTCACATAAAATGATGATAAAATACCCTATAAATCTATCCAATGATGCAATATTTAAACGGGGAAGGGTAGAGGAGTTGAAATATTTCTAAATGCCGTGTGAGATGATGGGAAAGTTGCTGATTTCTATGCATAGCATTTAGGACGGATGATAATTAAAATTAAGAGCTTAGTAGCACGAGGATCACCTCGGTGCTAGGCCCATGCAACGAAGCACGAACGATAGTTGGAAATCATTAAAATAATGTTCTTGCACTTGTGCACGATACTGTTTTGCTAAATGTTTGAGCACTAGGCATCCACCAAATGCATAGAGCATGAAAGGAATTTAGAAAATATCAGTGACCAGCTCCTGGACATGCATTGCAATTGGTTTATTGGAACCTGACCTACGATGAGAGGCAGTGAGGTACCCATGTTGTAGGCTAGTCGTGGGGTCTAGGGGAAAGAGAAGTAAGAACAATGGTACATTCCTGGACACACTTATTTGGTACCTTGAGCGACTTTTGTGCGAAATGTCTAAACGTTGAGCGACGCATCGAGGGGCCAATCCCCAAGGTGTAGGAGAGTCGCAGAGGGTTGAGGGCATTCAGCCATAGGAGGAACCCCATGTGTATGTGATTCGAGCCTATTTGGCTATGTGAAAGGGACTCCCTCTAAGGAGTAATATTGGGTTAGGATAACTTGGACTACAACGTATTACAAACGCAATGTTTAGGAAGGCAGAGATTTTGATAGACGCTCCTGGCCGCGAGGCCGAGGGGTTGTCTTGTGCGTAATGACGAGGCCCAGCTAGTGCATGAGCCAGTGCCGGCACGTTTTTAGGTCCATCAGTGGTGCGTCTGCCGGGAGCCGCTTAAAAGTGGCGGTTCTCGAATCCTGGTTGTTTAGGGACCAACTAGCAGTTTATGCCAAAGGATACTGAGATTGATCCGTTATTTATTGATAAGCATCGTCTAGCAGAAATCCAAAAGCAAGAAAGAGACGAAAGAGCTAGGCGACGTGCTGAAATTTTTAGGAGATATTCCCCTAAGCGTAGTAGTGCTGAAACCTTTACGAGGGAGTGGATCTAGTGGTCTTAGTACCACAAGCAGCAAGTTAGGAGAAGGTGGAAGCTCTAGTGCTCCCCTTCCTGCCATAAGCCAGTCCACGTCAATTGCGGGAGGTGTAACCCCACCGTCCCCTATTCCTAGTACAAATCCAATCTGCGTCATGGTGCAGCCTATTGCAATTCCAGCAGGAACGACGGATTTGCCGGCTCTAGGTTACCCGCTACCCATTTTTAATGGGCTAGTTGAGGAAGATGCGGAACTCCACATTAGGGAGTTTCAAAAGCTGATGTTTAACTGTCGCATCCAAGAAGAAGGACATTTAATGATGTTCTTCAATATGACTCTCAAAGGAAGAGCCGCTATATGGTATCATGGTTTAGAAGCCGGAACCATATTGAACATTGATGCATTTTATGGAGCTTTTCGAAGGGATTTTGCCCCAGAAAAGGGTGGACAATATTGGTTGCGTGTACTTAACGTGACCCGTCAAGAACCACATGAGGATATTCGCGCTTATGCGAAGAAAATAAAAGAGGTTTTCCGTAAGTTGGACACCTCTATTCCCATCCCCGCAGCTGCCCAATTGCAATATTTCCTACATGGTTTGGACTTTAATATCCAATTGCAGTTGAGTAGTGTTCCCTTGGGGGATATAGATACTGCCATTACATGAGCACAAGAGGTGGAATCCCGACTACAAGCAGCCTATGCTTCTCGAGGAAATTCGAATATGGGTTTAGTATTGGGAAACAATATGGCAATGGCCAATGGCAGTAGTGGCCAAGGGATAGCGATGGCTAACCCTAATGGGAGAGGGAACATGATGCAGAATGTCCCTTTATTACCGGCTCCCCCTAGCATATCGATGCCTACGGGCAGTCAAATGGCTCCAAGTGGTGGAAGCCAGGCGGTCAATTCTAATACCATGTCTGTGGCTCAACAACCAGTGCCTAATCGAATTGTTAGGCCGATGGAACGACAGGGTAATGACCAGGGCTATGAGTCGAGTTCTTCCAATGTTCTTGGCGAGGTTAAGGACATGATGAAGCATTATACCGACATGATTACGGAGCAATATCGACAAATAGCCGTTGATGTCAACTTCCTTAAAAAACAACAAATTTTGATAGGAAGTAGATACCCGGAGGAGGGTGCACCGTCGAGGTTTAGTTGCAAATGGTGTGGTGGGCAGCACTATCCAAGAAATTGCCCAAATGTTAAGTGTGACATTTGTGGAAAATCCGGCCATTTAGTAGCTACTTGCTGGAGTAAGATCAGTTCTCTCCAGCAAGGAAGTCGGCAACCAGGGCCAGTTAATCATCGTGCGCAACGAAATGATTCCCAGCGAGAAGATGGGCCTAAACAAATACTTCAACGACCAAAGACTACAGTGGAGGAGCTACCAAGTGGTAGTGGGGTTAGTTTGATTGAGGCTGTACGCGTTAACGATGCTGAAACCTCTAATCTGCGAGCTGTCCTTACAAGAGGTCAAAAGGGTCGAGAGGCCGACAAGAATAAGCCTGTCGACGGAAACCCTAAACAAGGCGACAAAGGGACGCAAGTTTTGGATCCTGCCATGGAAGGGGGACCTTTGAAGCCCGTGGAAAGTAAAGCCGATAAGGAACCACCAAAGAAGAAGGTGAAAGTTAAGAAAGAGGCAATAAAGCCGGTTCAGCGACCTAAAGAGCGGATGGTTTGGCGTAAAAAGCGAGCTCTATCAAACTATCATGAATTCGATTTGGCGAGCTCTCTTTGCGAAGTCAAGCCGGATGTGAATCTTTTATAGCTTATTAAGCTTTCCCCAGGAGTACGTAAGGAATTTAGAAAGATTCTACGTACTGGGTATATCGTAGAACCTTTGGGTATTGCGCGAGTTGGTGATGACTGGTTCGAGCATGCTGAGAAGCATTGCCCAAGGGTTGCAGCCTATGTCGATGGGATATTAGTAGATTATGCCATTGTCGACACGGGATCATCTGTTAACATTATGAGTTCTGAACTGATGGAAAGGTTGGGTCTTGCGATCCAGAAAGATACCTCCACAATTCTCAGAATGGCAGGTGATAGTTTGAGACAGCCAGAAGGCTGCATTACTAAGGTCCATGTCACTGTTGCAAATGTAGAATGCTTGTTGGACTTTAGGGTGATTCGTTTTGCAGGTCGTCCAAGTTACCAAGTATTACTCGGACGACCTTGGATCTTGCAAGTGGACTGCCAAGTAGATATACGCGCCGGTCGACTAATATTCGGCAGAGGTGCCCAGCGTGTGGTGGTTGATGCTTATCCTGAGTCCCCGTAGAGTGAGAGAGAATGTAGTCTCATTGCCCATCTTTAAGGGAAAGTACAATGAAGACCCTGATCTTTATGTAGTTGAGTTCATGGTAGTGTGTGTAGCCAACAATGTCAGAACCCCCGAGCATTGATTGGTGATATTCCCCACTGCCATTTTCAAAGGTGTGGCGTTTCAATGATATGAGAGACAAGCAACATGAACTTTTGGCACATGGGACAACTTGAAGTTGGCCTTCTTCACTAAATTCAGGCATGAAGACTTTGAAGAGTGGATGCAAGAGGAGTTCATGAACTTATTCCTCGAAGGAAATTGTCAGCAAGGAACGATGACCTAGAATCTAGAGTCTATCTCTTGATGCATACTATTCAAAGTTCGTCTCTCTTTTGATGTACCACAAATGGATATGACACAATAGGTATCAAAGTTTTGTGCCGGATTAAACCCACCTATAAACACCCGCCTCGAATCAATGCGCCTCTACAGAATTGGAGACACTAGAAGATTTATCTGCTAGTGAGACATCATCGAGTGATGAGTCCAAAGAGGGATCCACCACAGAGGACATCTATCAGATCACTTTGAACGAGTCGATAGAGGGCCAAGATCGTATAAGAGATGCAGATGTTATTGAGCTAGACCTTGGTACGCCTGATGATTTGCGGCCGATCAAATTAGGTTCTATGCTCAGCTCAGCAGAAAGGGAGGACTATGACGCCTTGATCCAGGAATTCCGTGATATCTTTGCCTGGAGTTATGATGAGTTGAGAGGCATCCCTCCTAGTCTTGCTGTTCATACAATTCCGTTGAAAGAGGGCAGTCGTCCTGTACGGCAGAAAGTAAGGCGTATGCCTTTCGAACTGAGGGACGGCCTGTTTGAAGAGTTACAGAAGTTGCGAAAAGCGGGTTTGATTTTTCCTGTGCAACATACGGAATGGTGTTCGACGGTTGTGATAAGAAAGAAGAAGAATAATCAAATCCGATTATGTGTAGACTTTAGGGAGCTGAATAAGCAGACGGTTAAGGACTACTACCCGTTGCCATTTATTGACCAGATTTTGGATCAATTAGCGGGTAGGGAGATATATTCGTTCATGGATTGCTTTGCAGGATATAACCAGATGGCAATTGCAGAAGAGGACAAGTTGAAAACAACTTTCATCACGGTATTTGGTACTTTTGTATACCATGTGATGGCCTTTGGTTTATGCAATGCACCTGGTTCGTGGCAACGACCAGCAAATAAGACATTCGGTGACATATCCCCTGAAGAGTTGAAGGTGTTTATTGATGACTTAGGGGCCGCCACCGTGAGAGGAAGGCAGTTGATCATTCTAAGAAAATGCTTTGAGCGCTGTAGACAGTTCTGCATCGCCTTAAACCCACGGAAGTGCGTTTTTGGAGTACCTTATGGGCTATTGTTGGGTCATGTGGTCAGTTCGGTAGGAATTGCGACAGACCCCGAGAAGGTCAAAGTTATAATTGCCATGGGTCCACCACGCACTCCGAAAGAGGTTCATAGCTTTCTGTCTTCGGTTGGTTACTACCATAGATTCATCAACGCCTTAGCAGAAAGAACGTTGCCGCTTACAAATTTATTGTCCTTTAGCTGTTTGTTTGTATGGGGTGACCCTTGTAAGGTAGCATTCGAGGATGTGAAACAAGAGCTAGCAAGAGCGCCCGTTTTAAAAGCACCTAAAAGAGGTGAGGTGTTTTATATATTTTCAACAGCCACCATGTATAGTATCAGCTGCTGTTTAGCCCAAATTTGGGAAGAGAAGTGGTACCACCCGATTGCTTTTGCTAGTTGGAAGCTAGGGGTATCCGAAATCAATTATACTTACATGGAGAAATTGTGTCTAGCAATGGTCTTTGGGACCAAGAAATTCAGGCATTATATTCTCTATGAGAAAGTCGTGCTTTATACGAAGGCGAAGGGACTGCGACTATTGATGAATAAGTTACAGCTGCCTGATCGTCTAGCAAAGTGGTTGATCACTTTGCAAGAATTTGATTATGAAATCAAGAGTAAGCCACCAAGGTTGCAAGGCATCATGGAATGTCTTATGGACTTTGGGGAGCCGAAAGAATCTGTGGCTGAAGGTAGTGACATGGAGTTGTTATTCAAAATAGATACGGCATCTATTCCCTCCTGGTATGCTACAATAACGCATTATTTATCAACGGGAGAGGCGGGATCCGAATTATCTAAGGCTGAGAAAAGGAAAATTAAGTAGTAAGCGTTAAAGTTTGCCTTGATCGCAGGTACATTATATCGGCAAGGGGTTGATGATATCTATCACCGGTGTGTGATGCCTAACGAGGTGCCATTCATTTTGGAAGAGTGCCATGATTCTGCTTGCGGTGGCCATTTTGCTGGATGACTCACAGCACAAAAGGCTTTAAGAGCAGGTTATTGGTGGCCTGCCATCTTCCAAGATGCGTTTGCTTATGTTAAGCGATGCGATATTTGCCAACGACATGATAATCGAGAGAATAGGAAACGACCACTCACCCCTATTATGGCGATACTTCCATTCGAGAAGTGGGGAATAGACTTTGTGGGTCCTATTACTCCGTCGTCGACTACGCAAAAGAGGTACATCATTGTAGCAACCGACTACTTCACAAAGTGGTCAGAAGCACGTGCAACAAGGAAAGATGATGCTAAAGAAACTGCTAGTTTCCTTTTAGAGCAGATAATATGCCGGTTTGGTCCGCCGAAAGAATTAGTGTCGGACCGCGGAACCCATTTTTTGAATAAGCTGATTAAAGGTTTGACAGAGATGTGGCAAATCAAGCATAACAAGACAACCCCATATAATCCGCAAGCTAATGGGCAAGTTGAAAGTACCAACAAGCAGCTTGTGGGCATCCTGTCCAAAATTGTGTCAGAAAAGAAACGGGATTGGGATAAAAAGTTATACGTGGCAGTGTGGGCTTACAATACGACTTTCAAACGAGCCACTGGCCATACCCCGTTCAAGTTAGTATATGGGGAGGAGTGTGTCTTGCCTTTAGAAATTGAGCTGCCGACTATTTGGTTTGCCATCAATCATTCTTTGAGCGATGAAGACGCACTTTTTGAGCGCTTGACGACACTGGCACATTTAGATGAGCTTAAGTTGCAGAGCTTATTGCACTAAGAAGTGGCGAAGCGCCGAATGAAGCAGCTACACGACATCAAAGCCAAGAAATACACCTTCAAGAAAGGACAGCTTGTTCTGTATTATGACGCACGACGTGAATTATTCCCAGGCAAGCTAGAGCCTAAATGGGATGGGCCCTATAGGATCGTTAGAATAGGAAAGAATAAATCCACAGTCTTGTTAGCTGACCTTGAGGGGTTAGAATTTAAAAATAAGGTTAATCTTAATAAGATTAAACCTTATTATTTCTGATTGCACTAATGATATGACTGCCTTGCAGGTCTAGGAGAGATCGATCAAATATCTGCCAGGAAATCGTGATAGAGGTTGATGGGTCATCTGATCCCTTATTTAGAACACCCATATTTGGAACAGAGGTATCATCAGGGAAAGCTCATTTGGTGGAGCAAAGGATACAAGGTGATTGAGCAAGAAGGCGGGACATTTATTTGGGAGATCAAGGTCTTCTGCCATCACTGCCTACAAATTTTGAGAGCATCCCTGTTGAATTCAATGACGATGGAGGGATGGAGCCTACAATCCACCTGTTGAATATGCTGAATTTTGATTACCATAATTACGAGTAGAGTCCAGGATGGCGGGATATGTAAACCCTTTGTGGACGTACACCTTGTACTTTGATGGGGCGTCCAGGGGTGCATGCAAAAAAGGAAGTGTAGGAGTTGTCATCCGAGACCCCCGACGACGCATTGTCATGAAGTTAGCTGCTTATCTCGGGGTGAATTTTACCAATAATATGGCAAAATACAAAGCCCTGATTATGGGTTTGAATATTGCAAAGAAGGGTGGTATCCGCCAGTTGTTGGTGAAAGGGGACTCTCAGTTGGTTTTAAATCAACTCAATGGGACATACATGGTACGAAACCCCATCCTTTGTATGTACCATCATACTGCCATAGCCCTGCTAGACGAATTCGATAGAGTGTCTTTTCAGCTGATTCCACGGAATTGGAATCAGTTTACCGATTCTTTGGCTAATTTTGCGTATGAAGAAGACCTCTTCTTTAATTATGGCCCTTGTCCCGATATATCTATTGACGATGAGACAGGACCTGGTCGTTTGTGGGGTATGCTTTTTGAACATGCCCTCTTTGGCAGACGATGGTTGATTTGGGTGATGCAGAGGGTAAGCGAGACTCATCTCCCTTTATTATCTGGGACCCATAGACTGATTAGACGGCATGTGATGTGAACACCTCTTGCGCTATACGCAGGAGGGATGGGTCATAATTTAATGCACCTAGTTTAGGGCTACGAGCCTTTGTTCCCCTGGGAATGGTATGCTTTGATGTCTATCATGGTTGTTTCCAGGTGGATGTTTTGCATAGTATTGTTTTATTTCATTAGGCCAAGAGGGCCGATTCAGTTTTGTAGCAAAGTCATGTCTGATTTCATTAGGCCAAGAGGGCCATTTCCATGTCTAGTGCGGGTGCGTTTAATCGGGTTTTTTGTTTTAAGTATTGTGCTGGACAGGTTTCGTGGTTCGTGGAATTTTGTGGAGCCTGGAGGAGCCTTTGCTGCGATGGTAGCTTCTTGTGGCCAATCCAGGTGATACCTCTCCTTTACGAGTACCTTTCTTTCCTGTTATATGTGTATTTGTACTTGTGGAGGGGACACATTTTTGTTGGGGACCGGCAATCAAGGCATGAAGTCCTAGGTTTAGGTTGAGTATGATTGAGGGAGGTCGGAGGAGTCATTGCCTCCTGCAAAAACATTGTCAGGCATCGAAAGACCTGTTTTTGAAGGACGTCCTAGTGGCCCTGTTCTGCTAGCCTGCTAGGCAACCGTTCTAGGAGTTCTTGTTAGCAGTGAGGTAGTTAGAGAAGCCTACCAGAAGATAATCATAATGATGCCAAGAAATCCTGAATATCCCAAAAGATGAATATAAATACGAAGGTGTGTAAAAAGGGGTTTTAACCCCTATTAAAGAAAAGAAAAGAAATGAAAATGTATAAGCAGTTGATCATTGCCTTGCGAGGGCCTGGTAGGTTCCTGGGGACGAGTCCGACCCGGGGCCGATACCTTGTCTTCCTAGGGGTGGCTTCTTGCTGGAAAAATAATGACAAAACAAGGAAGGTTGGAGCGAAAATAAAAGTGAGCGTTAGAAAAGGATTAAGTGTCGCCTTGCGAGGGCTTGGTAGGTTCTTGGGTGCCGAGACAGGTCCTGAGACCGATGCCCTGTTCTCCTTGGGTCACTACGCTCAGCTCCCTCCTTTTTACATGCCCAAGTATGTTCATAAAATAAAAACCCTCAAAGAAGTCATGTACTGAGAGAAAATACTCTTTGATCAGGCTATAGGAGTCCTCGCCTTGTAGGAGCTCCTAGTTTGTGTTGTCTTTAGTTGGTAAGGAGTGCAGACTACTACTTAGGGCAACCTCTTTGATAGGTTTTTTTTAGTTTGGCTGAGTTGGAGCAGCTGGTTCGTGACTCACTTCGGATCTTCTATTAGATGATGCTAGGCCTACTCCTTGTGGATGTCATGCCTTGGTTCTGTCCAGGGGGAGGGGGAGCATTGTGCTAAGTTTTATTATATAATTGTTTTGTATCAGTTTGATGCTTCCTTGGTTGTTTATGTGCAGATATGTTCGTGGATTCGATGGGCTGAGTCGCCCTATCCCGTGGTTGCCAATGAGAGCGGAATTTAGGTGACGGGAAGTGCTTAAAAATAGCTATAAATTATGAATATCAAGGGGAAAATATTCACCGTCAAAGGCGGCGGCTCGATCTAGGACGATTTTAAGCATAAGCAGTCGACGGGCACCCAAGTGACACCTCCGGATTTTTAGTAATTTTTTCTGTCAGTCAGGACAGGATGTGGGAGCTGCAGGCTTGTCCGGGATGCCGAGAGGGATGCCCAGAAATTTACAGCACGTCCATCGGAGCTCGTATGCGGAAGTTGGCCCGAAACCGGCCAGGGTGCCCAAAAAGGGGGCCAAATTTGAAATTCCAAAAGGTGTGAGTAGAGGGGGGTGACCTTTGGCACCCCCCCCCCCCCCCCCCCCAAAAAAAACGTGATGTAGGGGGGGCAGCGGCTCTTTTCAGCCGCCGAAAAAAACGCGCCCCCCCCCCCCCCCCCCCCCACAAATCGACATGATAGCTTGCAAGTAAGCTATGAAACAAATCACAGCAGGCCACTACTTTGTTCTCATGCTCCGCATCGCTCCGTTCCGCGCAGACAATGGCAGCCTGTAGAGGGAGAGAGAAAATCAGTCTTTCTCTCTCCTCCCTCTCTCTCTTCTAAAGGCAAGTTCATGTGGGGAGAAGAAGGAAGAAGAAAGAATGGTGGAGGCTTGTCCGGCATGGATCGGATTGCTCCACGGGCTGGAAATGGTGGTTGGTGATTGTGCTGGACATGAAGTACTGCTGATTTTCAGATTTGCAGCCATGGACATGAAACCCGAAACACGCAAATAAGCGGTAATTTAAAATTTTCAAAGGAAATTTGAGATTCTATAGCTTTTAATTGATGAAATGTTGTTCATGTGGGATAAAAATTGTTCATGCCACTGTTTTCTATGAGTTCTTGCTGGTCATAATCAAAAGATCAGAAAAATATGCATCTTGTGGTTCAAAATAATACATTAAAATACGAAAAACATGAAAAATCAAGGGAAAATGATGGTTTTTGGCATAAAAAGGGGGAAGTAAATAGGAACATCAACTAAACTTTCATTTTTCTGCAAGAAGGAACTAAGGGCCACAGCCCATAACCTGTTTTGAATTTTCAGTAATTAAATAATGCAAGAAAATAAGGAAAAATACAAAAAAAGGGTGGAAAAACCCTTAAAAATAGGGGGAAAAATATATTTTGGGTTTCGAAAAATAAGGATAAATAAGAGCAATGTTCGTGAATGTTTGTGGGGACTGAAGCATGAGGATTTCCCTCAGTTCAACCCCACCTTCTTGTTCTAGTGTGTCTTTTTCCAGTTTTTTCACATAAAATGATGATAAAATACCCTATAAATCTATCCAATGATGCAATATTTAAACGGGGAAGGGTAGAGGAGTTGAAATATGTCTAAATGCCGTGTGAGATGATGGGAAAGTTGCTGATTTCTATGCATAGCATTTAGGACGGATGATAATTAAAATTAAGAGCTTAGTAGCACAAGGATCACCTCGGTGCTAGGCCCATGCAACGAAGCACGAACGGTAGTTGGAAATCATTAAAAGAATGTTCTTGCACTTGTGCACGATACTGTTTTGCTAAATGTTTGAGCACTAGGCATCCACCAAATGCATAGAGCATGAAAGGAATTTAGAAAATATCAGTGACCAGCTCCTGGACATGCATTGCAATTGGTTTATTGGAACCTGACCTACGATGAGAGGCAGTGAGGTACCCATGTTGTAGGCTAGTCGTGGGGTCTAGGGGAAAGAGAAGTAAGGACAATGGTATATTCCTGGACACGCTTATTTGGTACCTTGAGTGACTTTTGTGCGAAATTTCTAAATGTTGAGTGACGCATCGAGGGGCCAATCCCCAAGGTGTAGGAGAGTCGCAGAGGGTTGACGGCATTCAGCCGTAGGAGGAACCCCATGTGTATGTGATTCGAGCCTATTTGGCTATGTGAAAGGGACTCCCTCTGAGGAGTAATATTGGGTTAGGATCACTTGGACTACAACGTATTACAAACGCAATGTTTAGGAAGGCAGAGATTTTGATAGACGCTCCTGGCCGCGAGGCCGAGGGGTTCTCTTGTGCGTAGTGACGAGGCCCGGCTAGTGCATGAGCCAGTGCCGGCCCGTTTTTAGGTCCATCACTTGGACTCATAAACACATTTTTGTGTAGGACTGACAAGTACAAGACTGACACTAACTGATAAAGAAAAGCATCATCATGTATTCATTCATCTATCAAAAGTGGTAGTCGAGTACAATGCTTTATAGTTGTTGGATGGGTACAGTTTTCCCTTTCTGTGCATATGGGATTCCTGCAGCCTGCATGTCTTCATCCCAAACTGCCTCATACAAAGAGGCTACATTAGGTGTGATTGCTAATATCTCAACAATAATTAGAATTGGATTCTATCAGCTTGAGCACAAGTTGTGGGATTTTGAAGTAATCAATCAATGTATTCCTTTTACAAGCCAATCCTTGGCCTTAATCTGTAGCATATCACAAGATGCTATTGATCAATGTAGATCCTTAGCCATGCAACCTAGTCAATTTTCATAATTAGATTTCCTATTTGATCTATAGCTATCTTAGCTTGATCATAATAAATTTGCTAGCCAACACCCCATTGCACACATAAAAGATGCATTGCACTTTGACAAGACAACTAAGCCTAAGAAATTCCCAAAAAACCATTGAAATACATTTAGACCTTTTATTAAATTCCAATGTAGATCATCAAACACCCCATGCTCATCGCCTATCATATGGGTGCACCATTTACTTTGGTATGTATTCTAAATTCTTGCCAAGTTTTTTCATTTTTTCATTCAGATGAGTTAAGCGTTTGATTTTATTAGATGAGTCAAGCACCAATTTTTATGTGTAAAAGACTAATCATGTTAGTAACCCTTAAAAGGATTGATGGACCTAAATTTAGTAACATTGATATATATCTTTGCTTATTGGATTCCCGTAGTTAAATAAGGAATTAGGGTTACTTATGGTCTCAAACACATTTATCCCCTCTATCAAGTTATAGAAGATTCATAAGAAATCATTTAGGTGGATTGCCAATGCTCACAACCATTTTTTTTCCTTAGTTATGTCTTTCTTAGGTGGATTGCCAATGCTCACAAAACTATAATTTTTCCTTAATCACATGTTTCTTAGCAAAATCCTTTCAACCTTTGGAGATAGCCATTTAGGAAATCACTAAGGAATTACAAAAAAGTGCTTACTTTTTCCAAATATCAAACAAATGCATATTGGATCATCCAAAATCAATATGATATTCTAATTAACTTGCTTGAGTCTATTCAGCCTCTACATACTTTTGATATTACCTCATGTTATGAAGTTATCTCACATGAGGGTAAAGATAGTCTTATTGAATCAATTTATGCACTAGTTAAATTTGCTAAGAAACTTGGGTGTTCAAAAAATCTAGAGATCAATGATGCTAGTTAAGAGAAACAATGATTTACCAATAGGTATGGAAAATTTCATAAAACTCAATAAGGAAATGCTTGATAATTGCTTTATCTGAGTTGGAAAAACTATTAAACAACAAGTTAAAGGAATCCCAATGGGATATACATGCTCCCCCCTTTGGTGCAATATGTATTTATGCTTCTTTGAACTTAAAATTGTCCAAAAGTGATTTAAGTTCAAAAGTTTTTTAGTGACCATATTGCTGCAAAATCATGAGATGAGCTATAGCTAATAGTGCTAGTCGGCATCATCATTTTGGAGGTTGCTAGGTTTCCAAGGCTCTCCTATGCATGTAAGGATATTATTAAGTACGTACATACCTCTAGCTTCATAAGAAAACCAATTAGTACACTTGTATTGTCAACAAATACCTCCTTGCCCTAAACAGACACACATTCACTCACACTCAAGAACCATAATAACAACATGCTTGCATTACTACTCTAACATAGAGATCCCATTTGCTCAAGTCACTCTAACATAGAGATCCCATTTGCTCATTGTGGAGGTTGCTAGGTTTCCAAGGCTCTCCTATGCATGTAAGGATATTAGTAAGTACGTACATACCTCTAGCTTCATAAGAAAACCAATTAGTACACTTGTAATGTCAACAAATACCTCCTTTCCCTAAACAGACACACATTCACTCACACTCAAGAACCATAATAACAACATGCTTGCATTACTACTCTAACATAGAGATCCCATTTGCTCAAGTGACTTCAACTACCAGCATCCTCCTTTATGAGAGAGCTTTATTGTAGGCATTGAAGGTTGCATATATTCTCTCCTCCCCTACTCTCTCTCTCTCTCTCTCTCTCTCTCTCTCTCTCCTTGTGCCTGCCTGTCCTCCCTACGACCACTGAGTGCTTTCTCACAGGTTGCAATATGCATAATTGAGTGCACCATTCATCCTCCTTGCATGCTACATCGTCTGTCCTCCTTTATACATTCTCCAAACTGCATCATCAATCGCGATGTCCTCCCGTCTCAGGTAGTAGTGCTGGGAGGTTGGGCAGAGGTGGTGGGAGCTCCAGACGATAGGCATCAATGCTAATCTGCATGCCTCTCTCTCTCTCTCTCTCTCTCTCTCTCTCTCTCTCTCAGTAGAGCTATCGTCTTGTCCCGCCAGGCTCCAACTTCTATCAATTGAACTCCCGCTACCATTGCTCAAGCTCTCACTTTCTTTAGCAGAGTTTCCTAGTCTGCTGCTCCCAGCCTGGGCAACGATGGGCTACATCATTGAGTTCAATCCTCATAGGCTAGGCAACGATAATCCTATCCTATCATTGAGTTCATCAGCCTGGGCAATGATAAGCCTGGGCACCGAGCTGTGACCTATAGCTACATCATTGAGTATTTTCTATATCATCATGCTTGTTGCGAGCTACAAGCAATAACCTGCATCATCGTGCCCTTTGTGAGCTACAAGCTATGACACCTACATCATCATCATCATGCCTATTGTGAGTTGCAACTTGCATCATCGTGCCCTTTTATCCTTATGGCATGCAACATGCATTCTTTAGAGCTTCCCTTCACTCTTCTTTGTGTTTGCAGGTTGTTTCCAGGTTGCATTTGCAGCTCACCATAAAAGTGTGAAGCAATAACAACACTTGGGCAACATTTCTAGAACTTCTACCTGCTTTGCTTCTTGTGCACCACCATAGAAGGGGTGAAACACCAATATGAAGTGGTCATAAAGACCTACTCATCAACGGCTTCATGATCATCACCACCATGAAGGAGAAATAATAGTCCTGGTTGTGCTCACCTTTCTTCTTATCCACCACCACCATAGAAGGGCTACAATAGTAAGTCTTATGCTATGCTAGTTTTCCTTCTTCACTTTTGTTTATTTTTTGCATAACAATTGTGTTTTTGAAGGCTTGGAAACTTTGAAGCTTGAAATTTGGGCTCAATATGCTACAATTTTTAGCAAAACCTTGAGATTTACCAAATTAGAAAAAGTCACAATTTTGAAACCATGGAACGATAAGTTAAAAGCATCACTAGTTCATGAGAAGTTAGATTATGATCCACTGTTAGATCTCACATGCAGTTTTGTACATACACTCATGGACTAATTCCTATTCATGAAACTCTAGAACAAAATGGTAAGATTGAGGTCATTTTGGCATCTTATAGCATAAAATGAAACATAGGATTGAAACTCGAAACCAAAGGAAACTAAAAGTACACTAAACATGAAAAAACCCATTTGGAATGGTCTAGAGGTACATTACTAGTTTAAGCCTTCAACAATTGTACTCATCAAGCTCACACTTGAGACTATATATCTATCGTGGCCTTCAACACCTATATATCCATCACAACCTTCCCATCGTTGCCTCTACAATCATTGTATTTTTTTAATTGCCACTTACTATTCAAGCATGTGTGTGTCCACGTATATAACATATATGCACGCGATAGGAGAGACTATTTGATTGGCATGCACCATGTATTTGGCATATGTATGTCATGAGGACTGATAAAGTAATCCTACCCTATCACTCACTATGTGCATATGTGCACCCTTCATATGCATATGCATTGCAAGGAAGGGGTTGTTGATTGTCACACGCTATGTATGTCATGAGGTTTTTCTTCCTTGTCATGTATTATTTTCATGTTTGAGTTTTTGCATATATGCATGTTAATGTGTTTCTTGTGGGTGTCATGTATTCAATGTATACATGTCATGATACTTGTCTACTGATGGGTGTGTGTGTGTGTAGGGTTGAAAGGTGCTTGTCAAGTAGGCATTGTGTCGTGAACTCGGCATATATGTGTCATTTTGATTGTGACACCCTCCCTTCCCCCTTGGGTATGGATGGACACTTGGTCGTCGATTCGGCTAGATAGTGTCCTGATGGGCTAAAAATGAATAAATAAGTGATGGTCATTTGGTCGTGTTTTCAGCTACATAATGTCCTGACATGCTAGTTATTTAGTGTTGCTTGATGGGATGGGAATTTAGGTCGCACACTCAACCATAAAGTGTCCTCGCGTGTGTAGATCTTTAAAACTCTAACAATATTTTTGTGTATTTATGCTTTTATAAGAAAACAACTTGATGCAATCTATGTTGCATCTTCATTGTTCAATGTCTAAATGATATCATGTAAATTTAACTCAATTGAAGTCTACAACACTAGGATAACCAAATATTGGTATCATGCAATTTTGTTTTTAAACAAGGAACTTGATTGTTACAATCATTGACGAGCGTTGACAGCGTAAGGAGTCCCATGTTGTTGTAGGATAATACATTTGTTTCCTTTGGGGCTTGAATTTGTAAGGATTGAATTATCTCCTAGAATGAACATAAAGAGAAGACTATGTTTTGCATGTGTTATATGTTGAAATGATGCATCTTGGGGCTAATCCCTGGGGTATAAGAGAGTCGTAGTGGGGCCATAGCAATTAGCTAGGGGGTGCTCCCTATGTGTGTGATACGAGGTGCTAAACATTGATCTGTTTGGGAACTCCAATATCTTGGAGTTGGGAAGGGCAACACATTGGACTACACTTTAGAAATAGTATCGACAAACACATACTTTGATTCAATCAATTCATAGTGTCCATATGCTCCTAGTCTGAGGCCATGGGGTTGTTTAGGTGAGTCTAGGAGGCTGGCTAGAGCCCTAGGGTCAGTGTTGGGCCGGCGCTTTTTCTGCAAGCCACTAATAAGTGGTTGTTTCTTAATCTTGGTTGATAGGGACCAATTGTTTAGTGTATGCTGAAGGACACTAAAATAGATTCATTATTTCCTAATAGACACCATCAAGCCAAGATCTGAAAGTAAGAAAGAGCTAAAAGGGCTAGATGGTGAGCTAAAATCCTTAGGACGTATTCCCCTCAACAGAGCATCCCAATATCACTATCAGGGAGGGGTCTTAGTGACCCTAGTGCTACAAATAGTTCTTTTGGAGGAGGAGGAATCTCTAGTACTTCCCCTCTCCTAGTAGGTTAGCCCAATTTGAGTGGGGTAGTAGTTCCACCAGTTCAGATCCCCTTAGTAATCCAATTTTTGTCATATAATAAACTATTGAAAGTCCTCAAGAACATTGGATCTGCCATCCTTAGGATTCCCTCTACCAATTTTTAATGGGTTAGTGGAGGAAGATGCGAAGCTCCACATTAATGAGTTCCAAAAGTTAAATTTCCGTTGTCGAATTCAAGATGAGGGACATTTGATGATGTTCTTTGATATGACTCTAAAAGGAAGAACTATAGTATGGTAGCACAGCCTAGAAGCCGGAACCATAAGTATAATTGATCTATTTTTCACGGCCTTCCAAAGAGAGTTTTCCCCTACTGCTTTTGCTGAGAGGGGTGATCAATATTGGCTACGTGTTCTCAATGTGACATGTCAAAAACCTCATGAGAATGTTTGAGTGTATGCCAAGAAAATGAAAGAAGTGTTACGCAAATCACAAAACTATATTCCCATTCTAGCTACTACTCAACTACAATGCCTTTACATTTTTTGGACTTTAATATCCAAGTGCACTTGAGTAGTGTTGCTATTGTTGACATTAATGTTGCTATTACATGAGTAGAGGAGGTAGAGTCATGATTACAAGCAACCGATGCATCTAGAGAAAACTTGAATTTCAATCTAGGGCTTGGAAATAATTTGGCATTGACCAGTGGAAGTCAAGGGGCACCCATAATCAATTTGAATGGGAGAGGAAGCATAATACAAAGTGTGCCCATGCTACCAGCTCCTTCTAATGTGACCATCTCGATGGCTAGCCAAATGGCTCCACTAAAAAATTAAGCCAAATGACAAATCCTAATGCCATTCCAATTAATCAGGAGCAATCGATCCTTAATCACCTGGCTAGACCAACTAAATGACAAGTAGATGATCGTGGCTACGAGTCTAGTACATCAAATGTTCTTGGTGAAGTCAAGGACATGATGAAGCATTATATCGATGTGATAGCAAAATAGTATAGAAAAATAGCCATAGATGTTAGTTTCCTAAAGAAATAGCAAAACTTGATAAGAATTGATGCTATAAAGAGGATGGTCCATTAAGATTCAGCAATAAGTGGTGTGATAGTCATCAACACTTTCTAATAAACTATCCTAATGTCAAATGTGACATATGTGGGAAGTTTGGCCATCTAGCTAGTACTTGCAAGAGTAAGATCAGCTCTCTTCAACAAGGGAATAAACTTCAGTAGAATATGAGGGACCAAAATAAATATTGCAAAGAGGAGCCTTATCGAAGCTATGTGTGTCAACGCCACTAAGGCTTCCAATTTGCAAGCCATTACGAGATGAAAAAATATTAAAGAAGGTGACAGGGATAATGTAAAACCTATTGAGATAAACCCTAAACATGATGATAAGGGGATGTAAGTCATTAACCCTGATGTGGAAGTTGGTCCTTTAAAAGTTATTGGATGGCAAAGCTAACCCAAGAGCTACCAAGGAAGAAGGTAAAAGCTAAGAAAGAGACACTACAGCCTATTCAGCAACAACAACCAAGAGAAGGTCTGGTGGAAGAAGAGAACCATAGCTAATTATCATTAATTTAATTTAGTGAGTTCTCTTTGCGAGGTAAAGCCTGATGTGATTCTCCTATAGTTGATCAAGCTATCTCCAAGAGTGCATAAAGAGTTTAAGAAGATTCTTTGCACTGGGTATATCATTGAGCCCTTGGGAATAGCTTGGGTGGGAGATGATTATTTTGAACATTTGAAAAGCATTGCCCAAGGGTAACAATATACATTAATGTCATATTAGTGGAACATGCCCTTGTGGACAAGGATCCTCCATCAACATTATGAGTTCAAAATTGATGGAAAGGCTAGGATTGGACATCCAAAAGGATGCCTCCACAATTCTTTGAATGGCTAATGACAAATTAAGGTAACCTAAAAGTTGCATTACCAAAGTCCATGTGACTATTGCTAATGTGAAATTCATTGTGGACTTTACGGCTATCAAGTATTGTTAAGGAAGTCCATGGATCTTGCAATCCAACTGTCAAGTTGATATACCCATTGGTCGTCTGATTTTTGGTAGAGGTGCAAGACATGTGATAATGAATGCATATCTTGAATATCCTCTATTTCAAATCAGAGTTGAAAGCATGAGAGAGTGTGGACAAGAGGGAGAGAGAAAGCTCAAGTACAAGAACAAGATCTTCTTTAGTCAGTTGGTCAAAGTACAACTAATACACTCTCCTCTTCCTTAAGTGTGTACTTTAGGCTGTTTATATAGCCACTGGAGGAGTTAGGGATAGGATTTCCCTTGTCCTCCAGTCCATTTACACCTAGCTACCCTTATCCTCTCTAGTGTAAGGAGAGTTCCTATACTTATCTTTCAGCATCCCCCCTCAATGCCAGGTGGCATTGGATAAAACATAGTAGGATGCCTCCCCTTAATTCTCAATGAGATGCCTTTATAAATCAGGCTTACAAGAAAAGGTTATAGGTAGAGAGTGTTTGAAGACTCAAAAGAGTCGGTCACCTGTGGATTGGGAGGCAAAGTTGACCTCCAATTCCTTGGGTACTTCTGGAACACTGGGACACTTATTGGTGATATGTCTGGTCTTTTTTCATTTATTACACTTCATTTTGTTAGGATATTTCTTCCAGCAGTTGCTCATAATATGCCCCTTTTTGTGACAGAAGGAGCACTTAGTAAAAGTTGTATGGACTAACACTTGCTCACAGGAAGTAAATGCTGAAGACCCTTCAGTATTGTGTGATAAATTAAAGATTCATCTAAATAAAGCATGATGATGGCATGAGCCTGTTCATCATCTTCTACATCAAGGGGACTAGATGGCTCAATTACTTTGGTCCCTTTTATGAAGGGCCAGTATCCTCTTTCCATCATTTTGTATTTGACCAAAACTTGCCAAGGATGGAAAAATTTTCCATTAAATTTCCAAATTTTAGGATGGACATCAGCATATGTTGTCACCATTGGGAAGGTCTTACCACTTGTTAGAACAAGGGTAGTGTCTAGTCCCTTACAACCTTGCCATTGAATGTGGAAGTAAATAAAGGACACCCTTACAAACAATTGATATCAAAGTTGTAATGAGGAGAAAGGCTGAAAATCATACATATGTAATATTTCAAAATATGACTTTGGTGGTCCTTTCTTATGTGCAATCTTCTTCCGAGGTTTAATGGTCTTTTTAGGCTTCAATGATGTGAACCTAGAATGGACTTCGAGTTTCTCCTTGTGGTATGGCTTAGTGGATGAACCTTGTGTTGGACAAGGATAGTATATGATTTCAACGATTGTTGCTGATGACTTCAAGGAGAGTACAATGACACTCATCCCTCTGATTTCATTGACCAGTGTACTTGAAAAAACCACACATGATATGAAATACAAGTGTAGGATAGGATGGTCTATGTGTTTATAATTGTACACATAGCCTTACAACATGAAGTAAAGCACTCAATTGTTTTAAATTTTTTATGAAAATATTCGGATTGTGTAAGTACCAGTATCAATAATGATTGAGCAATGTACCTTAGTGCTTACAAGCACTCATCTATAGTTTATGTTGCTAGAGATGTAGATGTCGGTCTTGATGATGACCTTACAAGTAAAGAACCTTTGAAATGAAGTTTCTAGATTGGTAATGTAACTGACTCTGGAAGAGTTGACTCAATGATTAAAATCATTGTTAGTGACCAAACATTGAAATTTTTTTAAGATTGAAGAAGCTTGAAGCTTCCTAGCTATGACTGCCAGAGACCCACAGTTAGGGTTTGGCTTATAGTAGCCAACAGAGATGAAATTTCTCCAAACCCTCTTAGGGGGAGATGGCCCACTAGGGGGGCTATGAAATCCCTATAGTGGCCCCAATGATTGCACCCTCATCCGCACACACAGCAGCTTGTAATGTCTCGCCTGCAAATATGCGCCTGCTTTTGCATTTTTGACAATGTTGCCCACCACATTGCCTAATCCCAACCTCTAATGTGCCATGATAAATTGCCTTGAGCTAAGGATAATATCTCCAAAAGAAACCAGGAGAGATGAAACTACTTCTATTGCACACACCAACTCCTCCAAAGTCTGGGGGACTGGCTGGCTATGGTGGAAAGGACGGTAACTGAGATTGAGGGAAGCTGAAGGATCAGAGATGGCTCTGATACCATGTTGCAAACTAGAGTTGAAAACATGAGAGAATGTGCACAAGAGGGAGAGAGAGAGAGAGAGCTCAAGTACAAGAACAAGTTCTTGTTTAGTCAGTTGCTCAAAGTATAACTAGTACACTCTCCTCTTCCTTGAGTGTGTACTTTAGGCTATTTATATAGCCACTAGAGGAGTTAGAGTTAGGGTTTCCCTGTCCTCTAGTCCATTAACACCTAGCTACCCTTATCCTCTCTAGTGTAAGGAGAGTTCCTACGCTTATCTTTCAACATCCTCAAAGTGAGAGAGTACCTTTATCTTCTTCAAACTTAGATGCATTAGAGGATCTATTGCTGTGTGCTTCATCAAGTGATGAATCAAAAGAGGTATCTAAAGGATGTCTACCAGATGACTCTAAATGTGCTAATATAGGAGATGAAGATAGAATAAGAGACATGGATGTGATTGAGCTAGACCTTAGTACATTGAATGATCCATGACTAATTAAACTAGGGTCTATTCTCAGTCTGCCAGAAAGGAAGGACTACTATTCTTAATCCAAGAATTCCAAGACATTTTTGCCTAGAGTTATGATGAGCTAAGGGGGATTCCTCCCAGTATGGCAACTATGTATACCATTCCTTTGCAAGAAGGTAGCCATCCTGTGTGCGACAAAAATTAAGGTGTATACCTTTTGAGCTAAGGGATGGACTATTTGAGGAGCTAAAAATTTTACATAAGGCTAGCCCGATATTTCATGTACAACACATGGAGTGGTGCTCACTGGTAGTTATCATTAGGAAAATAAGAATATTAAAATCTGACTTTGCATAGATTTTAGGGAGCTCAATAAATAGATGGTCAAAGATTACTATCCGCTGCTATATATTGACCATATTCTAGATCACTAGGTAGAGATATATATTCGTTTATGATCTGCTTTTCTTGATATAACCAAATGGCTATTGCAGAGGAAGATAAGTTGAAAAGGACATTTGTCACTTTATTTGGTACCTTTGCATATCATGTTATGGCATTTGGATTATGCAATGCGCTAGGTTCTTGGCAATGTACAACTGAGAAGAATTTTGATGATACTTCCCCAAAGGAGTTGAAAATCTTTATTGATGATTTGGGGATAGCCACCACAAGGGAGAGACATCTAATTATTTTAAGAAAATGTTTTGAGTGTTTCCGGTAGTTCTATATTGTTCTTAATCCAAGAAAGTGCATCTTTGGACTACCCTATGGATTTCTATTGGGCCATGTGGTTAGCTTGGCTGGTATTGCAATCAATCTTGAAAAGATAAAGGTTATTGTCACTATAAGTCTACCATGTACTTCTAAAGAAGTGCATAGCTTTTTGCTATCATCAATGGGATACTATCAAAGACTTATCAATGCACTAGGGGAGAGAACATTGCCATTAAAGAATCTATTATCCTTTAGCTCTTTGTTTGTTTGGAGTGACCCATGTCAAGTATCCTTTGAGGATGTAATGTAGTAACTAGCAAAATCTCCAATCCTAAAGGCACCCAAAAGGGGTGAGGTTTTCTATATATTTTCACCAATCAAATCACATAGCATTAGCTACTGTTTAGCCCAAATTTGGGAGGAAAAGTGGTATCATCCAATTGCATTTGCTAGCCTTAAATTGGGGATATCTGAGATTAATTATATCTACATGGAGAAGTTGTGCCTTGGGATGGTATTTGTGACAAAGAAATTCAAGCATTACATCCTCTATGAAAAGGTGGTATTTTATATGAAGGCAGAGAGATTGAGGCTATTGATGATGAATAATCTGTAGCTGCTTGACCATCTAGTGAAATGGTTGATCACCTTGCAAGAGTTTCACTATGAAATTAGAAGTAAACCATCAAAGTTGCAAGGCATCCTTGAATGTCTTGTGGATTTTTGAGGAGCCAAAGGAAGTCTTGGCTAAAGGTAGTGACCTTGAGGGTCTGTTAAAATTAATATGACCTCCACCCCATCCTGGTATACTACCATAACACACTATCTATCTACATGAGAGGCTGGAGCGGCCTTATCAAAGCTTAAAAAGAGAAGAATCCAGAAAAAAGACTTGAAATTTGCCTTAATTTTAGGAACACTATACTGGCAAGGTGTCGATGATGTTTATCATCGATGTGTCTTGCCTGATGAGGCCTCGTTTATCTTGGATGAGTGCCATGACTCTACTTGTGGAGGGCACTTTTGCTAGATGGTAGACTGCACAAAAAGCTTTGAGAGCCGGATATTGGTGGCCATCCATTTTCTAGGATGCTTTTGCATATGTCAAGATATGTAATACATATAAGAAACATGATAGTAGGTTAAATAGAAGCACCCACTAACTCCTATCATGGCTATACTACGAGTCGAGAAGTGGAGCATCGATCTCGTTGGACCTATACATCCTTCGTCGACTATGCAAAAGTGTTTTATCATTGTGGCGACAGAATACTTTACAAAGTGGTCTGAAGCTTGAGCTATGATAAAGAATAATGCCAAGGAGACATCTAGTTTTATCATGGAACATATTTTTTGTCATTTTGGTCCACTGAAAGAGTTAGTGTTTGATCACGGGACACAATTTTGAACAAGGTCATAGAAGCCTTGATTGAAGCTCTAAAAATTAAACATAATAAAAGTACCCCATATAATCCCCAAGTTAATTGACAAGAAGAGAGTACCAACAAACTACTTGTGGGGATTTTATCCATGATAGTATTTGAGAGTAAGCATGATTGGGATAAGGCACTTCATGTGACTGTCTGGGCTTATAACACAACATTCAAGAGAGCAACAAGACACACCCCATTCAAGTTGGTATATGGGGAGAAGTGTGTCTTACCCTTGGAAATTGAGTTACCCATTGTGAGGTTTACTCTAAATCATTCATTAGGTGAGGCAGAAGCATTGCAAGAAAGGTTCACTTCCCTTGAATAAGATTATATGCTCTATTGCATCAAGAGGTAGGGAAGAAAAGGATAAAAACACTCCATGATCTTTGAGCTAAAAGATATAAATTTGTGAAAAGTCCATTGGTACTATATTATGATGCTCCTTATGAGTTATTCCTTGGCAAGCTAGAACCCAAATGGGATGGCCCATATAAGATCGTTCGTATAGGAAAGAATGGCTCTACATCCCTTTTAGTAGATTTCCAAGGGATAGAGTTTAAAAATAAAGTGAACCTTAATAAGTTGAAGCCTTACTATGTCTAAGGTTGACATCAGACTTGGTGTCTTTCCACGTCCTTCAGGATCGTGTTCAAACCTATAGTGGATATCAAGGCATTCGGATAGGTAGAATCATTCCCTATCTTGAATATTCATATTTAGAGCAATGTTACCACCAAGGTTGAGTGATCTAGTGGAGTAAAGGTTATCATATTACTCACTGGCAAGATGGATCTTTTACTTGGGATATTAAGGTCTACTGCCTCCATGGTCGTAGGGTTCTTATTATCATCCCTATTGAGTTTGGTGAGGAAGGAGGCATTATACATGTTATACATCCTCTCTCTCAACTCAACTTTGACTATCATAAGTCTCGGGGGATTCACTATATATATATTCTCTATATAACGTGCGTTCATGGCCTATTTATAAATATCCTAATCTGTGAATTTTTCTTCAATAAAACACAACCCTTTTCTATTCAATCTGTAATTAACCCCTTTATATGACACCCTTCTATATGTAAAAAATGTATAAAAATGGTGTTTTAAAAACCCTTATTCACGTTATCTATACATATATTCATGAGTGACCCCCCCCCCTCTCCCCGAGTCATAAGTACAAGTAGTCTGATCAATATGGCATGGCCTATCAATGAAGAATGGGCCTATACTTTGTATTTTGATAGAGCTTCTTGAGAGCCCGTTAAGCATGCGACTATCGGGGTGGTAATTGAAGATCCCCAACATAGAATTGTTATGAAAATGGGAGTATATTTAGGAAACTCCCTTAGTAATAATATGGCAGAATACAAGGCCTTGATTATGGGGTTGAAAGTAGCTTGACGTGGTGATATCCACTATTTATTAGTGAAACTAAACTCACAACTAGTGATCAACCAATTGAATGGAACCTATAGTGTGAGGGATCCCATTTTGCGGATGTACCATTATACAACCTTGGATATGCTACACATTTTTGAGACAATGACTTGCCAATTGATTCCTTGACAATGGAATCGCTTTGCAGATTCCTTGGCTAATTATGCTTTTGTTGAATTTGTTTTTTCAACTATGGTCTTGAGGGGCTCTTACAATTGCCTTTAGATATTAGCCACTAATATGGGGACTTCTTGTTGACACATCCTATTTTGGCCGTTGATGGCTAGTTTAGATTATGAGTTGGATAGAAATTAAATACCTTCCTATTTTTTCATGGACACATAGGATCATTCAATGTTATATTTTTTGGACAGCCCATTGCCATTTATGTAGGGGGTTAGCCATCAATTTGATACACTTAGGGTAGGGCTTGAGCAGCCCATATCCTTGGTCTAGTTTCATGCTTCAGTAGAGCTACATGGGGACCAAGAGTTTGTTTTCAATAGTAAGTAATTGAATGGTGTGGTCTTTGGCTTATTCCATTCGGCCAAGAGGGCCATTTCTATTAAATTTAATGTGTGATTCTCATTAGACCAAGAGGGCCCTTTATTCTTGTTGAGAAATGTTTTATCTCATTAGGCCAAGAGGTCCATTTGATCATCTGGTGCAGGTGCAGTTTATGGATTTTGTTTTAGTGCTAAATAGATTCGATAGAGACTAAAGGGAGCCTCTTGCTGTATAGAAGCTTCTTGTGGGGCCAAGTCTAGGTGATATCCTTTCTTTATGAGTTCTTTCCCTTTATGCTGAATGGTTATGCATATGTTTGGATTTTTTATTTTTTTGGAGACTGGCATTCAATGCATGAAGTCCCAAGGTTAAGTTAGGTGTATTTGGAGAGGCCCTAATAGTTGTTTGTCTCCTGTAAAGAAATTGTTAGGCACTCTAAGAACTATTTTAGAAGGTCGTCCTAGTGACCGTGTTTAGTTTTCCTATTAGGCAATTGTTTCTAGGAGTCCGTGTTAGTGTGAGGTAGTTAAAGAAGCATGTCAAAATAAAAGGACAAAAAATCCTAAATATACTTGAAATTATATATATCTATATATATATAAGGGTGTGCAAAAAGGGGGTTCTAACCCTCCCTAAACTAGAAAAGCGAAAGAAGAAAAAGTCAAAGAGTGTATAATCATTGCCCAAACCCGGGGCCAATGCCTTGTCTTCTCGGGGGTGATATCTAGCCAAAAAAATAGATAAGGAAGGTTGAAGTGAAAATAAAAGTGAGCAAAAGAAAAAGGATTTGAGTGTTGCCTTGTGAGGGCTTGGTAGGTTCTTGGGTACCAAGATAGGACATGAGGCCGATGCCTTGTTCTCCTTGGGTCACTACTCTCAACTCCCTCCTTTTTACATGCTCGAGTATGAAACAATGAAGGAAAAATATGGTACAACAAAAATATATGATGATCAGCAGGCCATAGGAGCTCTTTCCTAGTAGAAGTTCATGATCCAGTCGTCCTAGGGTAGGTAGGTAATTCAGACCACTACTCAAGATGGCTTCTTTGATAGTTCTTTTCTACCAGGCTTTGTTGGAGTAGTTGTTTCATGACTAGCTTTGGATTTCTGTAAGATCATGCTACGCCTATCCCTCATGGATCTTCATGCCTTGATTTTGTTGGGGGTAGGGTGAGAGCTATTCCTATGATTTGTTGAGTATTTTATTTTGTAGTAGCTTACTGTTCTTTATGATTTATTTATGTGTAGATCAATTTGTAGATTTGATGGGCTGAGTCACCCTATCCTATAGTCGCCAAGAAGAGTATATTTAAAGTGGAAAAAGACCCCAAGAGGTGTAGAAGAGTAATCTTTAATGGAAAATGAAATGGTTTCAAATCAAAGAGATGTAGTTTTCCTAAATGCATTTCGACACTAGGAACCTAAGGCAAATCTCCATTTGTCAATTAGAGGTTGTTTTTAACCCCCCATTTAATCCCTACAAGGTGTAGTGTTATGAAGTAGCTCTACCAGATTCGGGAGCCAGAAAGTGTGTGATGGAGGCCAAGTTGACAAATTTCAATGACATGAAGCCAATCATCCAGTCTATTTGCGATTTCGAACTCATTTGGCCCTCCATCCAAGCCAAAACCACTTTCGGGCAGTGTGAACATGCAAAAACTGATATTGTTAACTTCTAAGGTTAATGATTAAGCTAAGGGCTTAAACAAGAAACATTTTCGCAATGGAGAAGGGGGGCGTAGTTTTTTCATGCTCCTTCTATTCATCAAGTGTGACTTTTCGATTTGGGCAAGATCATCAAAGATGGAAGACATATCCCCGACCTACGCATTGAAGGCTTCAATCTCACTATATGCACGTGCAATATGATGCACGGAATCAAAATCTATGATTTCAGTTTTTCTCTCTCATCTCTACACCTCGTTCCCATGGCTCAATCTATGTGAGAGAGGAGTGGGCTCAAACGATAAATTTTGGGTATATGATGGTACTAAAGTGTTATGGAGCATAAATTGAAGGTTGGGGTTGAGCAACCATGGAAGAGTGTCAACAACTTCTTGACTTTGAAATATGTGTAGATTCATATTAAATTAAACATGTAAGTGCTCGATTTTACCATTTTATGATAAATCTTTTGTGCATATTATGGAAAATGGTCTAGAATATTTGAATATGATTTCTAGTGCCAAAAAAATAAGAATTCTTAGTTGGTTCTTACTCTTCATATAAAAATCGAGAAAATCTGCAATGCTACAAGAATTGTAAGATCTTGGGGAAATTAAGGGTTCTATGCATTTTCATTATTCTTTTGGTATTCACATGGAGTCATATGAAGTATAATGTTGGTTCTTAGTTCATGCAAGCTCTATATGTTTGAAAATAAAAAGCCCATAATAAATAATAGGATAAATCAAGAAAATTTTAAAAATATAGATTTCACACAAGAAAATTTTACAAAAAATTATGAATGTGTCCATGAATGTATGGTAGTGACTGGGGCATGAGGTTTAGCATCAATTCATCCCTATTCTTTATGTTAAAGTGTGTATTAATTACTTTTTACATATGAAAAAATACATTAAAATACTCTTTACACCTACCGACGCAAGTAAAACCATAAATAATAGTAGGGGAAAGGGTTGTGGGGAGTTAAGAATCCATTGAAATCTTATTTTATGCATATCTTGACATATAGGACTCATTTGTTTTAAATCTTTAAGGAGGGCTAGTAGCAGGAATTACTTCGGTGCTGCCTTAGCAATGACATATCGTGTTAGATTGAAGTCATGAAATGCTTGCACACAATCCATGTGGTTTGATCTATAAGTTTACATGTTTGTGCGCTTAAAGGCATTCACCTTTGCATTGCATTTCATATACATATGGTATCAGAAAAACAAATCATGGATGCATTGCACTTGATTGTTACAAATCATTTACCTACGTTGAGAGCTTAGGGAGTCCCATGCTATAGAATAGTATGTTTGCTCACTTTGGGGCCTAATGATTTGGTAAGGATTGAATTGTCTCCTGGAATGAATATAAAGGAGGACTATGTTTTTGAGAGTAGTTTTTACAGACTGTAAAGTACGGAAAAGAAGTAGATATGTGCAAATTTTAGGTGGAATTTGAAGCTAACAAATGTGGAACCTGAAGATCCTACAATTTTAAAGATCAAGGAAGATGGAAATGCAAAACTTCGGCCGTTGCATGGCGGGGAGAGGGAGTATAAGCATGAGTGAGTGGTGGAGGGGCATGGGGAGGAGGCATGTAGCCCACCACTTGTGTGGCCACCCCCCTTCAAACTATATGAACCCCCCCTCCCAAGCTTGAGGGAGGGAGGAGGAAGGACTGATCGTGCTGCACCCACCATGAGGAGCCGCCTACTACTGCCACTGTCAAGATTGCTGCACCACCGCCTGCTGCTGCGCCACCACCACCACCATCATCATCATCATCATCATCATCATCATCATCATCATCATCATCATCGTCTTCATCTGCTTGGGAGGGTCACGATTTAATCAACTCTATCTAGTGTTGGGTCCACCTAGCCATAGGCATCCACCCGAGTGATTGGGTCCAGCTAGCCATAGGCATCCAATTGTTCGAATCGTCCAATCGTCCAATCACCCCCCAAAAGGCCCATGCCCAAACTTTAGGGCCTTTTTGATCTTTACACTGTCCGGCTTCATCTCTCATTTTCTGGTTTCGAAAATTTCTGCCTGACTGACTCGACATCCTGAATGACAGGGAAGTTGTGCCTTTTCCATCCAGTGGTCGAAAAAATTACTAAAAATCCTCAACCACCGCAGCATCGAGTTACACTCTCCCCTGTCTCTCACTCTCTTTGAACCAAGTGCGGTGTACCTCACTTCTACCTTTGATTGATTACAAAGTGTTCTTTCTTAGGTGGGTGTTAGATTGCTCTTAGAGGTGACTTGTCCCAGCTTCCCTTGTGAAGAAGAAGTGAGATTCCCATGTTCAACTAAGTCCAAGGTTTCTCATGGGGAGATAGGATGGCGATGTTTATGGATATGAATTTTCGTCAACTACTAAGAGGACTCCTCTAGGTCTATTGGAGGAGGCACCTCACAAATAGTAAAAGAGGATGTTAAGGATGGGTTCATGAAGGGAATGCATAACCTATAGCTGAAGATTGCATAGTTGGATGAGAAAGGGCAAGCAACATCGCTTAAGCCTTCATGTGAGGGCTTTGTGCTTGTATATATACATGTGGTGTGACAGTCCTCAATATGAGAGACCTAACTATGATTTGTATCATGATGCATTAGAAAGGTAAATTGTTTTTTGAAAGAATGGTAAAATACATGCACAAGAGACAGGTTTACCTCTTGCTTTGAACTTTGGGAAAGGGGGCATTCAAAAACTGTTAGAAGAAATGGCTACTTGGAATGCATATGCAATAATGCATGCTGATACCTTTGTTTTGTAGATGGATGAGCGATGGATTTTTGACCCAAAAAAATGCTCAAAATTTTCCAAAATATCCAAATTTCAAGGGAAAATTAAGCTGTGTCGAAGCCGGCTGAGGCAACTGGGTCAATTTTAAGCGACAAGCAATATACGGGTTTCAAAAGTGCTTTAAAAACCCACCAAGTGACGGTTGCAAAATTCTCATAATTTGTAGTGATGTCAGATGGGAATTTAGAAAATGCTCGACAATGGGGGACTTCGAGACGGACAAGCAATAATTTTCAGGAGTCAAATCAGAGGTCGAATGCGAAAATGGGAGTGCCCAAGGCCATAAACCAAAAGAAGCCAAGTGTGAAATGGACTTGCAAGGTAGAGGGGGTGTGACCTTTGGGTCCTCCACCCCCCAATTTTCACATGATGGGGGAGGGGACATTTTTTTTCTATGGTGAAAAAAATGGAGGGGACGCAGGGCGGCGATTGTGTGAGGCAGAGGGAGGGAGTCATGGCACCTCAATACAACTCCCTAATCTGATCTCAGCAGTGAAATCCCTGATATTGTTGCTCCCTACCGCCTGGCTTTACACAAGGAATGGCTGCCCAAATGGCTTGATTCAAACTCTGTCTTTCTCTCTTCTCCCTCTCTCTCTTCCAAACAACATTTTATGTGGAAGAAATCAAGAAGAGGGGCTGAAGGATGCTTGTCTGGTGGTGATCAAATTGCTCCAAGATCAAGAAAAGGCTAAGGGAAGTATTCAACACTAAAGAATGATCATCAATTGGTCTAGTGGCATTCCGTATCAATTATTAAAAGACCCATGCGCATAAGCGGCATGCCTCATTTTTACAAACAAAACTTGCTTCTTTTTTATGTTAGATGGTCTAAATGAAATTCATATGGAACCAAAATTTGTTTGGATCTTTTTTACATCATTATTGAGGGCTGTGCATAAAAGAAATGCAAAACCATAATGATAAATAGTTGCAATAATTAAATTACAATCCGAAAAGTGCCTTTTTAGAGTAAAAATGAAGATTTTGTTGGTTTTGAGTGGGGAAAAGAGATGTACATGGAATAAAATTCTAATAAAAAACATCTTACAGCTATCATAATCAGTCAATAATCATAGATAAAAAATGATAGCCTATTTTTATGAGCAAATAAATAGTGGAAAGTAGAAAAAAGGGGGGAATTTAGGGTTTTTATGATAAATAATTAAGGAAAAATATGATTAATATTTGTGAATGTTTAGCAACATTGGGGGATGAGGTATAGCCTCAGCTCATCCTTGTTTTTTTTGGTATAGTGCATTTTTATTTCTTTATACATTGAAAATGAAAAAAAACAAAACCCTACACCTATGCTACGATGCAACACATAAGCGGTAGGGGGGAAAGAAGGGTTGTGGAAGTGTTTAAGTGCTGAAAATGAGGTAAGGTCTGATCTTTTGTTTGTGTGCATCATATAGGACAATAATAATTTAAGTCTAAAGAGGCTAGTAGCACGAGGTAACTCGGTGCTAGTCTCTAGCAACGCAACAACAATGCATAGATTGAAAATCATTGAAGGGCTGATTTTATACTCCACTTTGCTGATTTGTTTTAAAATAAAATATTTGTGCACAATAAGCATCCACTTTTTCATTTTGCATGCCACATAGTATAAAATCCTTGGTGCATAGCACATGTATACCAAACATTGACCAACGTTGAGAGTATGAGGAAGTCCCTTGTTGTAGGTCAGACAAGCGGTTCCTTGGGGGTAAGTTTAGTGAGGAAATATCAACTCCTAGATCAATTGATAAATCAAAGAGTGGAGCTTGTATGCTTGTTCTTTATGTTGAGGCAGTGCATCTTGGGGCCAATCCCCTTGATGTAGGAGAGCTGTAGTGAGGCTACGGTGTTTCAACCGAGAGGTTGCCTCTTGTGTATGTGATACAAGGTATTATACCTAAATCTTATGGGATCTCCCTCTAAGGAGTAGGGGAAGGCAAATGTTGGACTGTGACCTATTACAAATGCAAAATCGATATTAGAGTTTAGTGTAGTGTGAGCCTTAAACGCTCCTAGCCACGAGGCAGTGCGAGGTATCTTGTGTGTCCTAGAGATCCAGCTAGTGTTAAAGAGCCAGTGTCGGGCCCATTTTAGGTCCCAACAGGTGGTGCATTTTTCGAGAGCCGCCAATAAGTGGTGATTCAAAATCTAGGGTCTCTAGAGACCAAATAGTTAGTTTATGTCCTATGACAAGAACCGTCAAGCCGAAATACAAAAAGAGGGATGTGCTGAGAGGGCTAGATGGCGGGCTGAGATTCTAAGGCAATATTCTTCTCAAATGAGTAGCCTGATATGCATAAGAGGTAGTGGTTTTAATGACCCAAGTGTTACACGCAACCCATTGGGTGCAATAGGAAGTCCTAATACTTCCCCTCCAATCAATCAACCACTTCAAGTGGGGGTGTAGTTTTACCTACACAAACTCCTATTGTCAATCCGGTTGTAGCCATGGCACAACCCATTGCAATTCCAGTAGGGACACTGGATTTACCGGCACTAGGAGCACCTTTACCCATCTTTAATGGGCTAGCACAAGAAGATGGAGAACTCCATATTAATGAGTTTCAAAAACTCATGTTCAATTATCAAATCCAAGATGAAGGACACTTAATGATATTCTTCAACATGACCATAAAAGGAAGGGCAGTAGTATGTATCAGGGTCTAGAAGCCGGAACTATAACTAGCATTGACCAATTCTTCACGGCCTTCCGTAGAGAGTTTGCCCCTGTTTGAGAGGGGTGGAAAATATTGGTTGCATGTCTTGAATGTAACACACGAAGAGCCAAATGAGAATGTCCAGGCCTATCTCAAGAAACTAAAGCAAGTTCTTCGCAAACTTGAAACACAATATTAATGAGCTTGGGAATCTCCCAATTCCCATTTTTTGAATACTAAAAAGGTGGCACATGGATAACATGCCCATAAGTTTCTCAAAACCATATGATGTGACCTATCATTGGAAAGCTCTTGAATAATGGAATCCATTGAGTTATAGAGTGCTCGATTTGCAGTTATAGTGTTCAAGTTATGACAAATCCAAAGATTTGACCACGTGTCCCAAACTTATGGAAAATGCCCATATTCCCCTAATTGGTGTTTTGATACTCATATTCCTATTCCACCGGCTACACAGTTGCAATATTTCCTACTTGGATTGGATTTCAACATCCAGGTGCAGCTAAGTAATGTCTCTTTGGCTGACTGTAATCTCTCTCCCGTGCCTCCCCCATGAGAACCCTCCCCTTTTTCAAAATTTTTAAAAAATTAACTCTCTTTTTTTTTGCCTCTCTCTCTCTCCCTACCGACAGCATGTTGGGGAGAGAGAGAGAGAGAGGGAGTAAGAGTGGGAAAGGGGGGCATGCACCCCCAAGTGTAGGGGTGGCGGCCGTTAAACGGCTGTCTCCCCCCTCATGAACCACCCCCCCCCCCCCCCCCCCGTGGTCTTCAGCAACGCCGCCCCCCTACTCCACCTGACACGCAGTAAAGCCGCCGCCCCCCTTGCTCCGCCTGGACACCGCCAAGCTACCAAGACCATCGCCACCCTCAACATCATCATTTCATCTTCATCACCATTCTCAGCACGACGTTGTTAGGGCCCCCTATTAGAAAATAAGAAATTAAAGAAGCTTCTTGAGAAGCTTCCTAGAAGCTTCCACCAAAAAGCTCCTTAAGGGTGCTTCACCCATGGACCACGTAAAGGACATAGTTTGTCTGTGAAGGGAATTTCCGTGCAGGGAGGACTGCCAACTTGCAGAAAATTTCCGCACACCCTCCACCTGCCCGAATTATTCCCAAGTCTCGATTGCGATGGCCCCAAAGCGCCACACAAGAGGAACACACGCGGGAGTAAGAGGAGCACATGTAGGAGTCCCCACTCAAAGCACAATAATTGATAATATCCCTCCTGCAGATGTTTAGGTTCCATCAAATTCACCCTTTTCATTTTCATATGATATGGGTGCATTAAGTTTAAATTTGCATAGGGAAAACTTAATTGCATTATTAGAATGCTTTGTTTTAAAAATATCATAAGAATGTTCGGGAAAGTTTTAAATCACATCACAAGGTACTTATATTTCTCGCATCATCATGATGAAAGGTTGTTGCATTTTTGAATATATGGTTCATGTGTTAAAAGGTGCACTTATGCAATAATGTCCTAGTTGCATCTCGCATATAGGTTAAATATAAATCGTGATGCCCTTGTGCATTGGAAGGTTTGCATTGGGTGATTTAAGTTGGAAAAAAATGAATTATGTTGTATACAATGGAATTGTGCAATAAAAAAATCCCTTGTGATGACCGTAAATAGGTTAATTCATAGAAGGATGTTTAATTAAAGAATAGATAGCTGCTATGGGGAGGAATAAAAGAGTTATATTTTATTTAGAATTCGCATAAGCAACTGCATTCTTATTCATAGACTTGCATGGGAAAATACAAGATTATGTTTTAATAACATTATAAATTTACGTAGCATAAGCAACTTGCATGCATAAGTAGATGTATGAAAAGAAAAAGGGGTTATATTTCATTTTATGAAAAGCATATAATACGCATGAAATGACAATTACATTCAATATGAAAGATAGTTTAAGTTAAGTTAAAATGCTGCTTAGTATTGTGCTTGCAGAGTTAATCTAGCGTTCTCGTACTTGGATCATTCTATGTTGCGAGTAAGAGAGGGTACCAAGCCTTAGGACATGAATACTAGTAATATCGACAAACAAAGGAATGTAATTCCTCAAGATAGGCACTGCTACCTAACTCGTGCAACTAGTCAGCAAGGTTAGATGCTATTGCAACTAAATCATAAGATGCTACTACTACATCTTAGGCCAAGGGAGGTGAGATCTAATTACAAGCTAGATTCGTTAAGAAGTCGAGTAGTCACCCTACTACAACTCTCTCTCTTGGGGACCAATTTGTCAAACTTAGGGAAATTGTGAATTTCCAAGAAGCAAATTGACCAACCAAGGACGATGGGGTTGTCCAAGATCTATTTGACTGAAGTACAAGGAGACCTAAGGTAATGAAAATTGGGGTCAGTAGGGTATAAACCCTAATCCAAAGGAAAAGGGCAAACAAGCAACTTGGCTTGCCAAGCCCTTGGAATCTTGCCAAGTCGGGAACGATCCAGGAGTGAATGGTGGGAGTATTCGAGAAGAAGGAATCACACCTTAGCAGTTGATCATATGAATGACCACAAAAATTAACATGATTGTACACTTAGGTACATTGTTTGAACTTCTTTGCTCAAGGAACTAATTCAAGGCCAAACACTTAATGCTTCAGGTTAATAGCTTGGAGAGAGAGGCGGGTTTAGTTACCTTCGACTGTCTGCCTGGTCCTATCCAAGGGGGTTGTTAGTTGTGCCGGGTACATGGACAGAACCTGCTGTGAGAGGTCTCTCCGTGGGTGCTGCTTGGAGAGGGAGGACGCTTGGGTGCCAGGGGAGGCTCTGGCCGTAAATTCCTTGCCTCCAAATCCTGCACAAGAGGCTAATGTGACTCGAGATGGGATCTCGAGGCCCATGTACTAGTCTACAGGCGAAACTTGGAGTAGCAATCTTGTTGATTGCTAGGATAGCCTTCGGGCATGATACTTGATGTATTCCAAGACTATGATAAATAAAGGTCAAATATTTGGAAAAGGAACTTGCTTGACATTTTATTTAAAAATGTCAATGCCTAAGTTACATGAAGGAACCTGTGTTTTAATTGAGTAATTAAGGAAGTTGCCTTTGCATGTCAAACATAATGTGGTAGGTAATTAGATAACTAAGCAACCCGAGGAAAGTGCGATGGACGTGACTTGGGTCGTCCTATGGAAGGGTGGTCCCGGTTAGCTAGGAACTTTGCTCAAAAGACGTGATAACAGAACTGTGAAGACCTAGAGTCAGTATAGTTAGAATCCCGATTTATGTTGTTTTAGGGGAGCGGAATGGGACTATGCCTTATGGGCAAAGAGGTTGAGCTTTGCATCCCTCTTGTTTCCCATTCTCCATGAACCAAGTGTAGCATAAATCCACTTCGACTCTATTGTTCCTATGCAAAGTAGTTCATCTGGAGCTCAATGCTAGCCACTTCCTAGAGACTTGGCTGATAGGAAAAAAAAAAGCCCTGACTTCAAGTCGGTCCTAAGTGGGAACGGCCGGATACTTCTGCTTTGGGGCAGACTCGGGAAGACCTAGATCACAAACCCTGTGACATTCCTTGCGAGTGTCAGGTTGCGCTTTCTAGACTCCCCTCCCGATGGGGCTACTAAGACATGTCCCACAAGTGGACAAGCTGACACATTACACTGACATTGATGCTGCTATTAGCTAAGAAGAAGGAGTAGAGTCACGCTTGCAAGTGGCTTATGCAACAAGGGTAAATTTGAGTGGCATTAATTTGGCACTAACAAGAAGGAGTCAAGGGGACCCCATATCAAATGCGAATGGAAGAGGAAGTATCATGCCAAATTTTCCTATGTTATGAGCTCCTCTCAGTAGTGTGACTATGCCTATGGCTAGTCAAACGGCTCCATTGAATGGTGGAGGCCAAACAACAAACCCTAATGTTGTCCCAGTAAGTTAGCGACCGATTCCCAATCAAGTGATTAGCCCGATGGGACGACAGATAGACGATCGCGGTGTCGTGCCACTATCCGGGCATAGTGTGAGAAACTCTAGAGTGCATCATCATCCAACTTCTTTATTGATGTAGAGAGTCAATGTGATCTAAGTCATTAGTACTAGTGTCTGTGGCATAAATGGTCCAAAAATACTAGAATTTTGGATAATTTTAGCCTATTATTTATTGTAAATATCTAAAAAAGTTAGAAAAACTTCTAGATTAGGATGGCATGCAAAAAGCAAGTTGTTTTTTCAGCCAATTATTGGATTTTTCATAAAAAAGAAAGAAAGGAGAAATCGCACGCATCGCAATTGTTGTTGACAGGTTGAAAAATGCACTTTGAACTGGAAGATGAAGAAGGAGTAATCTAGGAGATCCCTAACTAGATATCCTACGGTTTTACTCCCCTTTCGAGCTAACGAAGCCATCAGATTTGGGTTTGAGCAACAAAGAAGGAGCTGTTATTTTGATGCACGATTTTGTTCTACAAAGAAGCTCCAAGAGATCTAATGCCTAGATATTGTTTCTAAGTAGTGCCAGACAAAGGATTTCAGGTTCTCTCAATACATATTGATTCAATTCATTGTGCTTTTTGTTTTTATTGTGTTTACCTCTTGTCTATTCTTTTTCTTCTCTTCCATATCCTATCTCTACTTCCTTCTACCTCTGATCCCTGGCGGATTCGACCTTTCGACAAAAAACCCTTCGACATTGGTGAACTTGACGTGAAAGCTCATCTCACAGAAGAAGGAAAGACAAGATGGGAGAACCTTCAAACACAATCTCTAGTGATGTTTTGCAATAGTTGGTGCGAAATATGAATATGCTTATGTAGGTACAACAACAATAGCAGGTGATGCAGGCTTCTACTCAAACAGAAAGTGTTGTGATGAATGCTCTCTGCAAGCAGTTGAGTGTGAGATGAAGTTATTCAATGGCAGGAATTATCTGCATATGTACATACCTATGCTCAAAAGATGGAATTCTTTGGGGTAGCTTAACTCGCATGGAGCGGATCACTATATATAAACTGAAAGCGCGAATCACTAAATTATACATGCATTATGCTAGCTTCATAGCTTTCAAGAAGAAACTTAGGGAAGAATTTTTGGCATTGAGGATACCAGTTTGATTACATGCGCAAGACTTTTCAAGAGTGGGGTTTACAACCCAATAAGGGTCTTGTGGCTACAAAATTGTTACGAGAATTTGAAAGTCAATTTGAGCAATTGGATCTTGCAGAACAGCAAGCTCTTGTAAGTCAAAAAATTGAATTGTTTCTACAGGTAGCTGATCCTGAGCTTCAAGAGAAGCTTGATGATTTGCTGGATGATTAGACTACAAAGACAGGTCTTAAAATAGAGTGGAGACATTTCAAGGAAGCTATTACTGCACTTATGAAAAAGCATAGAAGAAGAGAAAGATTGCATGTCTCTAGCTTGCCCATTGTTACGAGAAAAACAATTGAAATATCTAGTAAGCCACCCACTTCTATGGCGAACCCTATGGCTGTACATACTATTGTTCTCTCTATTAGAAAAGATGTCTTAGATGAATTGGTCAAAGGCATGTGGGATCTTCAATTGAAGGTTGAAAAATTGGATGAAAAAGGACAAGAGGAAAGGGGACGGGTAGCAGCCCCTAAGCTAGGAAAAAGATGTATGTGGTGTGATAGTTTGCAGTATGAGAGAAAGGATTGTTCTACCTACTATCAGGAGGCCTTGGCACAATAGCTCATCTTTTGGAAAGATGGCAAGATCCATGCAGAAGAAATGAGATTGCCTCTTGCTTTGAATTTTGGAAATGGAGGTATGCAGAAGTTATTGGAAGACTTGGTTGTCTGAAATGCTTATGCAGTGGTACATGCTTCTACTTTTGGTCTACAATTGGTGGATAGAATGCATGGCCAAGTGATGGTTGGTCCAAAGACTGAAATATTGACACATGCTTTACATGCAACTGAAAAGAGAAAGGTTACTGATAGTGAATGTCTCATGCAAGGCAAGACATTCATGACATAACGGGTTGGAAATCATCGGTAGATGCATATTCAGTGTATGCATATTTATCAAAGGTATAAAACACGGATATACTTGTAGAAGAGAAACGAAAGAGAGATGAAGATAATGCAAGGATATCTAAAAGAGTGACAAGAAGAGAAACGAAAGAGCCACAAATCAGCCACCTCCCGAGCATCTTATGGAAGAGGTCAGTCAGGAGCAAAAATAGAAAAGTAAACAAGAGGGAAAAAAGAAGGGCAAGCAGCCATGATATAAGTTGCAGTCTGACATTGAGACATCCACAAATCTTAAGAAGGTGCTTGAAGAATATATCTTAAACAGTCGAGTGGAATTCACCTTGGGGGAGAGGTGCTTGGCATCGTCAAGCGAGAATTTCATGATGAGATCATTAACATAATTAAGAGGAAGCATTAGTTTCTTGGTTATACCACTAGTGTGTTGCTACAATTTGAAGAGGAAACTAGTTTGTTGGGTATTCGGACTGAATATGAGCATGAAGTAAGTACTGGATTATTGCAAGATACTACTAATCAGTGGATAGCACGTGGGAAAGAGAAGAAAGCAACTAAAAATGCATTGTCTTGTAGCAATATGCATGGTGGAGTAATGCAGATGCAACAATATGGGGAAGAGACTCTAGGATTTATTCGTGGAAGTCACTACACAATAAATCATTGGACCAAGGCTACCACTGAGCGGTAGGGAAAATAGGGGAACGTGAAACCCATTGTGTTGCTTTACTTGACCATGGGTCTGAAATAAATGTCATTGAGCATGGATTGTATGAAAATGGTACAAGGCCTGTGGACACTAATCATGGTTGGTATATGAGGAGTGCAAATCATTCTTCAGGGGAGCTTTATGTTACATGTCCTAATGTGAAGTGGCGATTGGTGATATACAAGAAGAGCAACACTTCTTTGTGCAAGATAATTTCTCATATGCAGTGATTTTGGGATAGCCCTATATTACAGGAGTGCATATGGAAACAAAGGTGCTTGATGATGGTTTTGCTTATGCAAGAGTCAGAAGCAAGGATGGGAAGAAAGCAATCCAATTTCTTACTATTTGTGTAAATCATCCTAGAAATCATAATACACTTCGAGAGTCTCCTTTGGCTCCAAATGCAAGGGAATTCAAAGACCTGGAACTTCATTAAGCACTGTTGGAATGCACGGCTACAGTAGTGTTGTTCAAACGATGTACTTATCTCTTGATGGAATGAAGCATGTATTTACTATAAGTTATTCTCAGTTTACAGCAAACAGTTTATGTTGGTTTAAGCATATGGAAGCTATGTGCAAGGTTGAACACATATCTATGAAATGGGCTTCTAAGGAACTGAAAGCATTGGGACTATTAGCAAGAAGTGAAGGCATTTTAGGCATCTTTTATGGGCTGAATATCAATGACACTATGCCTGAAATTTCAACAACTGTACATGCAAAAAATGAGGCTGAAAATAGAGTGTTGTCAGTATGTTCTTTGGACATGTATGTTGTTATAGCATTGTTTGCTTAGCAGGAAGGATTACAATGGGCTGAAGCATTTGTGGAGACAAAGTATAAGACAATTGACAAAAAGGTGAAACCAATTCCTTTGCCACTTCCACTAGAAAGTGAGGGTTTGTATGAAAAAGTGTCAAGGTAGCCAAGCTTACGGGATCCTAAAGATATAGGCCATCAGTTTACATCTGAAACATTACAAGAATTGAAAGTTGGTGTAGAAGGGTGTTTTATGTGGATGTTGGCTAGGCTTGGAAAAGCATTTGCATTTCAACCAGCTGAAATAGATTTTGTGGATCCAAATTTTGTCTCTCCTATGGTAATATTTACTATGGGCCACATGTACCATGGAACTTGAGGCCTATTCCAGTGCCTAAAGCTTACATGCCAAAGTTGATGGATTTGTTAAATCAAAATATTTGCATGAAGATCTTGGAGCCCTCTTTAGCCTCGTACTCAAATCGTTGGTTTACTGTGTCCAAAAAGAATAGGGCTTTGAGATTTATTCAAGACATGCAATCGGTCAATAAAATGACCATAAGAAATGTGGGTGCAGGTCCTGTGGTTGATGAATTTGCAGAGGTTTTGTAGGCAAAGTGATCTATTCTTTGGGAAATCTCTACTCGGGGTATGATTATTTTCATCTTGTAGTTGAAAGTAGGGATATCACAACCATGAAGACTCCTTTGGGGTTAGTACAGATGTGTACTCTCCCGCAGGGTGCAAAAAACTCAGTGGCACATGACAAATGCTATGAATAGGATACTCATGGATTTTACACGATAATTGACAATGCCCTTCTTGGATGATGTTCCAATCAAAGGGTGTGCAGTGGATGAAAAGAATGAAGAGATGCATGCTCATGGATGCAGACAGTTTGTTGCAGACCATTTAATGGATTGTGAGAGGATTTCGACACATCTAGAAGAGGTGCATTTGACTCTTTCTGGACAAAATTCTATCTTTGGAATTGAAGATGTTTTGATTGTTGGGCATATGTGTGGGCCCTATGGGAAAATACCATCACCAACAAAAATAGATGGGATTGATAGAATGCAAGATGTATGCACGAATGTATCAGCAGTGCGGAGATTCTTGGGTTCATGTGTGTTCTATTTGATATGGATTCCTCACTTTGCACATGTAGCCGATGCTCTATATCAACTTCTGAGGAAAGGATTTCATTGGGAAAGGAAGCATAAAAAATCAATGAAGAAATTGAAGCAACTCTTAAAATCTGCTCCTACATTGAGAAAGGCTGACTATTCACATGGAAAGCCTATCATTATTGATATTGATACAAGCCCAATTGGGATTGGATGGGCGATTGGGTGAGATGATGAGGAAGGGCAAAGATATACAATATGCTTTGGTGCTAAAGTATTGGCTGAATGGCAGAGAAGGTATCCACATGTAAAAAGAGAATTATGGGGAATTGTGACAGCCCTTAAATATGATAAGGAGTATTTTATGGGTGCTCATGTAGTCATTCAGACTGATTGTTTGCTGGTATTGGGTATGATTACTGGTTGTGCTACCCCGGACATTGCTATACTCCATGGATTGCATATATCAAATCTTTGAACCTTGAATTCCAGCAGATTGCAGGAAAACATAACCTAGTGGCAGACATGTTATCTCGAGCACGCTATGAGAATGAAGATGGGATGATGGATGAGGATGAAGAAGATGACTTTCTTGCGACTAAAAATGATGTTGTAAGAGTGAATTTAGCAAAGCAAGGTGTCGCTATAGCATTAACAGAATATTGGACAAAAAAGAGAAGACACTTTATATGTTTTTCATCTTGTGTAGAAGTGTTTCTAGAATATGAATATGTAGGAGAGTGGCTGAGAATTGGTCAATACCTCAGTACATTAACAAAGAGAGATGAATGGTCAGATGAGGAGTTTAAGAATATCAAGAGGAAAGCCTATGGGTTTTTCTTAAAAGATGGATACTTATGGAAACATGATAAAAATAAAGAGGGTATGCCATTGCAAGTTGTGGGTGACAGAGCTTCACAAGTAAATGTTATCCAATAATTTCATGAAAGCTTATGGGCTGGTCATAGAGGTGTTTGGGGTAGTTTTACAAAGATCAAAGCAAGATATTGGTGGCAAGGTATGTATAAGGATGTTTCTCACTTTGTGGAAACATGTACAACATGTCAAATGTATTCATCTGTGAGACATCAAGATGGATTGCAGAGTCCACATATCCATTGTCTCTTCATTTTAAGTGGGTGGTGGATTTAGTCATGATGCTCACAGGCCTTTGGGAAATGAGATATCTTGTGCTTTCTCATGAAGACTTGATTAATCAAGTGGAAGGGAGAGCTCTACATACTAAGATAACAAATGTTGTGTGTACTTTTCTCTTAGAAGAGATCTTTTGTCAATATGGCTATGTCACGAGAAAAATTACTGCATATAGGGGTGAGCTGGATGCAGATGAAGCTCATGATTTCTTTGCATGGTTGGGGATAAAGCTTGCTTTAACTTCAACCTATAACCTTGGCGAAAATGGCAAAAGTGAAAGAGGTCATCCACCTATTATGAAGGCATTGGCAAAAGCATGTAGAGAGAAGGTAAAAGAGTAGCCACAATTGCTCCCTTATGCCTTGTGGGCTGATAGAACAACTCATAGTTCTGTTATAGGATATATGCCTGCAGAATTGATGTATGGTCAAAAACCTATCATGTCGATAGAAGAGATGACAGTCACATGGAGTGTGCTACCTTGGGAGGAGGAGTTGAATCGAGAGGAGTCATTGGCCTTGCGCATTAGACAGTTGGAAAGAAAGTCAGAAGACATAAAGGCAACAGTTGCAAAATTAAGGGCAACAAGGATACAGAACAAGAAATGATTTGAAAAAAGACATAGACTGAGACCAATAACCATACAAGATGGGGATTGGGTATTGGTTTATGATAGCAGTTTAGACAACTAGCATAGTGCCATGTGTAATGTTTCCAAAAGATGGTTTGGACCCTATGTGGTAAGACATGTATTTGATAATGGTATTTATGCATTAAATGAGCTAGATGGGACAGCCATAAAACTATTGATAGCAAGGAAATAATCAGATTATTCAAGAGGCGGGAATCTAATGACTATGAGTTACAAAAATTGGAAGAAAATAGTGGCCATGATACAAGGGCTAGCCAGGAAGATATGGAAGATGAAGAATCAAAGGATATGGTTGCAGAGCATGAGGAGGACTCAAAATCGGGTGACAACTAGGATTTTGGCACATACCTAAGGATGTACAGATTCAAAGGGGGTATGTGTCATACCACTATGTGGGCACAGTGTGAAGAACTCTAGAGTGCATCATCATCTGACTTCTTTATCGATGTAGCGAGTCCATGTGATCTAAGTCATTAGTGCTAGTGTCCATGGCATAGATGGTCCAAAAATACTAGATTTTTGGACAATTTTAGCCTATTATTTATTGTAAATATCCAAAAAAGCTAGGAAAACTTCTAGATTAGGATGGCATGCAAAAAGCACGTTGCTTTTTCAGCCAGTTATTGGATTTTTCATAAAAACAAAGAAGGGAGAAATCGCGCATGTCACAATTGCTGTTGATAGGTTGAAAAATGCAATTTGAACTGGAAGAAGAAGGAGTGATCTAGGAGATCCCTGACCAAGTATCCTTTAGTTTTACCCCCCTTTCAAAGCTAAGGGAGCCATCAAATTTGGGTCTTAAGCAGCAGACAAGGAGCTATTACTTTGATGCATGTTTTTGTTCTACGAAGAAGCTCCAAGAGATCTAATGCCTAGAGATTGTTTCTGAGTAGTGGCAGACAAAGGATTTCACGTTTCGTCGATACATATTGATTCAATTAATTATGCTTTATCTTTATCGTATTTGCGTCTTGTCTATTCTTTTTCTTCTCTTCCATCTCCTATCTCTACTTTCTTCTACCTCAGATCTGCGCGACAGATTCAACCTTTCGACAAAAACCCCTTTGACAATGGCTATGCGTGAAGTGCCTCAAATGTCCTTGCTGAAGTTAAGGATATAATGAAGCAGTAAACTGACATGATTACTGAATAGTATAGACAAATAGTTGTGATGTCAATTTCCTTAAGAAGCAGCAGAATTTATAAGAAGTCGACGCCCTGAAGAGGGTGCCCCCTCAAGATTCAGTTGTAAGTGGTGTAGTGGCCAATATTTCCCTAGGAATTTTTGAAATGTCAAATGTAATATTTGCAAAAAGTCTAGCCACTCAGCTGCTACCTATTGGAGTAAGATCAGTTCTCTCCAACAAGGAAGTAAACAGCCAGGTATAGTTAATCATCATGCACAAGGGAATAATCTCTAGCAAGATGATGGACCAAGATAAATACTACAAAGAGGAAAGGCTACTATATAGGAGTTGCCTCATGGCAGTGGATTCAGCCTTATTGAGATTGTATATGTCAATGATGCTAAAACTTCTAATCTACAAGCCATAAAAAGAGGTCAAATTACTAGAGAGGGTGACAAAGGAACTGTAAAACCTGTCGAGGGAAACCCAAGATGCTAGGGGAAAGTAAGTCTTGAATCCTGATATAGAAGGTGGACCTCTAAGTCCTGTTGATAGTAAAGATGATCTCTAGAAGGATAAATAATTGCCAAGAAAGAAGGAAAAAGTTAAAAAGGAGGCACTAAAGCCAGTCCAAAGACCAAAGGAGAGAATGGTTTGGCGAGACAAGAGAGCTTTGGCTAGCTACCACTACTTGATTTAGCAAGTTCTCTTTGCGAAGTTAAACCAGTCATGAATCTCCTGCAATTGATTAAATTGTCTCCAAGAGTATGCAAGGAATTCAAGAAAATCTTATGTATTAGGTATATTGTAGAACCTTTGGCATAGCACGAGTAGGAGAAGATTGGTTTGAGCATGTTGAAAAGCATTGTCCAAAGGTTCCAACATATGTGGATGGAATATTAGTGGAGCTATTGTGGACACTAGATCCTCTGTCAATATCATGAGTTCAGACTTGATGGAGAGGCTAGGTCTAAAAGTCCAAAAAGACGACTCCACACTTCTTAGGATGGCTGATGACACTCTAAGGCAACCAGAAGATTGCATCATTAAATTCCATGTTACCGTTGCAAGCGTGGAATGCTATCTGAACTTTAGGGTGATAAGGTTTACAAGACGTCCTAGCAATCCAATTTTGTTAGGCAAGCCATGGATTTTATGAATAGATTTTCAAGTCGATATACCCATTGGTCGAGTGATTCTAGGTAGAGGTGCCAATTGTGTAATAGTGGATACTTTCCCTAAGTCTCCCTAGAGTGAGAGAGCTCATTTATCCTCTATTGAACTAGAAATAGTAGATGATCCATCTGGTAGTGAGATGTCATCGAGGGATGGATCTAAAGAAGGATCCACTACAACAATAGAGGACATTTCAGATAACTTTGAATGAGCCGATAAAGCCGCATGATAGGATAAGAGACACGGATGTACTTGAGGTGGACCTTCGTATGCCAAACGATTCATGGCCAATTAAATTAGGTTCCATGCTTAGTTCGAAAGAAAGAGCCAATAAAGCCGCATGATAGGATAAGAGACACGGATGTACTTGAGGTGGACCTTCGTATGCCAAACGATTCATTAAATTAGGTTCCATGCTTAGTTCGAAAGAAAGAGAGGATTGTGTGTCCTTAATTCGAGTTTTGCGACATCTTTGCTTAACGAACTTAGAGACATTTCTCCCAGCTTGGCTGTGCATACTATTCCTCTAAAGGAAGGAAGTTGACATGTACGTCAGAAAGTAAGGTGCATGCCTTTTGAACTAAGGGATGAGCTGTTCAAGGAGGTATAGAAGTTGCAAAAAGCGGGTTTGATTTTCCCCGTTCAGCATACTGAATGGTGTTCACCAGTTGTGATCAAGAAGAAGAAAAATAATCAAATCCGGCTTTGCATGGACTTTAGAGAGCTAAATAAGAAAACAGTTAAGGACTACTACCCATTGCCCTTTATTGACCAAATTTTGGATCAACTAGTGGGTAGGGAAATATATTCATTCATGGATTGTTTTGCGGGTTATAACCAAATGGCAATTGCTGAGCAAGACAAGCTGAAAATGATATTTATTACTGTCTTCGATACCTTTGCATACCATGTGATGTCATTTGATTTATGTAATGCACCTGGTACATGGCAAAGAATAGCCTATAAGACCTTTGGTGGTATCTCCCCAGAGGAGTTGAAAGTATTTATTGATGACCTGGGGGCAGCCACACCATAAGAGAAAGGCAGTTGATTATTTTCTAGAAGTATTTTGAGCGTTGCAGACAATTTTGCATAGCTCTTAACCCACGGAAGTGCATCTTTGGGATGCCTAGCCATGTGGTTATTTCAGTAGGGATCACAATTGGCCCTGAAAAGATCAAGGTCATAGTTGCCATGAGTCCGTTATGTACTCCAAAGGAGGTACATAGCTTTCTGTCATCAGTAGGGTATTATCGAAGGTTTATAAATGTAGGAAGAATGTTGCCACTGACAAACATGTTGTCCTTTAGCTATCTATTTGCATGGAGTGATGCTTGCAAAGTATCTTTTGATGATGTGAAGTAGGAGCTTGCCAAAGCACCTGTTTTAAAAGCACCTAAAAGGAACAAAATGTTTTATATATTTTCAGCAGCAACAATGCATAGTATTAGCTGCTATTTGGCCCAAATTTGGGAGGAAAAATGGTACCATCTAATAGCCTTTGCTAGTCAGAAGTTTGGCATATTGAAAATTAACTACATCTATATGGAGAAGTCATGCCTTTTGATGGTGTTTATGCACCCAAAAAATTTAGGCACTACATTCTTTATAAGAAGGTGGTTTTTTATACGAAGGCGAAAGAGCTTCGATTGTTGATGAATAAATTAGAGCTGCCTGATCATTTAGCAAAGTGATTAATCACTTTTGTAGGAACTTGATTACAAGATTAAGAGCAAGCCACCGAAGCTACAGGGCATTGTAGAATGTCTTGTGGATTTTGGAGAGCCAAAAGAGGTCTTAGCTGAAGGAAGCAACATGGAAACACTATTTAAGATTGATACAGCTTCTATTCCCTCTTGGTATGCTGCTATAACACACTATCTATCTACAAGAGAGACTGGAGCTACTCTATCAAAATTCGAGAAGAGAAAAATTAAACAACAGGCTTTAAAATTTGCATTAATCACAGGAACACTATATTGGCAGGGGTTGATGATATCTATCGCCAATGTGTGATGCTTGACAAGGTTCCATTTATCTTGGAGGAGTGGCATGACTCTGCTTGTGGGGGGACACTTTGTGGCCAGTTGATGGCACATAAGGCTTTAAGAGTTGGATATTGGTGGCCATCCATCTTCCAAGATTCATTTGAGTATGTTAAGAGATGTGATACTTGTCAATGGCATGATCGTAGGGAGAACACAAAGTGACCACTTACTCTGATTATGGCTATACTTCCATTTGAAAAGTGGAGCATTGACTTTGTGGGTCCTATCACTCCATCTTCCACCACACAAAAGTGATATATTATCATGGCAACTGACTACTTTACAAAGTGGTGAGAAGCACGAGCAACGAGGAAGGACGATGAGAAAGAGACTGCCAGTTTCCTATTAGAGCAAATTATATGCCGATTTGGTCTGCCAAGAGAATTAGTATCGGACCGTAGAACTCATTTCCTAAACGAGGTGATTAAAATCTTGACTGAAGCATGGAAAATTAAGCATAACAAGACGACTCCTTATAACCCATAGGAAAATGGGCAAGTGGAAAGTACTAACAAGAAGCTTGACATGGGTATTCTATCAAAAATAGTATCTGAAAAGAAGTGTAACTGGGATACAAAATTGTATGTGTAGCAGTGTGTGTTGAGAAATGTGCAATCACATCCACCATAGCCTCTTTGTATGGAATAAACAATGCAAAGAAACAAACTGCAAATAAACCCTTAAACTAGGTCATGTATGCATGGTTTATTAAAACCATAGTTGGTGAATACCGTGGTCACTTTACACATTTCTCCACCTACCAATACCAACTATTGTAAGCCTATAAAAGGCACTCATCCCCACACTCATTCCATCAGTTAATATCATTAAATTGTACTTGCATTATGCTCAGATAATATTAGTTTTTCTTCTTTGTCAATGCCTTTGCCACATTATGATTGTATATTTCCTCATTTGTGATCCTCCATAACATGCATTCTTAATATTTGAACATGGTATCAGAGCGAGTTTCAAGTTAGTGATTCATTAGGCTACTAATTGAGTCATTCTAATTTGAATTTCTGGCTCCCTCCACTTTTCCATGAATCTCTGACCTACCTCCATAGCTATCCACCTTCAGTGGAGGGCTTGAATCTCTCAAACCGGGCCATTTCAGCTCGTACTTTCTTCTCGAGAAATATTCTGTGACTCGGGGCGCTCCTCCTTGTTATCTCAAAGCTTGAAATTGTCAACTATCAACCCTAGCATTGCATTTTCTTCAACCCGCCGCATGTCTGTGCATGTATCCCTATTGTACTGGTGCGCAAATCAGATGCCGTATGCATACATAGCGAGCACCAGAAGGTCCCCAAGAACAAAGAACTCTCCTTTTTGCTCAAAATCCAAGAGAATAGACTTGCACGACATGAAGCAAGAAGACCAATTGGGTACAATATCCCCCCATGCCTTGTGTGAGCACTCCACAAAGCACGTATATAATATATTATTCATCTCCAAGCTAAAAAATAGCCCAAATTTACAATTAGCATGCTTTAGATGTTGTGTTTGCTTTTCTCCAAATAAAGAATAAAGCGGTTAGGTGATCCAAGAGTCGGGCTATGCGCAAATACAATGACCAATAATGAATATTTAAATCGTGCGTCCATGCGCATACAAAATAATAAATATATGTCAAGATTTTAATAAATAAGTACATCAAAATAAATATTGGCGCCACGTCTAAGATGCGCGCCCATAAAAAATAATAATTTCTTCTAAATAACTTGAATACACACTATCGCCCACCAATGCTTCCTAGCGCCACCCTCGCCTACTTTACACATCAACTGAAGCATTCGCAATTGTTAGAAAATTAAAAAATTAAATTGATAAAAGTGAATACCTAGAAGTCTTCAACTACAAAATAAATAAATAGGTTGGAACTCTATCCTAACCCTAATTTAATATGAGTGCGCACTCTAAACTCATAAACATCCATTAATTCAAATATGTATTTTGCGGACTCACCCGCTATGAAATTACCCAGTTGCACATTAAATTAACGTGATGCCCGAAAAGGACAGGCGTCCCCATTGACTTTTCGCATAAGGAAACCACATTGTGTATAAGTCTCGGGAAATAAATATAATTTTACGGAATCCATCTCCTTATTAATAGATGTGGAGATATTAATAAGGCCGCAAGATAGAGATAATTTTTGCCTTCATATCATTCTATCAAGATAAATAACTTATTTTCCTTGTAGCACCAACTAGGATTAAGCTTGGAGACCTATTACTCTCAGTGCATAACACTTCAAAATTATGTGCCACCAATGAATACTATCCAATAAATAGCCAAATTTTGCCATGAATTGAATCAATCATTGGACACTTGTCTAGAGTCTCTAGGGCCAATCGACTTGTAAGAGACTCTTATATGAGCTAAAGCCTTGATCAAGTCAAATGGTGACCAACTTCTTGGAGATAACTACTTCTCAAAGAGTGCAAGTACAGACCATGACAAATCTAAAGAACAAGGAAAGAGGTGCCACAAGTGTTGTCATATAGGGCACATTCAAAAGGAATGTCCCAATCATCATTGCTTTCATTGCAAAGTATTAGCCCACATCTAAGCAAATTGCACTAATTTGAATCAAGAGGATGAGGAACTAATAGTGAACTGAATTTGTACAAGATCAACATTTGGCTTCTCTTTAGAATCCAATAACGATGAAGGCTTAGAGTCCATTGAAACCTTTGACGCTGATTAGAAACCCTAGAAGATCTTGAGATGTAATAAGCCCTACAATTCTAATGATTCCTACTCTTGCAATAATATTTGAGTTACAAAACATTGTAATAAAATTTTTTTTTCTCTCATTGTACTATCTCATTAGGGCCAAAAACGCTTCAAAAAATGCACTTTTGTTAATCACGGGATTAAGAAAAGGGCCAAAGAGAGTTCGCCACGTGTGCAAGAATATGGTATTCTTGTCTCCTCTTTTTTAGAGATAGTGGAGCCCATTTCGTGATTCTCTCTTCTTTTTTAGCCAAAACCCCTAAAGTCTGACATGTTTTGGAGTCCCAAAGACGTTATTTACTTACAAATCTGACAAAATACGTGACAGAGATGTGATGAAATTAATAATGAGTTTTTTGAAAGTCGGGAGATCTTTCAATATTGTTTTTGGCGCCCAATACATACTCATTTGTATTCTTGGCGCTACTTTTTAGTTCATTCACCCCTCTTTGAGCTTCTTTCTCTGCGCTTTCATTCTTTTCATGGCTTCCTCCAGGCGCCCTTCTCGTTTGATACACTCTTGCACGGTCTATAGCCAGGGAGCAGATGGAAATTTTGAGCCCAAAACCTTTGCTGTAAACGATTGGGTTACCATGCTACCATCTTGCAAGGGCTCTCATAAGGTGAAAAGAAGAAAATGAGATGATATAAAACATCACTGGAAGGGGCGTATCATTGCCTTCAAAATTATGCCCGAAGGCTGGTTTGTCAAGGTGCAACATGTTTACATGGCCAAGGATATGCACTTGCCTCCAAACGAATGTGTTCCCCAACAAACATATTGTAAGTTATTAGTTGAATAACGTATATAATTCTTTTCCATTTATGCAAGTTCTAACAAACGGTTCGTCATTGTAGATATCTTTCCGTCAACAAGTATTGAATGGCAACCTGTGGAAAGCCTAAGTGGGACTTTCCATGCCATTCATAAGGTATTGGCAGACATTATTTATGCCGATCAAACTGTGTATTTTTTTAGTGAATGCAAGGTTTTTATATATTATGCACAGTAGTGGTTCCCTCTAAAGCGGATAGGTATGGGAATATCGAAGATTTGCCATTGCCAAGTCTTTCGATATGGAGGAGACGAGCAGACCGGTTGGACGCTATCGCTCCGTATTGGAGGTCAGATGCCGATACAGCGCGAAAAGGAGGAAACGAGCACACCGTTTTGAAGCTATCGCTCCGTATTGGAGATCAGCTGCCGATACGGCGCGATATGGGAAAAACCAACACTGCGTAAGGACGCCCTCGCTCCGTATTGGCACGATATGGAGGAAACTGCTGATACGGCGCGATATGGAGGAAACGAGCACACCGTTTGGACGCCCTCGCTCCGTATCGGCACACCTCTTTATGGTATGTATGCCACGTGTCAAGTAATGACCAGTCCACTTGTTCACCACGTGGTCATCCGCCACGTGTTGCCCAACGGCTACTGCCACGTGTATGAGAGTAACGGATACTGCCAGGTGGCATAATCCGCACCTACATAAGGGTGTGTTTCTTATCTGTACGGTTTTTTTTTGTTTCCGACCTCTGTTTGTATTGTTGATACGGTGCGAGAGCGACTGTTGGTTTTCTTCGCTTTCCTCTCTTCGCTTCGTTTTGGAGGTTCTGCACAGTCTTCTTTCAGCACTCCTCAAGCTCGTGTGACCACCTTTGTTGTGGCTCTAGCGCTTCTTACTGGGAACACTGATACAGCGCGAGGGGGCCTATCCGTCTGAATCGTTTCTCTCTTATCGCGCCGTATCATCAGAAGTTGTAAACATGTCTGAACCCATAGAATTCCTAGGGTCCAAGGTTTCTTCTCCAGGAACTGGTAAAAGAAGAAGGCTTTCAAAACGCTCAAGTGCATCAACATCTGATCAGCCTGTGCATTCTTTTTCCTCTCCATCCTCTGCCACCAGTGTGAGAAAGCCAAGTACATCTCCAGGGAAGCGAACGTCGGTAGTGAGAGGTCAAGGAGTATCAGAGCTCATTGATATCACTCCATCAGAGAGGCTACTTGATTTTATGCTTCAGAATGGAATGGATCTCTCATTCTATGGAGTTGTGAAAAATATTTTTAATCCTGATTGGGAACTTGACAAAGTTCTGAAATCTTGTGAAAAATATATTGAGGAGGCTTTTTTGGAGTTTGAAACTCTTGCAGGTCCTTCTGTTGAAGTTGGCACAATTGAATATGTCCATGTTCCCATTGGGTCAACAGGAAATGAAAAGGCAGTATTTTCTAGAAAGTGCAGGGCCCACTCTCTGAGAGGTTTCATTCAACAGACATATTTTGCTGCACTCATTCCAAAAACTGCAAGATGATGAGAAAATCTGATGCTTTTATTGTTTTCACCCTTTTCAAATGCCATGTGAAAGCTGAGGAGCAACAGTTGGAAGGAGCAAAGTCTGCCAGCTTTTGCATGTTAGATGATCTTGTAGATGAAAGGGAAACAGAGGAGGTTGTAGATACATATTTTGAGGCTTCTATTGCTGAGAATTTGGATGTTGCTCACTTCAAAGCTGAGACTATCATTGAGGAGAGCCAAGGAGATACAAACCCTCAACCTGATGAGAGTTCTCACCATATTGTTCCTTCCCTGCCATGTATACCTTTCAAGGACAAGGAGTATATTTTACTATCAGATATTCAAAAACTTTTTAATCTCAGGGAAGATTATTGTCTTGCAATTATTGCAGAGGCTTCTGATGCTGCAAATGGGATAATTGACACAGAAAATGAATCAAAGGAAGAGATTCTAAAACTTGATAAAGAAACTCTAGATGATAAGTTTATTGATACTGGTGAGGCCCTCTCTCTTTGTTTTAAAAAGGCCAAAGAAGCTGAGAAAGAGTTGAGTATTACTGATGAGGACTTCGATCGCATTCAAAGCGAGCTCGGCATTTCCAATTTTGGAAGAGAGGAGTCTGAATATGTTAAAGAATTGACTAACACCAATGAGACAGCATCATCAATTAATTTATGGAATCCGTTTAAATTGGAGTACGCTGAAAATCAAGTGGTAAGATAATTTTGAATTTGCTTTTACACATTGGTAGGTTTACATTTCATGCTCATTCAGTATGGGTTTTATTTGCAGTTGGAGATTGCTGATACAGATAACTTCTTGGGGCGTGGCAAAGGATCGAGAGCTGCTAGTAACACCACCAAAGACATTGCACTCGGCCACTACTTGGCTAGGATTGACCCTGAATCCTTTTTTGTACTTCATAGTAGTTTCTCAGAGGATGCAGCATGGCCGATACTTTGTATTAAAGCTCTTACAAGGCTTCTAGGTTTCTCAAGATTACAATATAATGCCAACAAAGTAATGTTTTTGGAAAAGACTGCAGCAATTAGGATTTTTGGCTACGGTCCAGGTTACTCTGCTTCTAGAGCAGGATACTTTTTGGCGTTTTCATCCTACGCCTTAGCTGCAGACAGAACTGATGTAAAATCTATAGCTGGCTACAAGAGAAAAAAATTTCTACGTTATAGAGAAAAGATTCCTGAGGAGGAAGAGAATGTGAGAGTTTTGGAAAACTAGCTTTGTATATATTCTTTCTTATATATAAAAGTGTGATTGCTCATGTGTCATTGCCGTCTTTTATTTGCATTCTTTGAAGTTGTCGTCGAAAAAACCAGTTGAATAGCTCCTCCAAAGCATTGCTTTTTGTAACTCCTCCCCCATGCCTTGTGCTTCGAAAATAACTTGTGCGTGCTTGATAGTGGGATTTTTCCATGCCTTGGTTGCTATAAGTTGCTAAGGGGCCATGCTCCTCCACAAAGAAAGGTCCATGAATATGAAGAATATGCTGCAATACAAAGTAACACAAATTTTATACCAATTGAAAAACCTATCAAAATAAGCCGATATTAAATAATTATTACTTTACCAGATAAAAAGTGATATCTTTTTCTCCCCATGCCTCTTTAATCGCCTGAACAAGCTTTGTGATTGATCTTTTGAACTCTTCCGCATATGTATATGTTGTCTTATGTTGCCTGAGGAGTTTCAGAAAAACATCAAGGTGTATCCAGACCTCCATTCTAAGAAACGCAAGCCTCGGCGTGCTTGCAACATTTGTTGTGATCTCACATAGCTCTCTCCAACACTCCCAAGCCGCATTCACCTGCCTTCCTGAATGGTTTCCTAAGAATCGTCTAGCTTTTGAGCCTCCCATAGAGACATCGGCCAAGATATCTCTTGTTTTTCCTGAAAGTATTGGATCCTTTCTCAAGTGAACTTGGCCCCCATGAAATCCCATTTTCAATAGCAATGCCTCGCATTTATCAATACACTCATCTGATAAAGATAATGGCTTAATGGAATATGCGTAGTCAAGATGCAACCTGAGAAGCTTATCGATTATTCTAATCTTTGCATGCAAAGTACAAATATGAACATTCTTAAGAGAGATGGAAAGAATGGGATCCCAGATGTCTTCTATGTTTTTAAATTTACTCAAATCTATAGAGTCTCTATTTGGGGCTCTTCTTACTGGTCGCAAACTACTCCAATCTTTGGATCCAATACTTTCCATGCAATAAATGCAAGGATATTTTGCATTTGCACCATTACATATTCCAAGCATACATTTGATAGTTTTCAAATCAGCACTCATATGCCATTCCACATTAAATTTACCAATCCCATCAACTACCAACATTTCTCCTTCACTTTGAGAATTAATGATATTTGGAATACCTGTATGGTTGAACAACCATTTCAACGTTTGATGATTTTCAATTGGTACCTGGGCTGCACCAATCCACCAAATCTCCATCTCAGATTGGATCTTATGCAATGGAGCTTTGCCCTCGCCATTGCCATGGTCCAATGCCATGTTCATGAGGCAAATGCTAATTCTTTCCATCTTCTGTCCCTTTTGAATCTGTGCTTCATCCAACTTCAAGGCAAACTTTAGAACACCATAACTTTCTTCTACTGTGATTTTATACATATGAACCATTGCAATTTGCACCTTTTTTAGATCAACCCATATATTGTTAAACTCATTGTAATAAAAAATTGCCTGTTTTTTTTGTTTTTCATAGGACATAGACCTTTTGATGTGAAAGTAATCTCCAAAAACATGTGGAATCTTGCGATTCATGGAAATTCTTGCAGTGGAAACTGCAAGGGCTCGGGGCAATCCAAATATAGTTACCCTATTGCGTTTAAGATTTTTAAACCATAATCCAGAGATAGCACGGTAACCTTTTCGACTTATACCCACAGTACACATGTCTCTACGATTTCATTTGCTTTCACTGTGCCTTTTAAATCCTTCACTAACTCTCTCAGAGTTGGACCTCTCAAATCCACATTTTCTGGTGACTTAAGAATCCTCAAAATGTCTTTCTTATTCATGGTTTCCTTCAAAAGTTTGATTCTTTCCTCATTCTCTCGGATATTTATGCCTAGTATGTTAGATACATATTTCTTTGTAAGATTTAGTCTCCTTTTCTTTGCTCTCTCACACAAGCTGGTTATATTTTTTAATGGTCTCTTCCTCTCTCTAAATCCTACTAGAGTTTCTCTCAAGCGTATTAGCTTATTCTACAATGAATTGTTAACATTTTTCAAAATATCAATCTGACTTGTCAACTCTAAAATTTTTGTTTGTGTAGTTTCTAGTGCTTTTTTCATTTCGTGCACTTGAGCTATATATGTGTAAGATGCAGAGTATAACCTCATACAGTAGCCAAGCATTCCATTGTAACCTTCTCCAGCATATCTTATATAGTCATGGACATTCAAAAAAGGAGGTGGTTTACCTGTAGAAGGATCCCTGGGATAGATATTTCCATCCACCCACAAATCTATATGCTTCATTCCTTGTGTTCGCAACCTGTTGGCTTCAATCTCATCTATCAATACTCGATGATGTATACTTCTCCAAGATGTGTAAGTCATATCTAGCTGAATAGATAGCTTGTATTTATGTGTGCTTGCGCCTGTGTTATTTGAAGTAGTATTGCTAGACATTCTAGCAAATGAACCGAGCAAGAATCTCACAGTGATAGAAAGCAAGTGCAGCAAAAGGAATGGTAAAAGAGAATAGTGTATAGAAAGAAAACGCGGGAGCAAACAAATGCGAAGTTCGTACAAAAATCTCGAAAATACAAAATCTCTCGAGTTCCAAGACAATAAACGGCCGAAAAGGTGACCCCTGACCTGGATTAAAAGATGAGGGCAATTAATGGCCGACCTCTTCAATGAACCAAATATTCTCTCATTAATCACATCTGGACAACCAAATTTAGAGGTTTTATTCTTCCTAAACCTCAACTAATTAGCAACTTAATCACTTTCTTACAAGTGCCATTTTTGAAGCGTTTTTGGCCCTAATGTTGAATCTCAAATGTTGTATGTAATTAGAGTAGCACAACAGAAGCCTAATGGGTCATAGTCCACAAAACCTGCTACATCATTTACCTTAGAAAACAATAAATCCCTAAGTTGAGAATATCTCAATTCTTCTAAGGGGGAGAGGATGTAATATCCCAAATCCAAAAGTTGTGTGTGAATGAGTCTTTAAAGGGGGGATGAAAGAAAATGTTTAGAACCTTTAAGAGGTTTAAAAAACTTAAGGATAAAGCTTTATCCTTCTCTCTATTCATCATTGTCCATTTTTCTGTGTCAATCTCATTATTATCATCCCTTTTTCAATGTTAGTTTTGCGACCAATAATTCAAATCAACTTCACAATTCTCTTCATCTCTTGTTATTAAGTTTGACTCACCATCATCATTGAGATGCCAATATGAATGATAAGGAAGGAAGACATGTCCCCTATAGGGAACTCACACTCAACTGCCAAGACCCACGGACTGCTTATTGTTCAAGCATTTCAAGCAAGCACATATGGTCATCTCTCACCTAGCCGATGCGCCTTCAATCCTACAAGGGTTTAATGAGCTTACCTCAATACCCGAATGAGTAGCCTCCTCCCTCAAACACACCAATAGCTCCATGATTCTTGTTGATGCAAGCTCAAGCATCCACCTCCAAGCTCCATTCTCCATAGCCACGCATGAGCAAGACAAGAGAAGAGAAGAGAAGAGAAGAGATGGTGGAGAGCTTCACCTCCTTGATCCCTCACCCTCACTCCCTCACACTCTCACACTCCCTCTCTCAAGCACACACAAGCAAGCATAGAGGAGAAGAGAAAAGAATCTCTTGTTTTACCACATACCAAAGAATGAGCTTCTCATTCACTTTTTGAGTTTATATACAAAACCCTAAATCTATTTTGGGCGGACATCCCCTTACCCCTTTTTATATGATTGGCATGGTCTCGTGGTCTAGGCCTTCTTTCCCATTGTCCTCCTATCCTCCTAGCTTCCTTTTTACTACCCATCCACCTTTACAATTTGCATAGGAGGGAGCCTCATGCTCTTTTACAAAAAGTTTTAGGGACACCTTTCATTTAAAAATGCATTTCTGCCTCTAACTTAGCTTGCACTTTTCCACTTTTTCTTGTGCTGAGGTTAACATTACCCCCCTCCTAGTTTAGTGCCAGTCCCATGGCACTGACTATTGGGTGTAGTAGTTGGAAGGTAGGATGGGTAGTAGATGATGGATTTTTTGAGTTTGTATTCAAACCTTTGCAGGGGATGGTGATGGATGGACCGGCCCCTTGAAATTGAAGATGAATTTGGGGTAGGTCCCTCTTTGATGCTGGCCTTGAGTAATGGATCTATCCTTTGAAGTTGAATATGGTGGTGGACGATCCCATGTGCTTGCCCTTTGTGGTTGTTAGGATGCAATCTCAACATTTCCTTCTCTTGCATTGTTCCAAATAATCTTCTTTATTCACTTTTTGACTAGGGATGACCCCCTCCAAGACAAGTGCTAGTTCCAGGACACTTGCAGTTTGGAAAATGATGAAGGTTAAGGTGGTGGGGACCGGGAGTGCATTGCATGGACGATGGGGCCTCCCATGTTGGGGGTTTGGAGCCTTTATTTGTACCTATAAAGAAAAGAAGATGCACTACCTGGGGATGTGTCTGGTTTGTTGTGTGATGCATTGTGCTGATGCTAGTGGAACTGAGAGTTGGGGGCAAGCTTGGGTATTGTCTCCCACTTGAGGATCCAATTTGTACATACGAGAGGTGCATGTTCAAAGAGTAGAGAGAGAGAAAGGGAAAGACTCCATATCCATGAGCCTTCAGGCTCTCAAGCTCATTCCTTCATTTCCACACACTAATCTGAAAAGCACACACCCACTACAAGATAAAGTGACCTAGTGTAAATGTAGACTAGACTTCTGCATGAACTGACTGATCAACCCCACAGCATAACTCAAGTCAGGTCTAGTGATCGTGAGATAGATCAAGCTGCCTACCATCTGTCTGTACATAGTAACATTCTCAATCTCTGTCCCAACATCAATCTGCAGCTTGACATTCTGCTCCAAAGGCGTATCCATAGGCTTGCAATCAGCCATACTATATTTCTGTAACATGTCATGAGCATATTGCTTCTGTAGCAGCCATATGCCTCGAGGTGTAGAGACAACCTCAATCCCCAAAAAATATTTCAGCTCTCCAAGATCTTTGACCTTAAACTCAGCCTGTAAACATGTCTTTATTTCTGCAATCCCATTTTCATCATCTCCTGTAATGATTAAGTCATCAACATAGACAACTAGAAAAACATAGCCACTATCTGTCTTCTTCGCAAACAGACTATGATCAGCATCTCCCAATCGGAAACCATGTTTCTGTAAATAACTGCTGATGCGAGCATTCCATGCTCTGGGTGCCTGTTTCAACCCATATAATGCCTTTTTCAGCCGACATACATGTGCTGGAAATTCTGGATGTACATAGCCTTCAGGTTGTTCCATGTAAACCTCTTCCTGTAATTCTCCATTGAGAAATGCATTCTTTACATCCATCTGCCATAGTTTCTAGCCTCTAGCTGCTGCGAAAGCAATCACAGTTCTAACTGTAGCCATCTTTGCTACAGGGCTGAAAGTCTCCTCATAATCAAGACCATACTGCTGCGCATACCCTTTTGCAACCAGCCTGGCCTTATATCTTTCCAATGATCCATCTGATTTACATTTTACCTTATACACCCACTTGCATCCAATAGGTGTTTTGCCCTCAGGCAACTGTACCAAATCCCATGTACAATTTTCAGCCAAAGCTGAATATTCCTCATCCATAGCAGCACGCCAATTCTCATTTGAAACTGCCTCATCAAACTTACTTGGTTCTCTAAAACCTGTTACTTTCGTCATATAAGCATAATGACGGGCTGAATATCCAATGTAAGTATACCTGTCAACAGGTCGTCTGACCCTCTCTAATCTCCTGAGCTGTGGCTCACTGTGAGCTTGCCTCTCATGAGGCGGCACATAACGGCTCTGTCTAGCACTTGGCATCATAACAGATGGAATTCCCAATTCACTATCTAAGCTGTCACTGCTAGATGAATCATAACCTGCAGTGAGTGGACCTGTTACATCTTCAAAAACCTTTTCTTTTCCCTTATCTGTTCTCCCCCTCACTGACATATCTGTGTCAGTGGATGCAGTAGTACGACTCCGTAATCGTCCTGTCCAAGGACTCACTGTAGATGATAAATCACCTGTCTGACCAGTCATGGAAGTACTCTCTGCAGGAGTACTTTCAGCATGACTCATACTGGGTGAGCCATCAATAGGCACTGCAACAGGATTCCCATACCAAGATGCTAACTCATCAAATACCACATCTCTGCTTATGAGTGTCTCATGTGTAGAAGGTACATAACAATTATAAGCTTTCCGTTCCTGTGCATATCCAATAAACACACTTTTCACTACCTTAGGATCCAATTTCTTCCTCTTCTCATCCGATATATGCACATATGCAATGCTGCCAAATACCTTCAAGTGTGAAATATCAAGTTTATGACCATACAGCCGTTCATACGGAGTGACATCATGAATCCCTGTTGTAGGGGTTCGATTCAGCACATATACAGCACTCACCACTGCTTCAGCCCAATAACCATTTGGCAGACATTTTTCATTCAACATTGCTCTAGCTGACTCCATCAAAACCCTATTTTTCCTCTCTGCAACACTGTTTTGCTGCGGTATATAACTGCATGTGAGCTGTCTTCTGATCCCATGTTTAGTAAGATACCTGTCAAAGTAGTTTGAGACATATTCACCTCCTCCATCTGATCTCAAACATGATATGTAATAGCCCAATTCATTTTCAGCATGTTTCTTGAAGTCTTTGAATGCATCAAACACATCATCCTTATGTTTCAAGATATAAAGCCAAGTGTACCTGCTGAAATCATCAATAAATGAGACATAATATCATGCATTGCCAAAGGAAGCATTATGTGAAGGACCCCAGACATCAGAGTGTACCAACTGTAAAGGCCTAGTGCTATTTTTTACATGTCTCATGAAAGGAAACTGTGCCTGCTTCCCAAACTGACATGCAGGGCATACATGACCAAAATCATTATACTTGAATTTAGGTAATCCAAGTACTACTTCTTTCTGCTGCATAGATTTCAGCTTTTGTACATTGACATGTCCAATTCTCTTGTGCCAGATCTCTACATCTCTGATGGCACTCTCATCATGAGCAAACATAGCTGCTTTAAGTTCAGGAATGGTTGCTTCCAAAGTAAACATCCTGCCATCCCTTTTGCCCTTGGCAATTAGCTTGCAGCCATTTCCATACTCCTCAATGAAACATCCATCCTTGTTAAACCTCACTTGCAGATTCTGTTCTGCCATTTGACCCACAGACAACAAATTCTTTGTTATGATCGGTACATGTAAGATATCATGCAGGCCTTTCTTCTTGCCATCAGGCATCATCAATGGAACAATCCCTTTATGCTTTATGTCATGTTGGGTATCATCCCCAGTACATACATGACCATGTGTACCTGCAACCATCTCATCAAACCACTCTCCATGCGGGGTCATGTGGTTTGACACTCCAGAGTCAATGTACCATCTGTCATCTCTATCATGTCTCAATGCATTTTTAGATACATGCTGCATGGCAAAGAGTCTATCAACTGACTCATCATGAGCACCACTGGAAGATGCATAGTGCCCATGCTGTCTGCCCTTTGCCTTCATATCTCCTTGCTTCTTGTAACAATCCTTTGCAATATGCCCATACCGGCCACAATAATGGCAGTCCTTGTCCCTGTTGGACTGATCAGATGAGTGCCATGAACTAGAACCACCACCTCTACCTCGGGGTGATCTCTCCCTGCCTCTAAACCCACCAGATCCACGCTGGCCTTGTGTATTTGCACCATGCCAATTACTCTACTACTGCTGCTGTCCATAAGTATTACAAGTGTCACCACGACCTCGAAATGAACCACGACCTCTAGATCCTCTGCCACGCTGGCTAGAGTACAACACAGTGTCTCTACTCTGAGATGCACTAGAACCTATATTCAAACCAAGTTTGACTTCCTCATGCAGCAACAAAGCAACTAGCTCTTCCCAGCTAGGGGGCTCTTCTCTGACAGAAATGGAAGTGTCAAAAGCTTTGTACTCTTTGCCTAAGCCATTCAAAGCAACAACAATCATATCATCTTCTGATACACTTGAGCCAATAGTAGCAAGTTGATCAGCTATGGTCTTAATCTCTGTGGTATACGTCTGGATGCTCTTGCCATTCCTAGACATGTTGTTGAACTGCTATTTCAACTGGATCTTTCTTGCATGTGTCATGGTTCCATAATTTTTCATCAGTATGTCCCAAGCATCCTTCGGAGTCTCACATCCAGTGATTTGAATTACCATAGCATTAGATATACATAAGGAAAACCAATGTAGCACCTTGCATGCTCTTTCATTCCATAGCCTATAGGCTCTTTTCTATTCATTTGTTGGATTGTGTGCAGGCAACTCAGGAGCAACTTCATCTCCTGTACATAAATCCCAATAACCTCTGCCAACCAGAAAGTTTTTCATTCTGAATTTCCATAATGTAAAGTTCTTATTATCCAACTTCTCTCCGACTATCTGAGTGATATTGTCAGTCCCATGTGCATTAGCCATGATGCAATAGACTGTCTATCAAGTGCCTGACTCCTTGCAGTCCAATAAGTATGACTGACTAAGTTCAGTCTGTAACAGTTTATGACAGTTTTTTGCACTAAATTGCAGAAAAAAACCAGGGTATTTCAGCCCACTGACACCCCAAAAGAACCCTTAAGCAAGTGGTCTCAACTGTAGATATAACTGTCAATACATAAGCTATGTGTTTGCTTCAGCTTAAGCTTATGTAACCTCACTGCCATGGTACATACATGCAATCTGAAAACTGTAAACTGTGAGTAACCAGCAGCAATTTCAAGTCCAAAACTGAGTGGTAATCATGTCATACATGTTCCAAAATCTCCCAGGTAGCTGTTAGTACATTTGACAGTCAAGACATGATCATAAGGGCACAGAATAGTGCATAACCAGCACATACAAGTGTCAACAAATTCAGTTTCAGGTTGCAGTCAACCAGAATTCAACATACCAAGCTACAAGCAGCTCCAAAATGTCTTTTGACCATGTCATACATTTACTTTGTAGTGGCAAGTTCAATACATGAGCATCTGAGTAGGCATAGACAACCTATCTTCATTGACCAATGGCATAAACCTCATGAGCTGTTTGTAATTAACCAGGACAGTGTAACTGCATTTATTTCAGCTTCAAAATTTAGTTTTCAATGATGCTCATTGCTTGCTTCAATTCTCCATGCATTCAGCATGTTTAGGCCAGTTCACATAGATGATGGAACCCCCAAGATGACCTGTATTGCTTCAGTAATGCACAATACTTGTCATTGACTGTGTATGACAGTTTTTAGCCTATCATTGATTTTCAGATCTGAGTATTCTGAGCAAAATATCTCAGCTCCAAGACATTTGATCCAATGTATACATGCTTTGACACATTCTTGTGCTCCAGAGATGCTTTCTGAGTGTAGTGCAAGGCTCCTATGTGTCAGTAATGACTGAATGCATGCTGTCCATTCATGTTTACAGCAGTTCAAAAATGATTACAAGTCTGTGTCTGTCACTCCAACTCATAACAGAGCTCCCACACAAGCATTTACTCCTTGCGCACTTCAAATACCTTCAATAGTGAGCATACATGCTCTATGAACCTTGTCCAGGTGCCCCACTGAAGATTGACAGGTTGCTCTCCACTCAGATCAGCAGGCGCAGATTTTCAGGCATAGGTTGCTGTCCACTCAGATCAGTAGGCGCAGATTTTCAGACACAGGTTGTTGTCCACTCAGATCAGCAGGCGCAGATTTTCAGACACAGGTTGCTGATTTTCAGGAGGCAGTCCACGCTGATTTTCAGGAGGCAGTCCACGCTGATTTTCAGGAGACAGTCCACGCTGATTTTCAAGAGGCAGTCCACGCTGATTCCTTCCTTTGACTATGGCTTCATTTGCAAGTGTCCAGCTTCTTCCTCATTCCTTACTTCCATCTCCTTTGCACTACAAGTTGTCATGCCCATTCTCCCACAGCCTCATGGATGAAGCTCTGATACCATGTTCAAAGAGTAGAGAGAGAGAAATGGAAAGACTCCATATCCATGAGCCTTCAGGCTCTCAAGCTCATTCCTTCATTTCCACACACTAAACTAAAAAGCACACACCCACTACAAGATAAAGTGACCTAGTGTAAATGTAGACTAGACTGACTAACTCTAGTCAGGTCACTGACTGACTACTAACCGGACTTATTTAATGTAGTCACATGTAGACAGCTGTACACACTAGCTGTCATAGATGTCGGTCATAGATGAAGACACACTGACGGTGAGCTTGATTTCTAATAGTGCAGTGTGTATAGCTTAGGGTGGCAGGTCTAACCATAGAAGAATGTTACCTCCCTAGGTATGTCTTCCCTTGATGTGCCCTAAGCATGAAGTGGAGGATCAAAATGGAGCCAAGGGGTTAGAGATAGAGCCAGCGGACCAAAACCATCGGATGCACCTAACTTGAGAGCCCCTAGGTACAATGATTGTGGCCTATGTGGGGGAAACTGCCCATTGTGACTTCTTTGTTGCTCATCTTGGCTTTATTTTTCACTTTTTTTTAAAACCTTGACTTTTGAGGGGTAGTACAAAATACATGATCTATTCCTCGAGCTCTTGAGTGTGAGATGGTGTGGGAGCTTTCGCACAACTGCCAAGACCCACGGACCGCTTATTGTTTCAAGCATTCCAAGCCAAGCACTAATGGCTACCTCTCACATAGCCGATGCGCCATCCATATCTACGGGTGTAGTGAGCTTACATCCATGCCGATTGAGTTGCCTCCTCTCCCGCACACTCCGGTAGCTCCACGATCCAAGTGCAAGCTTCAAGCAAGCTCCATGCTCCAAGCTCCATTGCTGCGAGAAAGACAAGAGAAGAGAAGAGAAGAGAAGAAGAGAGGAGAAGATAGAGAGCTTCTCCTTCCCAGTCCCTCACCCTCACACACTCACTCCCTCACACTCTCACACTCCCTCTCTCAAGCACAAGCTCAAGCAAGAAAGAACAAGAAGAAGAAGAAGAGGAGGAGAGCTACTTTTGGCCATACACAAGAATGAGCTTCTCATTCACTTTTCAACTTTATATACAAAATCCTAAATCCCTTTTGGGCGGTCATCCCCTTTTCCCCTTTTTTACATGGCCGGCCATAAGCTAGGCCCTTTTTCCCATTGTCCTTCTATCTTCCTAGCTTCCTTTCCATCGCTTGTCTACATTTACAAATTGCACGGGTGAGAGCCCCCGGCGCTCTTTTACAAGATTTCAGGGTGGGCCTTTTTATTTTAAAATGCACTATTCCCCTTTTGCATTTGCCTTGGACTTTTAAGGTTGCCCTTGCACTTTTGGCCTTTTCTCCTCTTCTTTCTTCAGTCAAGCTACCTTTTTTCTACCTTTGCCTTGCGTCTTTTTTATTTCTTTTTTCTTTCTTTGTGTTGGGATTAACATTACCCCCCGCCTAGACGAGTGCCAGTCCCATGGCACTCACCGTCGTAGGTAGCAGGCATTAGCATGCACCAAAGACGTGGGTGGCAAGGACGTCTGTGGTTGCCATGGCGGAGTGTTGGTAGTGGTGGGGAGGAAGGTCGTTGGGGGCATGTTGGTGGGTTACGTGGTAGGTGGTAGGGCAATGGGAGTTGGTGGTAGGGCTGTTCTTTGGGGGGGTTGCACTAATGGAGTACAAGTGGCGGTTTGTTGGGGATTCTGTACATGATGATTCTTGGTAGGCTTACAGGGTGATAAGGATAGGAATTCAGAGTTGAGTGTTGATGAAGAGCAAACGACACCTTCATTAGAGTCTTCAATACCTGCAATTGGAAAACCTCTCATGTGGTCTCTCCTTAAGGGGTAGTGCTAGTCTTCTTATCATGCATAAGACATATTTTGATTAGTTTGGGAGATAGGTCGAGAACTCTAAGCAAGCCTGGAGTATTGTCCTGCACTTAAGGACCCAAACCGTGTATAGGTTATAGTGTGAATATTAAGTGAATACACGTGCGTATTTAGGTATTACTTAGTTAGAAGACTGTTGGCATGGTTCCTTGTATAGCAATGGATTAGTGAAGCAAGGGGCTAAGTTGATGGAAAAATTTGTCGAGGAAGACGGGGAGTACACTTGAAGATTGCTTGAGACATCATTATGGTCTTGTCAAGGGAATGTAGCATAATTGAGTTTCTTGGTGTCTTAGCTTTTGGTGGCTAGTGGCTACTTGTAGTGCTTGAAAAGTATGGTGTACTTTTCCATTGTCTTTCATGCCTTGCTTACCACTGTTGATTGTAATGGCATTGAGATGGAGTGCAAAAGAATTGTGCAAGTGGTTCAAGGTGACAGGTCTAACCATAGGCGAGTAGAGCTCCCTAGGTATGTCATGCCCTTAATGTGCCCTGAACAATTGTGGGGGATGTACAAAGGGCTAGGGAATTAAGGACGGACCCAGCCGACCAAGGTCACTGGACATACCTAATTTGAGGACCCCTAGGTGCGGTGTTGTGATCGTGTGTGCTTTTTCTTTTCTTTTTCCCTTTCTTTTCTTTTCTTTTCTTTTCTTTTCTTTCTTTTTTTTCTTTTTTCTCCCTTTTTTTCCTGTGGAAAAATTAATACAATCAATGCCATAGATTGAGGCTATTAGCCTTTCATTTGGATTGAGAAATGTTGGGATCCAAAGGCTATGAAGAATGGATATTACAGAGATGATTGTGTCACCAGCCTTGATGCTAGAGGAACTGTTGTTGAGATGAAGAGATACACTTGAGATTTTGCAAACCTCTTTGTAGCATGTGAGACATCGAACAATTGAGATAGCACTTGGAGTGAGTTGTGCATGGATAAGGGCAGAGCATCTTGCGAATTGAATCTTGGATGATGAAGAGACGTTCACCCTTGTTGAGAGCATGGCTCTTGCCCGAACATAGAGTTTGGCCAAGAAGGAGGAGGTAATCGATGATTATGCTTTAGCCATGCTCAGTTGCAATATATGATTTCTGCAGAGGTGTCCTTGGGTTCTCATCCAGTGGTGTTTCCGTGATGGCTTTTATTTCTTGGTATTCCTGTCACTTCCTCCATAATGTTTCTTTGTAGGGTTGGTGGTCTTGTGGTGACTTGGATATTAAACACTTCTAGACATTGACCTCTGTGATTCTGCATTCACTCGGAAAGGCATGAGAGTACATGCAAGTCACATGCTTCAACCATAATGAAAATGTCCAGCTAAACAAGACATCACCAACCTGAATCCCTTAGTTTTGACTTGATGCGTATCACTTGCACTTGGTCATCATTGCTCATGGGGTGTTTTGGCCTTTGCTTCTTTTGGTATTATTTACACAACCATAAAACACATTGTTTATTTATGTACATGTTCATGAAACCATGTCACTCTGTGAGGATAAAAACCAATTGTAGAACTCAGGATTGTACTCGAGTGTGGCACACATATCTAGCTTCTATGGTAGCCTACTTAGCAATAATAAATATTTGGCAACATCGAGTAGCATGGTGCCTTGTCCGAGTCTACTGGAAACATGTAGCTCCTCCTCAGTGAGAACTTTATCAATCAAAGGGCTCTCTAGGCTAGTTCCAGCTAGGTCCATACCTCGAACTATAGCTAGAACTCAAAATGAAGTTCGTGCCACATAGGTCGGGTCTCTTTGGGACTGCCATTTGGCGTTCCTCTGAGACTGTCATGATTTGGGCTCCAAGTTTGGCCATTATAGCGCGGTTTTCAAACCAACATTTTTCAAATTGGCTTCTACCCTCTGATTGTCGCTTTAGTTGCTCTATCTCTAAGTGATTTGGCTGGCAGAGCATTTCATTAAATGTCACGATTCAGCCTCCTCGTCAGAGATGAGTCACACGCGTTCATGTAAGAGCTTGTTATAATGTCCGTCAAGATATTCTTACTCTTCCCACGATAGCGGATAAGGCAAATATTCCTCAAGCTGCTCCCTAGAGAATGTGCCCATGTTTGCATGAACATAGACACGTGCAAATAATTTCAGTTTAGTGTCCCACTCGATCAAGCACTCTGTGACATCTCTATGTTCTATGAGGGCTTGCTCGGTTTCTATCTCATGTAAAGTTCTAAGGGTTTCCTTAGGCTTTAGCGTAGCTGGGGGCTCAGTCCTAGATGAGCAAGATTGATCAATGCCAGGATTGCTTATGCCTTCGAGGTTTTCATGTTTCTCCTGAGGCTTTATGGTAGTTATGTCATGGTTCTCCTTGGATGTGACCGGTGTGGTCTTAGCGTCCTGTTGTGACAGTGTTGTATCCACTCTTGATTGATCAATGCGAGTTTCTCTATCGGTGGATTGAGTGTTGCAAGCAATAGTTGAAGGTAATTGTTGCTTTGATTTTTCAGAGCACACATATGTGTCTAAGCTTTCACTGCTATTGGGAGAGACATCAATGGGTTCATTGGTGGATGGACTTGATGCTTTATTCCCCAGCTCTCCAATGCTCTTGGTCTCAATGCTCTTGGGGTCCACAACCACCTGTAGCTACTGTTGTTTTTGCTGTTTTCTCCTCTTTTTCTTAGTCAGTGAAGGTGCATAACTTAATGACTCAAGACCCTAAACTAGGTCAGCCATTGATGTGCTTGGTTGGGCCTCAACTTTCCCCTGCTCTGGTGTGTACTTGTGGGACATAGTCGTGGCCTGCTGAATGGCCTTGCTAGGTTGTGAGGGTATAACTACCTCCCTTTTTGGAGAGTCTAGCTCTTCCCTTATGTTTAACTCCTTCAGTCTAGGCTTTAGGCGCTTTGGAAGTGCTGGAGTTGTTAATGAAGTTGGTTGCGACACCTCCTCCACAGGTAAACTACTAAGGACACGTTTTGCAAGGGGAATTGTCACGGCCAAGGGCTGTGACTGCTGTGATCCCTGATTGGAAGTAGTAGCAGCTAGTTTAGTGGGCTGGCTATCCTTGGTGGATTGCAGTGTTAGGTCCCTAGGGCGATCGAGAGTGGTTGTGTCTTTTGTTGCCCTTTGAGCACTCATCTGTGTAGATCGAGCATGAGTTGATCTAGTCACATTAGGTTGCTCAAGCATATCCTTGGGTCGAGAGCTACAGATGGCGTCATGTCCCACCTCTTGGACATTTGGAAGCTTAGATGGAGATAGAGATTGGAATTGAGCAGTCGCCCTTGACAACTGTTGTAGTGCTTCCTGTGTCTGTTTGGGAAAAGAGGGCGTAAGAGATCTAGGACTCATAGGTGGATGTGGCACTAGCTGAATGATTTGCTTAAGGCTATTAGGCGATTGTGCCATTTGCTTCGTTGAGCGAGCAGCCTTGCCATGAGCAATGTTGTGCCTAGGATGCTTGTTCTCCCCTTGGGAAATCAAAGGCTCTTTGGGCACTAATGATTTTTGTGCATGCTCAATGGCTACATATGACATCTGTGTATGTAGCATGCTAGGCTGAGGCTCTTTCTTTCAAACAATCATGTTTGGTTTCTTGCCTCGAGACCTAGAGTTTCTCTTAGATTTCCTCCTATGCTTCATTACTTTTGATGCACTCTGGCCTTCAGCTGATAGAGGTGGTTTAGCAGGGGATTTTGGTACCCAAATCCATCGGTTACCTGCGTAGTACCCTTGAGCACGTAGTAACGCTTTGGATATCCATCGTGGCGTTGTGCTGTCCCTCCATTGATGCCTGCGTCTATAAGGCTTGGGCTTCTTTTGGGGTCTTCTACGATATTTGTAAGTCCAAAGCTCGTCCTTGGCATTGTCTCTTGACCTTCTTGTTTCAGGCATGGCCTCACTCAGTGGTTCTCATTGTTCAACATGTGCTTGTATCAGTTTTTCCAACAAGTCCTTGCTCTCGTTAGTAGGCTTGACTGTTACATCAGCACCTTCCTTGCCTTTCCCTCGAGGTTTGATGAGGTCACTCTTGCTAAAGGTTGTGACTATCCTCACACCCGGTAGTGTCAGGTGTATCCTCTGTGCTACATAGTCGGCCTCACACTTGGTCACCCTTTTGAAGGGTCTTCCTAGGAGGGTTTCTTTCCCATAGCTAACACTATTTGGAGGAACATGAAATAGGATAGGCAAGCTTTTTGTTTCAATTGTCGCAAGGATTTTGCACTTCCCTATGAGTGCTTGTGGGTGTCCCCCATAAGGGCTAAGAGTTGCACTAGTCGGTGTGAGCTCTGGTTGGCCTAGTAGGGTCCATGATTCATAGGTCAAGATGTTAAAATCTGCTCCTTCATCAATCAGAGCATCAAAAGTATGATTTCTTTTCGCGGTGAGTTTGACCCTAAGATAAGCAGGTGGTACTATGTCTTCATCTTCCAGGTCTTAGCTTGTAAATTTAAGCCTTCTAATAGATGCCTTTGAGTCCCCACTTGCATGACCAGACGTGGATTCTCCACCGATGTCTTAGGTTGTCTGTGCAGTGTTCCTCAAGGTACATCTCTCATCAAGAGTGTCATGTCTAGTCATCTTGGCATTTGTAGCTTGTTGATGTTGTATTTCGCTCTAACTAGACATGGTCTAAACACAATGTCTTTGTGTTCTCGTGGTGTGGCCTTTTTGCCCTTGATGGCTAGATTGGCCCATTGATGTTCTAGGGTCTCTGTTTCTCTCTGTTCGGGTATGGGCTTTTGGTTGCTCTTTTGCAAGTGAGAATCCATGCTCCTATAGAGCCATTACTACACTAGAGCCCAATTTGGAGGACCTATCACGGCATGCCTTTTCTCTCCAACCTACTTGGGGGAGGTGCGGAGGGGAAAGAGCCCCCTCTGTGGGGGTTCGGGGGGGGGGGCAGTCCCCCCTGGCCTATAGGGCCGTTACGGTAAATGCCATATGTGATTTGAAGGACCGTCTACAGACAATTTTGAACTACTTGCTTCTAGATTTCAGCCCAGTGATCGATCTATGAGGTGGTTTCGGCTCTATATGGTCTCTCGGTCATTTTCAAGGTCTACAGGTAAAAATTTGAAAAAATCTAAATTCGGCCTAACAGGTTCAAATTGCAGGGGCCGAGTGCCCGATTCGGCCGAGTAGGAAGGGTTGAATGTGTCTGGTCCAAATGTTAAATTTGACCAGTCCGAGTCTGGTTGTCTGGGGCCGAGTGGACCGAGGGTCGAGTCACATGGGCCGAGCCAAGTGGGCCGAGTCGGCAGGGCCGAGGGCCGAATTTCAAAGTGGTTCGAGGGGCCGAATGACTGAGCAATCCAAGGGCCGAGTCAGGTGGGTTGAGTGGTAGTGGACCGAGGGCCGATTCTGGGACTCGGCCCAGAATCGCCGTCACTCGAACACGCCGAGCGCGGTGCAGTTTTGGAAAATTTGACGAATAATGCTTCATTTTTTATGATTTTGGTCTTGAGGGATCACATAAACTTCCAAAATGCAAGAATAGACATGAATGAAGGATTCTATACCCTTGGAATAGCAAATAACCTCCAAAGCACAAATTGGCAAGCAAATCAAACCCTCTTTCCCTGTTTTGATAGCAGAAACCCTAATGCTGATTTTCTTTGTTTTTCTTTGTTTTCTCCTACTCTAATGCATCCAAATCACAAAGTAAATACCTACACTACTCCATCTCACAACATAAACCTCAAACAAAACAAATAACCTACTTGCCAAGGAGATCGAATACCATCTTCAACCCCCTCACTTCCTACCTGTCTCAAGCACCGGTTTGGGGAAAACCCTACTTCAACGCTCGATTCGAAGCGCGCAACCGCTCAAGGCTTGAATCCGTTGGTCCTAGAAACGGAACCGAAATGTGGGAGCTTTTGCTCAACCGCCAAGACCCACGGACTGCTTATTGTTTCAAGCGTTCCAAGCCGAGCACTAATGGCTACCTCTCACATAGCTGACGCGCCATCCATATCTACGGGTGTAGTGAGCTTACCTCCATGTTGATTGAGTTACCTCCTCTCCCGTACACTCCGGTAGCTCCACGATCCAAGTGCAAGCTTCAAGCAAGCTCCAAGAGAAGAGAAGAAGAGAGGAGAAGATGGAGAGCTTCTCCTTCCCGGTCCCTCACCCTCACACACTCACTCCCTCACACTCTCACACTCCCTCTCTCAAGCACAAGCTTAAGCAAGCAAGAACAAGAAGAAGAAGAAGAAGAGGAGAGCTACTTTTGGCCACACACAAGAATGAGCTTCTCATTCACTTTTCAACTTTATATACAAAACCCTAAATCCCTTTTGGGCAATCATCCCCTTTTTTCCTTTTTTACATGGCCAGCCATAGCCTAGTAGGCCCTTTTTCCCATTGTCCTTCTATCTTCCTAGCTTCCTTTCCACCGCCCATCTACATTTACAAATTGCACGAGTGAGAGCCCGGTGCTCTTTTACAAGATTTCAGGATGCGCCTTTTTATTTTAAAATGCACCTTTCCCCTTTTGCATTTGCCTTGGACTTTTAAGATTTCCCTTGCACTTTTGGCCTTTTCTCCTCTTCTTTCTTTAGTCGGGCTACCTTTTTTCTGCCTTTTCTCTGCGTCTTTTTTATTTCCTTTTTCTTTCTTTGTGTTGGGGTTAACAGATGGGGAGATAGGGGGCTTTAATGATTTACTAAGGAAGTGCCTACTTAGCATGTACCCCTATTGGCCTATCTTAATATGGAGAGGAGTGGTGGAAAAAAATGGATGGCTACAGCTAGTAAAATGGCTATTATTCATGTCCTCAAGGAGGGCTATGCAAAATGACAGGAGCAAAGTAGCACAAAGCATCAATCCAGTCATGGCACATCCATCTATTCCCGTATTAATGTCAAAAAAGAGCAGCGTGAGATTGTACTCTACTAGTGTAGGGGATCACCTGAGGAGGGTCCTAAGTAATCTAATATAGCTACATGTTATTACAAAGGCGGGGTCTAGGTAGGACAAGAAATCCATCAAGAAATGAGCCATGGAGTCCCATAGATCTTTATTTGAGAAGGCGAGTGCTTCCTCAAGTTTTGTGGCATTGATGTTGTAGATCTTCAGAAAGTCCTATCAACCATGGATGTCAGGGTCAAAATCTACTCTTGCCCTTTAAGGATATGGTAGATAGGTCAGATCATTTTGTTCAAAGGGTAGGGAGTCGCAAAACAACATCCACACATCCACATTGCCATTCCAAACTCTTCTCCTCCACTTAGGTTGGGATTCGTAGCCTTTCACCATGTGGGGTACCTCCTCAACTAATCAAGGGATTCTATCCCCCAAGCCATTGGATTCTTCTCTCTTTCGGCAAGCCATCAGGAAAACCAAGCCTTCTTCCCATGACAATTACTTTCATCACTGCTCTGTTGGATAATACTTTGCTCAGGGATGTTGGGTATCGGAAGGTGAAACCGAAGGGCTAGCGGCGATTTTCCCACTGCTCGCAAACTAATAGCTCCGTGTTCCATTTCATGGGTGAGCAGTCTCTCTTTGGTGGGATGGGAGGCTTTGGAACTGCAGGGTGGTTGTACTTTTTCCATTTTGCATGCTTGGTCAAGAATTTTAGCCCTCTTCTTTTTAGCTTTTTCCTTTCTTTATGATGTGGCATCTTGCTCTTGAGGGAGTTCTAGATGTGGTGAAGGAGGTAGTGGACTCCACTCCTCATATTGTTGTGCCCCATCATGGCTTTGACCTTGCTCCTACTTCAAGCGGTTGTTCTTCTTGGAGTCCCAAGGTGTCAACCTCCTACGGCGTCAAGCCCTTTCTCAACAGATTTTCTCACTAATCTTGCCGAGTTAGATTAAGACTTGTGTCCTAAATTTGAGAGCATAGCCCTTGTTTAATCACCTTATGAGCTATTTCCAATTTTCTTTTAAGCACCTCAACTGCCTCCTCCTCTTCAAAGAGTGTGATGTCTAAGATTGTGCTAAGGCATGTTGTTGGGCTTCTAGATTGGCCTGAGTGGCATCTGCCCTACTTTCTACTAGTATTCTACTTCCTTCCGCAAGGGCCAAGTGGCTCGCTAGGTACTTCACTTTCTTCTCACTCTTGGCCTCCCATTCCCTTACCTTCTTTTTCATCTCTTCCAAGCCCTCACTTTGCCTTTGTGACACGGCCCTTTCTACACAAGTTTTTCTTTTTATTTTTCTTCTATCAAGTGCTTGATCTCCCTTTCTAATCTTTCTTGTTCCTCTCTTTGTCTTTGCATTCCACACTCTGCTTCTTCCCTTTCTCTTTTCCATTCCTCTTGTTCTTACACTCTCTCTGTCTCTAGTGCGATGAGATCTTCCATGTCCTCTTGGATTTTTCTCATCTGTGTTTCGAGCTCCACTTGCTATAGAACCATGAGTTTGTACTCCCTTTTCATTCTGACCAGCTCCTGGTTCTCTTCTTCCAGTCTTTTTTGCCACTGTTCCTCCTCATCTTTCTTGGCCCTTTTAGCACCCGGATTTCTTTTTGTTGCATGGCCACTTGGAATGTTTTTTCTAGTTGGAAGGCATTTGATATTTCTTTTTCTATTTCCAACTATCCAAATATCTTCTTTTTCCCTTTCCAATTGAGTGTAAAGCTCCCTGACATGCTTGTCCCAGTTAGCGGGCTACCGCCTCAGGTAAGTTACTCATGAGTATATGTGTGCATCATGTGGGTTCAAAATAAGGTATTTTTAAAATAACAATTTTATACATTTTTTACATATAGAAGGGTGTAATATAAAGGGTTTATTTACAAATTGAATATAAAAGGGTTATGTTTTATTCAATAAAAATTCACAGATAAGGATATTTATAAATAGGCCTTGAATGCACGTGATGTAGAGGATATACATATAGTAACTTCCCCGAGGCTATTGCCCCTAGCTACGGCCCCGTGGTAGTAGTAACCATTCTTGGTCACTTGGGACCCTATTGAGATTTGGCATTTGCAGTTGGCTGATCTTTTTATTCCTATCATTGGAGTTCCTACACTGGAGTCGAGCATTGGGGTATGTGCCTTATCGACCAAGAACTACACCCATGCCATGTGGTTACTCGCATCTACTGTGATTGGGGTGCCTGGCGTTACTGCGATGGTCGAGGTGTCTAGCAAGATGGTAGGTGGGATCAAGTGGAGTGTGGCCTTGCCCTTTCTCTTTGAAATGGGCAGAGGTAGGTCTTCTCATGCTTGGCCACCAGGGTTTTCGGCCCGCAGTCCTGCCTTGGTGGGCTCATTATTGCTAACTCCTCATACCTGCACTATTGCTCAATGGACATGTGCACAGCTTGTGCCAAGTTCTCTTCTTCTTCTTCTGCCTTCTTTTGTCATTCTTCCTTCGCCCTTTTTGATTCTTCTGTAATTTTCTACAGTTCAGTCTTCTCCTTGTTTCTTCTCTCTTCTTCGATTTTCTTGGATTTTCTTTGTGCTTTTTATTAGCTCTTCCTTCTCCTTTTTTGTTGTTCTCTCTTCCTACCTCTCTTGTGTGGTTTCTTTTTTGGGAATTTTTTGTTTTCTTTTTCTGGGCTAGCCCTCCGGTGCTCCCTCCTCATCATTAATTGTCCTCTCACTCAATTGTTCTTTGTCATGATGAGGAGAGGACCTGTTAGGTGTTTCATTGACTCCTTCCTCTCCATCTTGTGCCTCCTTTATCACTTCCAAGATAAGAGCAGTCAAGATTCCTCCATACCCAATGAACAAGGATTTGGCTAAAGGCTTCTTTCTCTTGGCTCCTTTTGACACCAGGGACTCTCCACCCACTGGTCTGCTTTCAAGGACTAGTGCTTTAGAGGATTGGTCAATGGTTTTTTGCACGTAGCTATTCCAATCCACCTCATCTAGTGAGTGAGCCACCATGCTCTCCAGCATGGGCACACTGATCCTATGCATAAGTGAATTGTACCTTTGGCTAGAGAAGAGGGAGTGTATCATCTTAGCTTGCAATCTGACCTCTGAGTTAGGGATGTCTTAAATGCTTATGCCATCCTTTGTCAATACGTCCTCCTTTTTCATCTTCAACGTGGCATAAACATCTCTCTTATACCTCTTTTCCACCTTTGGTTCCAATCCCAATGCCTTCTCTACTAAGGCCTTATTGAGCAGGATCTACACTTGCTTGGTTCCTTCTCTACTCCCCACAATTACTATCCCACACTCCTTGTCCGGGTTGTATGTCCTTAAGAATTCCACACACTTAGTGTGGTCAAGATCTTGTCCAATTTTTTGATGTACTTGGCAAGGTTGCACTATTCTACAACCCTCTTGGTAGCCTCCGCATTGTCCACCGCCTCTTCGAATGTCGTGAATGCTTCTGAATTTGAGCTTGGTTGTAGGCCCGATTTTCAAGGAAAAGGCCATACTTTTCCCTTTCCTCTTCCGTGAAGGGTAGGCGATGGGCTCGGTCTTGCTGTGACATGTTTGGCTCCTATCATGAACCATGGTTCACCATTACTGCTTTGCAAAACAATTATTGCTAAAAGAAAAGACTCCGTGCTTGGTGAATTGAAACATTTTTAGTACAGAAATAGACTTTTCCTTCAAGATTTATTTCAAAATTTTGTGACATTTTCCTTAATCTTGAGTTAATGTTTTCCTTTCTTTTTTATTTTTAGGTGTGGATTGAGGCTTTTAAGGTATGTTTTTCCTTTTCTTGTTTCCTTACGTGTTTGATTTGATTTTGATTCACCTTACCCCCTTCCCCTCTCCTCCTTGAAATTGAGAAGAATCCTTCCTAGGATTGAAGGTTAGAGAGTGGAGGGCATTCGGCGCATGGGTCTATTTTTTAAGTTTTGCATGAGCCAAGCATAGAAGTTTGGATTATATTCCATATGAGTATATCGGTCCATGTTGAAGGGTCGGATGCCTATCTAGGTGTGATGTAAGTAAGGACATCGAGCAAGAAGTCACCGGAGTCTATGCAACCAGCAATGTGCATTTCCTCCTTGGTGAGGATGCAATCTAAGTAGGGGTGTCCTTGAATTTGTTCTTCCATGGGTTGGTCACGAATGGTCGTCAATACCCTATAAGAGGTTGGGGCAACATAAGTTGGGTTGTACCCTCTGATGTTTTGATGGCACGTTGCTGCTCGCTATTTGTCATGATTTGATATCCTTCAAGATCCCATTGAAGGCGAAGAGTGTACCATTTCCTCAAGAAATGAGAGTTAGTGGCAACAAGCTATTTCAAGTCTCTTATCACTTGATCATTGGCATATGCTATGCACTTGTCATATGAGGTGACGAGTCATTGTTTCTGTGCTTGTTTGCGGGAAACGTCGATGGCAATCAACTCCTCAACTACCTTGAAAGCCTTGACAAACACAAATTCTGATTCTTCCCAAGAACAAGGGAGTATTCATACTTTCTTTACTATAGGCTTGTCCAAGAGTCCCAAGTCTAAGCAGTCATAGCTTTTAGCAAGTGACATGAAGGTGGCACCTAAGCATCTAAGACATGCAACCAAGTCATCCCCTGTGTTCTTTGCTAAGCTTAGCCCCACAATCAGAATCGATCCTCGCTCATAAGATGGTCTAATGTCGGCGAGGAATTGGGGTTTGACAGAACTTGAGAGTTTAGCAGAGCTGATGGTGGTGGCTACTTTGGTTGTTCTTGAGCTTGTGGTTGGGCCTTTTGTACAATAGTCTGGGTTGTGGTCACTGCTGTTGTTGACGATACACTACAACATTTGAGTGATATTCCATGAGTTGTAGGACTAGTCATGGTATGAATGTGAGTAGTAGGCTGTGGTTTGGGTTGATAGACTCGCTCAGTTTTCATTGGTTTGTGTATTTGTGATTCTCAAGGCTTTGAATCCAAAGGCTTTTGCAGCCTTTGCCTTTAGCCATTTGGGCCTTAGGAATCCATATCTAGGCATTACCCTCATAATAGCCTTGCGCTTGCAATACGGTCTTGGGGATCCACTATGGCTTTACCGTACGTCGATGTCTATAGTTGTGTTCTAGCCTCCTAGGGAACGAGGTGGGATTCTTAGCCTTGCGGGGTTTTGGGTGTCTGCTCCTAGGTGGCAGTACTAGTCGTCTAGGCATCCATTGAAGCTTTGGCTCATGGGCCTTAGCTTTGACTTCACTGATATGATGGTCTTGAGGCTTGGTGGGTTGTGACAAAGCACTATCCCCCTCCTTAGACTTGACAGCAGGTTTCTCTACTGGTTGCTTTGCGGACTTGAAAGGAGTCACGCAACTCTTGTTGAAAGTTGTAACTATGCGGAAACTGCCCATGGCTAGGTGGATATGCTACGACTTATAGTCAACATTGCAACGAGCTTTCTTCTTAAAGGTTTGTCGTAACAGTGACTCCATGTTGCCTACATCTTTAGTGTTGGGCTACACATAGAAGATCATCATCATGCTTTCAGACTTGATAGAAAGTGCAGCCTTGCACTTTCCCAAGAGTGCCTATGATCGGCCCCCATACAGTCTGAGTTTAGCATTAGTGGATTGTAACTGTGGTTTATCAATTTGGATCCAATGATCTTGAGTTAAGAAATTAAAGTCAACTCCTTCATTGATCAATGCATTGAAGGTGCATGTGTGCTGGGCAGTGGCCGTTATGCTTAGGTAAGTTTATTCTACAACTTTCTCATCCTCATCGTCCATCTCAGTGATAGTGGCTACTCGTACACTGATAGGGGAATCTAGCATTGAAGGCTCATGCAGTGGGTGCGTGGGAGGGTAGTAATTATTTATGCAGCTGTCATTGAAGAAGCCTATGCCCTCACCTTCTAGGGTTTCAAGTTTTACATTGCCAATTCAGTTGATGGCCCAAACTCTAAAAGGTCCTAACCCCTTAAACTTCATTTTCTTCTTATTCCCTTAACTGAATACAACAGTACTAAGTTGCCTTGTTCAAAGTCTTGCTGCTTGACATGCTTGTCAAACCAACTTTTGCGTCTTTCCTTCTCACATATTAGCACATGGGTGGCCAAAAGCTGAGTTACAACTTCTCTTCCTCTCCTTTATCTAGCTTATTGCACGTATCTTCTTTTCTCTCTTGCATTGGTACAACTCTTGCTCTCTTTCCTTTCTTGTGCTTTCTTGCTTTATCTCTTCCATGGAAGAAGGAGAGAGTGAGGATGAAGATGATGGTCTTATTTCTTGTGTGCCCAAATCTTGTGTGTGAGCATGGTTTCTTGTTGAGAGGAAGGGTGTTTCTTGCAAGTTTTTGAGGGCACGGGCATTGTAGATGCCACCATGAGGCCTGCTCTCTTGGTAGATTAGGTGCTGTCCTTGGGCTGTTCATTTTTGGCGATCTTGCTAGGGGTCGAACCTGGAATCTCCGGTACCACATTTTGTGCCTTTTTCTTGCATAAATTTTGGGTTATCATTCCTCCTCTTCCAATCTTGTGAGCGTCCTCGCGAACACTTTGGAAAGACACTTTGCCTTGGAATAAGCACCTTATGTTGATTAAGAAACTACATCTCTTTACTTCACTTCACTTCAAATTGGACCACCTCAATCGGTACCCGTCCAAAAACACCATACTTCTTCACACTTCCACTTCAAATCTCATCTCTAACTTTTTCTTCACACCAACATTTGCAAAACCTTCCACTTTCACTTTGAAAAGAGCACAAGGCAAAACACCCTCCAAAAGAACACAAATCTGCCCACAATCTCTTGCAAAGAAGAAAAGAGAACCACCTTCATCTTGAAGCACATTGTAGACCGATCCATGGAAAGTACATACTTCGTACAAAAGGAAAGTAAAGTGGTATTATTTGTAAAAGGAAAATAACTATGCTAATAGCTAGTATGATGCTTGTGTGAAAGAGTAAGGCTCTTAGTTGAGAAGAGCATGTGAACAAACTCAAAAGGGATTTTGGTTGTTCATTGTAGGGGATGAGAGAGAGATGATAAAGTTGTGGCTACTGTCGTCTGTGTGGGATATGGGGAATGAGAGGAAAAATATAGAAAGAAAGGAGTGGAGTGGGAAGTTTCTCTCTCTCTCTCTCTCTCTGTGTCTGTGTGTGGCGTCATGATAAACCACTGCAGAAGAGGTGCCGATTCCCTCCCTCGCGTCCTCTTCCAAGCGTGCTCTTGCGGCACTATGATTTGCACGAGGGTCCCTTGGGGTTCTTTTCAGATCGTACAATGATAAAGGAAGACTATTGGACATCTCAATCTTCTTAACCGAACCTTTCACTTCTCTCATATACATCCTCTTTGTATCGCCTTCGCGTCCGATGGCAGCCTTGTCGAATTCATCTTCCTCATCTTCGAAATCCAAGGTGCAGTCCAGACCAACCATTCGTCTCATCTGTCGGCCTTCCTCTTCGTCAAGTGACTCCATCGTACCTTCAACATCCATTCGATCCTCAGCACCAGAATCTCCTCCCCCATCCATCTTCTTCTTCTTCTGCTTCTTCTTCTTCTTCTTCTTCATCGTCTTGAGAAACACCATAATTTTCCTTTTCTTTTGTTTTATGGTTAGCTTTGGAATCAACAGCAAGTTCATTATTGACTTCATCCTGTCCGCCATTGCTGTGAAAAGGGCCAACATGGCAAGTTGGGGTGCCCTGATTTGTCACAGAGAATCACATTGCAATGGATAGAAGGACTGCATCGAGAGCAGGATCATCTGGACAGCATTGCAACGAACTTGAACCACATCAAATCTATCCTTCTTTCTTGTTTGTTTCTTGTAAATTGTGAGAGTATCCATGAGTAGCCCCCTAGCAGGATCGCCAAAAATGAATAGCCCAAGGACAACACCTAATCTACCAAGAGAGCAAGCCTCATGGTGGCATCTACAATGCCCGTGCCCTCAAAAATCTGCAAGAAACACCCTTCCTCTCAACAAGAAACCATGCTCACACACACAAGAATCTAGCACACAAGAAATATGACCATAATCTTCATCCTCACTCTCTCCTTCCATGGAAGAGATAAAGCAAGAAAGCACAAGAAAGGAAAGAGAGCAAGAGTTGTGCCAATGCAAGAGAGAAAAGAAGATACATGCAAGTAGCTAGATAAAGGAGAGGAAGAGAAGTTGTAACTCCCCAAACCACCTTTTTCCACAAATTGCATGGCTCTTCATTTCCACCTTTTCATATTCCTTTAAGGGTTTTTTTTACATGAGCATTCTTAGACCTTAGAAAGGAGGTCTATGAACATTGAAACATTAAAACCTTTCAACTTTTGTAAACACACACACTACTTCTCATGCTCATGGCTTTACAATGTGGACCTACTAAAATACCATGGCAAATTACAAAGAATATTATCAATGATAGCTGCTTGAATTTTCTTTTTGCCGATGTAGACCACATTTTGTGCCTTTTTCTTGCATAGTTATTTTCCTTTTACAAATAATACCACTTTACTTTCCTTTTGTACAAAGTATACACACATGTACCAGGTGGAGCTCTTCATTGGAAAAATCTTTTGTGAGGATGCACTTAAAGGAAGATTCTTTTGGGGGTTAAAGTTCCATGGTACTTTCCATGGATCAGTCTACAATGTGCTTCAAGATGAAGGTGGTTCTCTTTTCTTCTTTGCAAGAGATTGTGGGCAGATTTGTGTTCTTTTGGAGGGTGTTTTGCCTTGTGCTCTTTTCAAAGTGAAAGTGGAAGGTTTTACAAATGTTGGTGTGAAGAAAAAGTTAGAGATGAGATTTGAAGTGGAAGTGTGAAGAAGTATGGTGTTTTTGGACGGGTACCAATTGAGGTGGTCCAATTTGAAGTGAAGTGAAGTAAAGAGATGCAAATTCTTCATCAACATAAGGTGCTTATTCCAAGTCAAAGTGTCTTTCCAAAGTGTTCGCGAGGACGCTCACAATATTGGAAGAGGAGGAATGATAACCCAAAATTTATGCAAGAAAAAGGCACAAAATGTAGTCTACATCGGCAAAAAGAAAATTCAAGCAACTATCATTGACAATATTCTTTGTAATTTGCCATGGTATTTTAGTGGGTCCACATTGTAAAGCCATGAGCATGAGAAGTAGTGTGTGTGTTTGCAAAAGTTGAAAGGTTTTAATGTTTTAATGTTCATAGACCTCCTTTCTAAGGTCTAAGAATGCTCATGTAAAACAAACCCTTAAAGGAATATGAAAAGGTGAAAATGAAGAGCCATGCAATTTGTGAAAAAAGGTGTTTTGGGGAGTTACAACTTCTCTTCCTCTCCTTTATCTAGCTACTTGCATGTATCTTCTTTTCTCTCTTGCATTGGCACAACTCTTGCTCTCTTTCCTTTCTTGTGCTTTCTTGCTTTATCTCTTCCATGGAAGAAGGAGAGAGTGAGGATGAAGATTATGGTCATATTTCTTGTGTGCTAGATTCTTGTGTGTGTGAGCATGGTTTCTTGTTGAGAGGAAGGGTGTTCTTGCAGATTTTTTAGGGCACGGGCATTGTAGATGCCACCATGAGGCCTGCTCTCTTGGTAGATTAGGTGCTGTCCTTGGGCTGTTCACTGCCAAATATCAATCTACCAGCGGGTATATCTAGTTGCCAATCTGCTTGCAAAATCCAAGGTCAACAAAGCAATACTTGGTAACTCAGACGCCCTGCAAATCAGATTACCCTAAAGTCCAACAAGCATTCTACGTTGGCAACTGTCTTGTGGACTTTAGTAATGCAGCCCTCCGGCTATCTCAGACTATAATTAGCCATTCTAAGGATTGTGGAGGCATCTTTCTGAATCGCAAGACCCAACCTCGCCATCAATTTAGAACTCATAATATTAACCGAGGATCCTGTGTCAATGATAGCATTATCCACTAGAATCCCATCAACATAGGCTACAATCCTTGGGCAATGCTTTTTGACATGTTCAAACCAATCATCCCCTACCCGCACTATTCCCAAGGATTCTACGATATAACCCGTATGCAAGATCTTTTTAAATTCTTTGTGTACTCCCGGTGACAACTTGATTAGGTGCAAGAGATTCACATCTGGTTTAATATTACAAAGGGAGCTAACTAAATCAAATTCGTGATAATTTGCTAAAGCTCGCTTCTCATGCCAAACCATCCGCTCTTTAGGATGCTACACCGACTTTATTGCCTCTCTTTTAACTCTCACCTTCTTTCTCAACATCTCTTTATCTCTCTCAATGTCAGCCTTACTCTCTACGGGCTTCAGAGGTCCCCCTTCCTCGTCAGGATTTAGAACTTGCATTCCTTTATCATCCTACCTAGGGTTTCCATCGACAGGTTTTACATTATCTTTGTCGCCTTCTCTATTTTTTTGGCCTCTTGTTATGACACGTAAGCTAGAAGCTTCAGTGCCATTAACCTGCACAGCCTCGATGAGGCTCACCCCACTGTCATCTGGCAATTCTTTGATAGTAGCTTTACCCCTTTGGAGTATTTGTTTCGTCCCATCATCCTTCTAAAAATTGTTCCCTTGCGCATGATGATTAACAAGCACCGGTTGTTGACTGCCTTACTGGAGGGAACTGATTTTGCTCCAACAGGTGGTTGCTAAATGATTGGACTTCCCACAAATGTCGCACTTGACATTTGGGCAATTACATGGATAATGTTGCCCACCACACCATTTTCAGCTAAATCTAGAGGGTGCACCCTCTTCGGGGTGTTGACTCCCCTATCAGATTCTATTGTTTCTTTAAGAAATGAACATCAATGGCTATTTGCCAATATTGTTCAGAGATCATATCCGTGTAGTACTTCATCATGTCCATGACTTCGCTAAGGACATTTGACGAACTCGACTCCTAGCCCTGATATCTACCCGTCAGTCCCTTGGCCGCACAATTTGATTAGGCATTGGTTGCATTGGTTGCTGACCCACAGGAATGACTTTCGCATTCGCTGCTTGGCCTCCCATATTTGGAGGCATTTGACTAGCCATAGGCATAGTCACACTAGGCAGAGCTGGCAATAAAGGCACATTCGGCACCACGAACCCTCTCCTCTTAGGGTTGTCCATCCCTATCCCTTGGCTTCCACTTCCATTGATTGGTAGCGAATTATTTCCCGATGCTAGACCCATATTGGGATTGGTTCGAGAAGCATAGGCCACTTGCAGTCGGGATTCGATTTCTTGCACTCGTCTCATGGCAGTGTCTATATCCACCAAGGTGACACTACTCAGCTGCACCTGAATGTTAAAATCAAGACCATGCAAGAAGTATTGTAATTGGGCAGAAGGTGGGATAGGGATAGAGGCATCCAATTTATGAAAACCTCTTTGATCTTATTGGCATATGCTCATATATCTTCATGCGATTCTTGGCATGTCAAATTCAACACGCGCAGCCAATATTGGCCACCCCTCTTAGGGGCAAACTCCCTTTGAAAGGCTTCATAAAATAAGTCCACGATGGTTATGGTTCGGACCTCAAGGCCGTGATACCATATAGTTGCCCTTCCCTTCAGAGTCATGTTGCAGAACATCATTAGATGCCCTTCCTCTTGGATGCGGTAGTTAAACATCAGCTTTTGGAACTCCATTATATGAAGCTCCGCATCCTCTTCCACTAACCCATTAAAAATGGGTAGGGAAAAACCTAAGGCTGGAAAATCCGTCGTTCCTGCAGGGATTGCGATAGGTTGCACCATGGCAATGATCGGATTTGTTAATGGAATCAGGACAGGCAAAGCTGTCACACCACTGAAGTGTCCAGATTAATTGAGAGGGGGGAAGTACTAGAACTTCCACCTCCTGATGGACTTTGAGTCAGGCTAAGGTTACTGAGACCCCGCCCTTGAATAGGTTTAGGACTATTTCTTTTAGGAGAATAACGCCTATTGATTTTGGCCCTCCGTCTAGCCCTCTTGTCTCTCTCGTGTTTTTGGAGTTCAGCTTGGCGGATCTCTTCAAAGGACATCAATTAACAAGTAGGTCCCAAGAGGCCCTATATTTGAAAACCACCACTTTGAGGCGACTCCCAGCAAACACACCATTGATGGGACCAAAAATGGGCCGGCACTGGTTATGGCACTAGTCGGACCTCATGCACACAACCCAAACAACTCCACCACCACACGGCCTCACGAGCCAAGAGCATTTGTAATGACTAAATGCACACTAGATACATCTAGCATTGCACTTGTAGAGCTGGATAAGAGTCCAACGGCACCTTTTCCAAAACCCCTCAAAGGGGATATCCCACACATATTGGCAATAAGTACCATGCATCACAGACATAGAAGGCACCCCATCGGCTGATTGTCGTGGCCCCACTGCAACTCTCCTATATCTTGGGGATTGGCCCCTCGATGCGCTGCTTTTACATATAAGCACATTCACACAAGACTCCCTTCTTTTTCAGTGAGATCCAGGAGATACCATGTTTTCTCACCAATAATTTCCCCCAAGAGACACACGACTAACCTACGACAAGGGGAATCTCGCCCTCTCAAGTGTGGGTCAACTATAATTCAAACAATTGCTATGCATTTCCAAGAGTTGATACCATATATATGGTCAATGCAATAGTGGATGTCTCATCGTGTGCAAACAATTATGTTTCGAAATCAGCCTATATGCTGGTATGCAAACAGTCTTTTCATGAATTCCAACTAATACATATATGCTTCGTTGCAAGAATCTAGCACCAAGGCAGACCTCATGCTACTAGATCCCTTACTTCCAAATAGGCCATTTCCTAAATGCTATCCATAGAAAAAGCAATCAAAATTTGTATTATTTCAGCCCTCAAACTGTTGCACAAAATCCTCCTCCCCCTCACCGTTTAGGTTGCTTCGTTGCATAGGTGTATAGAGGTTGTTTTGTCACGGTTTAATGTATAAAAAGTGACAAATCACGCACTGTGACAAAAAAATAGGGCAAACTAAGGCCAAACCTCATGCTCTGCCACTACATACATTCACAACCACTTATTATATTTTTTCATATTTTTCTAAGGCGTATTCATATTTTTTTCCTTATTTTCTCCATTTTTCTTTATTTTTCCATTTAAAAAATTTGATATATATTTAGAGTTGTGGCTCTTGATTCTTAGAAAAGCAAAAATATAGATTTTATTGGTGTTTTATCGCATGTGTATCAGTTTATCCCACCCGAAAACACCAAAAATCCCATTTTTCTCATAAAAATCATGTTTTACGGGTTTTCAAAAATTCTTTTCAGCATTTTTACTTTATGTTTTCTAATTTTTTCACTATGCAAGTATAGAATAAACAGTAAATAGTATGTCTACCAATTTTCACTCCATAAGAATGACATTGGCTCAATCAAATATTAAAAATCGTAATTTTCCTTTGTAAAATAGAGTTACCGTTTTTTTTCCTTCTTTGTGGGTTTTAAAACCTGATGCGGGACTGCAGATTAGGCCTCATTCAAGGCTCAGCCCACCTCCGGACAGCCAAATCTAGCCCTCCATCAATTCGAGTGCGATCCGGTACCATGCTGGACAAGTGTTCACCACCCGATTCTCTTCTTCCACATGAACCACCGCCTGGAAGAGAGAGAGAGGAGAGAGAAAGACTGGTTTTTTATCTTTTGATTCCAGCAGCCATTGGAGGAGCAAAGACCGGCAATATGGAGCGAAGAAAGAGTGCATCTGCCTGGCATGATCGGTTTACAGGGGTACATTGAAGTAGCATTTGCTCTCTCCACCCCTCCTCATCAAATCGTCGCCCCTCCATGTCGTCAATTTGCAAGCAGCAAAAAACACGCCCCCCCCCGCCCCCCCATAGAAATCAAATTTTGGGCCCACCCTGAAGGGAGCCCCTAAGGGTCACACCCTTTGGCCCTTCCTCTAGTCATTTACACTTGGCCTTTGTGGTCATTGGCCTCCCTTTCCGGCCTATCTCCCGCGTCTAGCCTCGAATTTGAAGTCTAAAAATTTCTGGCAGTCCATCTCAAAGTCCCCCACTGTCGAGCATCTCTAAAAGTCCCATTTGACATGTCGAGAAATTATGAAAGTTTCCCAACTGCCGCCCGATGGGTCTTTAAAGCAATTTTGGGGCCTTGCCGCTTAAAATTGTAATGATTGCAGCTGTCGCCTTTGACGAAGTCTATTTTTTCACTAAAATTCAAAATTTTTGGCTATTTTTAAGCACTTCTCGGTGTCAAAAATCATCTGTCAAGTACCCCTTCTGCTGCCTTGCAAAAGTAACTAGTCCAAATCACATGGCACCACAAATTCCATCCATTATCTAGAATAGGATCTTCCAACGCCACAAACGTTGAGAGTCTACAACTCTATTCTGGACTAGGCAAGGGGTGTCCAAAGCTCCACTGACCCCAAGTGACCTAGGAGTGAGACACAACTTCCGTGGTTGGCCTTTTCACCACTCGACCTTCGGCTCGTGAATCGAGCAGCGCCGTCTCGGGTTGAAACGCGGTGTGACCTTGGAGATGATCCATACGCGCAAAATATCCTTCCTTAATTAATTCAATTAAGAATCAAGCACAATCAAGGCAATCATCCTGATATCAACTTCCAAGAAAACATTCATTTATTCCCCATGGCAACTTGTCATCACTGACCCCTGCCATGCATTTACTGTTAAACACACGCACTTGGAATAATCATCCAAATCACACCCCAACAATCAGTTTAATGCAAAAGCATTTAGGACATTGCTTAATCAATCAACAAAAACAATGGTATCATTTTCCAAACATTACACGAATAGTCACGATAACCTTTCCATCACGTATTTGCTCTCCGCCTTGGGATTAGGAGCGGTTCTAAGTAAATTTTACTTAACACACCCTTCTTTCAGCTAAGGCATATGTTAAGGTTTCAAACATTGTACAAGACATGAGTCTTATCATTTCAATGCAAGATAATCGTTCTAGCAAGAGCATTCATGCCTCTTCTCTAGGTGACATTTACCTTTACCCTTTCCCTACTATGCAACATTTTAACTTGCCCTTATCTTCCTTTCTCTTAAGGTAAGGAATCGCATATATTGATGTAAGTTTCACATAATCTCCCTCCCATGCATGTACCGTCCATTCGCATCTGTGAACCTTAAAAAATATTGTCCAAGGTATAGATTAAGCAAAGACTTAACGATGCTTGGTACTTTAGAATCTTATATGCTACTTATGCTATGCATGGATTTTGACATATAGCAATGAGAAGCAATCTATTTCTCTTGATACATGCACTTCGCAAACTCCATCTTCGAATACTTGCAGTGAAATTTATCATTTTCAATGTCCTATTCTCATCAATATAGTATGATCCTAGTGTATCTCATGCGGAAATCAAGCAAGCATCCATCGATTAGGAAATACATCACTTACGACCAATACCGCAATTGGATTGGCAGTGATGTCCTCGCTCGAGGCTCCATCGCTCGTTGAGGGATTGCCATGCGCACATAACATTTTCTGCTTGGGGGCCATTCTCAATCTTCGTCTCCCTTAGATGCGATTTGCATAAGACTTTGGTAGCCACTTGCTCGAGAAGAGGAGTAATAGGCTTGCGGGTTAGGGGATGAACTCGGGATGAACTTGGGGAAAAGGAAAAGAGAAAATGCGTGTGGCCACCCTCTAAGGAGGGAAAAAGAAGGACATCCTTCATAGAGTGTCTCTCCCTATCTCTCTCTCTCTCCCTCCCTCTCTCCCTCCCTCTTATTATTATTATTCTTCTTCTCCTCTCTCTCTCCCTCTCTATCTCCTTCATAGAGTGTCTCTCTCTCGCTCTCTCCCTCTCTCTCTCTCCCTCCCTCCCTCCCTCTCTCTTCTTCTTCTTCTTCTTCTTCTTCTTCTTCTTCTTCTCTTTCTTCTTCCTCTTCTTCTTCTCTCTCTTCTCACCTCTCCTTCTTACTCTTTTTCTTCTTCTCTCTCTTCTCACCTCTCTCTTTCCCTCCCTATCAGCATGTCGAGACCTCTCTCTCTCTCTCTCTCTCTCTCTCTCTCTCTCTCTCTCTCTCTCTCTCTCTGTAGCAAAAGGTCGAGGCCTCCTCCAAGGCTTTTTTTTTTCTCTTGATGATGGGGGAGTGTTTTATAGGACGGAGAGTGCTATTGTTTTGGGGGGCGAAGTGAAGTGGTGGTGGTGGTGACATCTTCCCTCCACCCACCACCTGTCAGCATTCATGGCGAACTGGTCAAGAGTTAGGGGATCAGGGGTGTAGACCACGTGGCCTCCCCCCTTGCTATCATCACCTTCAACTTTGTGTCATCCTCTTCCTCCTTCTCCTTGCTTTAATCCTCTCCACGTCAACTGATTTCTGTTGCTCCCCCTCCCTCTACCAGCTGGCGGCATTGACAAGGGGGTGTTAAAAATTTTTCAATTTCTTTAATTAAAATAGGGGGGCTTTCTTGCAAAACGTTACAATTTGCTAGGACTAAAGTACATTCCATTTATAAGCAAGATTTACTTCGAAATGCAAACAAGTTTGTTAGCTATCCACATTTTACCAAATTGTAGAAGTCTTTCTTTAGAAATTTATCAATCCCAAGCAAAGTTGACATAGGAGTATATAATATGTGTAAATTCAAAAGCTTGATAAAAGAATGCAAGATATAAGGAGGAGCTTGCAATGGCAAAGAAATCATTTGGGAAGAGTAGGAAATAAAGAGAAAGAAGGATGTGCATAATAGACATAAGTGTTTTGCTATACTCAAAAGATATATTATCTTGTTATTTATGGTATGAACCAACAGAAGTCATGCTTACCTCATTTTCCTCCTCTTCTAAAAGATGTCAATGAAGAAACTCTAATGCAAATGCATTTAGTGGGATGTTTTTGTGTACCATAGAAGATTTCACCCATACCATGGAATAATTCACCCTAAAGTGTTCTTTACTTGTCCAAATGATCATAATGATCCTAATTATACAATTACAATTTTGAACATTATACTTTCTAGCTGAGAGGGTGCTTTACTATGTGTTATTTATTTGAAGTTGTATAGCACAACAAGAGAGGATAAGGTTCAAATAGTTTTGGGCTAGCTCATTACACTTTTACACATGTGCATATTCCAAAAAGTAAAAGTGAATTTTTTGATATTAGGTCATACACATGATCATATTAATCAAATGTTGAGCACATTTCCTAAGCTTTTAACTTCACATAATGATTTTGGCTTGCCTAAAATGATGTGTATCACACAGAATGCTTATTGTCATGCACCTAAGAGAAACATATGATTTCAAAGCTTTTTGAACATCGCTCAAAAGATGAAAAGATAATATTGTTACACAAATTAAATGATCTAAGCTTTTAAGATGCATTCCTAATGAAGAGAGAAAAGAAAGGTGACAAGGGGACTTAAGTTCTTGAGATATATCCCAAAATAAGAACTCCTTAATTCCATCAAAGAAGGCAAAGAAGCATCCAAGAAGGTACTAAAATTTGATTATGCCAAATGTATACAAAAAGGAGGAAATTATTGAAAAACCAAGAAAGTATGCAAGCACATATGATGTGACTTGGTGGAAGGTTTGACAAAGAGAAAATACTTACAAAATCCCAAAATAATTATTGACATCTAATTGAACTTCTTACATGGTGTAAGAGTTTAAGTACTGCAAATCCAATTACAAAGAGCAATGTACAAATGTTAGAGGAGATCCAAAAGATCTTACACCGTAAGAAGCAATAAATTTATCTATGAAGTAGAAGATCAATAACAACAACTAAGAAGATACAGAAAATATGGTAGAGTGACACTAATGATATTGATGTAAGCAGACTTGTGACAACACTAGCTAAGGATGATGAGATGGGTCATCCATTTAGGATAGCAAAAGTTTTGGAAGTCATGAAGGATGATACTTCAAGTAGGGTTTGCTTTGTAAAGGTACACTGGTTTCAATCAAAGCATAAGGATGCACGTGCAAGTAAGTACTCTATGATCTATTGCTTCCATAATAAAAAATCAATAAATGACATTCATGACTCAGAAGGTCATGTAATAGTCTATGCGTTCAAAAGAATTTGAGAAGTTATAAAAATATTTAAATTTTGAAAATAAATACTCAAAATTAACATAAACTGTGAATAATAATTTTTTAAAAAATTGTATGGAAGTTTAATAATATACCTAAAAATACTAAGATCCTTATTAAGAATACATGTAAAGGATGAAAGTGTACCAACTACCTAATCATTTAAGTACAGACTCTAGAAGATGGGAGCTTTATTAAATCAGTCAATATAGTGCCATATGCTTCTAGAGGATGACTAAATGAAGCACATGTAGAGGGTCTTGTGAAGCCCCTTCATGATGTGCAACAATAGGTTCTAGAGATAGGCCGGGATATTAGGTATCTCCACTCAAATTGGGCATTCCTTCCTAAGAGAACCTTCGACAATTTTAAGTAGTTGCCATGGCATTACGTAGACCAAGTGAGGCCCTGTAAGTATATTCGTTACACCAAGTCCTTCTAGCATCTTCATGCTTTTTTAAGACCATCTTACAAAATCTAGAACCACGTGTAGGGGAGCTACGGAGCTCTACCCCGAGACCTACGGACCGCTTATTGATCAAGCGTTTCAAGCCGAGTGGCCATGGCTACCTCTCACATAGCCGACACGCAATGCCTACCTTGCGGGTGTAGTGAGCTTACCTTGATGCTCGATTGAGTTCCCTCCTCCCTCTCACACTCCGATAGCTCCACAATCCTTGTGGCAAGTTCAAGCAACCTCAAGCCCCCTCCGTCAAGCTCCATCCTCCATAGCCGTGCGAGACAAGAGAAGATAAGAAGGGAAGGAAAGATGAAGAGAGAAGATGGGAAGCTTCTTCTCCACAATCCCTCACTCTCACACACTCCCTCAATCCCTCACTCAAGCACAAGCATGAAGGTAAGAAGCAAGAGAAGAGGAAGAAGAAGCTTTAGCCACACCCAAGAATGAGCTTCTCATTCACTTTTGAACTTTATATACATGCCCTACCTTTTGGGCGGTCATCCACACTTTTTTACGTGGCTGGCCATTAGCCTACACCCTCTTTTCCTATTTCCCACCATTCCAACTTATCCCGTTCCCACTAATGCATACAATTTGCACAAGAGTGAGCCCGGCGCTCTTTTTACAAGGATTCGAGAGCGTCTTCACATTTAATGGTGCGCTTTTACTCTTTTCTTTTCTCAAGGCGACACCGTCATTCAAATCATTCAAATTTTCAGGCTTCCATTTTTTCTGCACTTCTACTCCATTTTCCATTCCTCTGTGCTGCAGTAAACATTACCCCCTCCTAGTGGAGTGCCAATCCCATGGCACTAGGGTGTGGAGCAGCAGCAAAGTTGGGATTGGTGCTAAATGAAATTGGTGGGAAGATGACCACGATAAAAAAGGTGGTGGTGTGAAAGAGACATGATGGGGTGTTGATTCCTGATGATTTGGAGAGATTCCAGCGTGCTTTGATCTTCATGAAGGTGCTCGGCCTTTGTTACCCAATTGGAATTTGTCGTTGGCGATGACTATCAAAACTAGGGCTACGTAAGCAGTGAAAGAACACGTGATTCCAAGATCTATGCCAATGGCGGGCCCGACTGAGTTACAAACAACCTGCAAGAGAAGGATGTGCACTCCCTAAGGGGTGTGTTTGTCTCTCGGTGAGGTGTAAGTGCATGTGGAGTGGAACTGGGAGATGGGTCTAACCTTGGGCAAGCCCTCGGTAATGTCCCACACTTGAGGACCTAGTTTGTGTGTTGTTGGAGGTGCAGTGCAGAGCTTAGGGTGATAGGTCTAGAAGTCCTGCCCTTGATGTGCCCTAAGCGTGAACTGGGGAGAGGGGCTAGGCGTGAACCCGAGGTGCGATGAGCAAAGTGAGGCTTCGTGTCCTTGTCTTGCTTGCTTTTCTTTTCGTTCTTTTCTCCCTTTTTTTCTCTCTTTTTTTTTGAAGACTGTATACATAGAAGGCATTTGGCTAGTGCCGATCACCGTCAACTGAAGCGCGGGGTGGTTGCAGGCATTGGGATAGAAAGGCACGGCTTTGGAGGTATTCTTTAATAGCAGCCCGGGCCTCTAGAGGTGTGGATGACAAAAAGGGATGGTTACACCTCGTGAAGTGGGTGTCATTCATGTTTTCTAAGAGTTCTAAGCAAAAAGAGGGAAGTAGGGTTGCCCTCATCATTAATCTAGTCATAGCTCTACTATCTATTCCTAGATTGATGTCAAAAAAGAGGGGGGAAAGGTGGGCTTCCTCAAAGGTAGGCTTGTGTATTAATAGGAATTTGATCAACCTAAGATAATTGCAGGTGGTTAGGAAGGTGGGATCTGGGCAGGAGGAGAATTCCACGAGGAAACGGTTGATGGATGGAAGGATATCCTCTACTCTAAAAACTAAGCATTCCTGAGGAGTTCAGGCATTTACATTATATATTCTAGGAAAATCAAAATCCCCATGAATAGTGCAGTCATAATCCACTCCATACCGATGGGGGTAGGGCATGTAGGTGGGGTCATTTCGTTCCTCAGGGAGTGAGCTACAGAAGGCGGTCCAGGCGTCAAAATTGACATCCCAAATCCTCCTCCGCCACTTTGGCTGCACCTCGTGGCCTCGGACGGATTTGGGAATCCGGTTCACCTTGTCCTGCCAGTAATCTACGAGCTCTTGCCTCCACCTAGTTATAAAGGCTCCTTTCTTCCATCCATCTGTTTGCCAGGTCATTGGCCAGGTCCTTGATCTTGGATAGGATGCTTAGAGGCAACGTGTGGTCCAGCCAGCGTGGATAGGAAAATGACAGCTCAAATGGTCTCATCTGGAACTCCCAGTCACGCCAGATGATCAATTCCTGAGGCCAATCGATAGGGTTGGGGTCCCCTCGTAGTGGTACCAGCTCGTCAGAGAATTGTCTAGGTGGTGACTGTGTTCTGCATTGTGCGTCCTCTGCCAACTCCTGCCTCCTTCTGGCTACCACGATGCGCTCAGGCATGTGGGCATCTTCAGGCTCATCTGGCAAGAGGTCTGGTAGAGGGGGACTGGGGCGTTTTTCGTTGTTCTTCATCGGCCTCCTGCTCCAAATCCGACCCCTCCTCGGTATCTTGTTCAGCCAACTGCTATGGTCGTTTATGGTGGTGGTGCGGGCTACTCCTGTTCTTCGAACCCCAGTTCTTTGAGCTCAACGGTGGAGAGGCCGACACTGCGCCTAGGTAGTCAACTCCAGTTTCCTTCTCACCCTCTCCACTGAATCATCACCCTGTGCTTGGGTGACATGTAGCACGGTGCTGAGAAAGGCTTGCCTCTGTGCGTTGGTGCATATATCAGTTGTTTCAATCTTGGATTCACCAAGCACTCTCTTGCACTCTGCCACCGCTAAGCACTCTGTTAATTGGCTGATTCTTCCAAAGTTGCTCACTTCCCATGCATTGGACCTTTCATCCATCTTTCTTCTTTCTTCTTCCAGTTCACTTGCTAGTGTGGTCACCATCTGTTTGCTGGTCGTTTGTTAAGGCCCAGAGTTGGCGCCACTCCCTGGACTTCCGAGCCAGTTGTTCTTCGGTGATTTCTTGTGATACTGAATTTATGTTCTGCCTCAGCGATTAGTTCTGACCTTTCATGCACTAGCTGCTCATGGCTTTGGATCTCTGCAAGGTGCAGTCTTGTTGCATGAAGGCCATGGCCATGAGGGCCTCTGTGTCTTCCTTGGCAACTTCCAATGCACCTTGCAGTCGTTGTGCCTCCTATTGTTGTTCTTGTGCTTCTACTGCGAGGGTTTCCAGCCATTCCCGTGCTAGGAACTCTATCTTCCTCTCCAGCCTATTTTGTTCCTCGAGTTCATACTGAAGCTTTGCCATGGTATTCCCCTCCCACTCGCTCAGATCACCTTCTTGAGTTGCCAATGGTCCTGCCAATGGTCCATACCCTTCTAGTCTGGCCGTTCTCTGCTTTAGGTCAGCATACTACTGCACTAGCAACTTTAAGCTCCGCTGCTCGACCACCAGGTTTTGTTCTTCATCCTCTAGCCTCTGTCTCAAGCGGTTTTCATTATCCTGGGCCTCTTTCTTTTTTGCCTCTAGCTAATCTTGTAACGCCTTGACCTCCCTTTGCCGATTAGCACCTTGCCTTGAAACTTCAAGCCTCAAGGCTGTCGAAGTTTCCCTTTCCTTTTCCAACTCCAACAGGGCTACCTTCTTTTCCTCCTTTTCCTTATCCAACTACGCTAGGAGCTCAGCCACGTAGGCTTCGTAGTCTGCACCAGGTGGCATGGGGATAGGAGCTGTGGTGTGGTTGACGCTTTGAGTTTTTGCCATTTCGGGTCTTTCCTAGACTCAGCATCGGCAGTGGCAGGTCTTTTTGCTCCAGGTTCTGGGAAAATCTTAGCCATCTTATATTGACAAGCATCTACACCATGCTCATCAATTGGGCCATGCCCAGAGAGGGTGTGGGTTGTGGGGTAGTTGGGGTGTCTGTTGGTGCCGGCATGAAGGAGGGAGGCAAGGGGTGTAACGGCGACTTCCCCTTGCCTATGATTATTGGGGCTGCCCTCGCACTGCCACTTGCTTCGGCCTCATGGTGAGGACTATAGGGGTTGATTTCTCCTCTTCCATGAGTTTCTTCAACAGACCTGTGAGTGGCCTCAGCCAACTCAGTCAGTTCCTTCATCCTCAGCTCGTGGGCTTCCTCTTCCGCCCTTCTTTGCCGTTCCTCCTCTGCCTTTTTTGGCTTCTCTTTAACTCTTTTGAGTTCTTCCTCCTCCTCCTTCTGCAGTTGTTCTTCCAACCTACTTGAATCTTTTCGAGCCCTCTTCACCTCGGCCCGCTTCGCTTTGCTCAGTCTCCTTCCCTTCTTTTGGCTCTTGCCATTCTTCATTTGCTTCTGAGGCTCGGTTATTTGCGTGGGTGGTTCTTCAGTCTCTCCTTCATCGCTAGCCGTCCTTTTGCTCAAGCCTTCCTGCTCATGACATGGTGAGCCATGGTGCTTAACTTGATCTCCCTCCACGCCGGCATCCTTGATAGCCTCGTCAATGATTGCTGTGAGGATACCTCCGTACCTGATCGTAGAGGCTTTGATGGCAGGTTTCTTCCTTGTGGATCGTGCTGTGGAGGCCAAATATTCCCCACCGGCTAGGCCTGCGACGGCTGGAAGTAGAAGGGCAGCTGAACTCTTTATACTCTTTTGGACAAAGCCATTCCAGTCCACATCCTTCGGGACTCCTGCCGCAATGCTTTCCAGCAGTGGCACGTTGATTCTATTCATGAGTGCATTGTATCTGTGGCTAGAGAAGAGAGAATGGATCATCTTAGCCTGCATCCTCATCATCGGGTCTGGAATGTCAGCTAGACTAATTCCATCGACCGTGTGCACATCTTCTTTTCTGACTCCCAGCATGGCGTACACATCTCTTTTTGGGTGCCTTTCTTTTTTGGACACAAGTCCTAGGGCTCTTTCGACAGTGACCACGTTAAGGGGCACTTGTACCCTTCTTTCTTGATCTCCTGCCCTTACCGTGACTGTGCCACAGCTTCGTCTTTCATCAAAATTCCTTAAGAAATCTGCACACATGCTATAGTCTACTACCTGCCCGACCTTCTCTATGTACTTTTGGAGGCTACATTTGTCCACCAGCTCTCTTACGGTCGGCTCCTCGGAGATGGCTTCATCCAGGTTCATGGTATGCTTGAATGTGAAGCGGCTAAATCCCCGCATCTCGATGCTGATTCCATATTTCGTCAGCTTTGCTTCCATAAATGGAAGTCTACCCTGTCCTGCCATGGTAGGTGCCTGTCATTATCTAAGTCAACGTTAGAGTTATGATTTGATTCATTCCTAGCATACCCCAAGAAAAAATGTGTGTGACAGTTTGCCAGGAAAATTCAAGGGGATGAAAATTTTAGAAATAATTCACAACCAACATCTACTTCCTCCTTGCTTTCTTTCCTATTTGAATTTAGTTGAGCACTGTTAGCCTTTACACTTCTTGCTACATCACTTGGCTAGTCCCTTGGTTGTCACTTGCTCTTCCCCGATTTTTCCTAAGTGGTACGGGGATCCTTTTCAGGATTTGAGGGGGAGGGGGGAAGGCTCACATGGGCTGTGTGGGGCAACCTACTTAGCCAACAGCCAGGTATAAAGATTAGGGTTGTACTCAAACTGGGCATGACGATCAAGTTTGCATGGCTGTAGAGAAGCTTGAGTGATGTAGGTCAAGACGTCATGAAAGATGTCCCTTGAGTTGAGGCAACTAGCAATGTGCAACTCCTCTTCTGTGAGGAACTAGTCAATGCACGAATGGGCCAATACCTGATCATCTAAGTTTAAGTTGCGTGTAATGGCCAAAACTCTGAATGAAAGAGGTGCCACGTACGTAGGGTCGCTTTCAATTGTTTTGATTGCCCTCCTTTGCTCAGCATTGGTCATGATCTAGCGGCCTTTTTTCTCCCATTAGAGTCATAAGGCGTACCACAGTTGCAAGAATGGAGAAGTAGAGCAGCTGGCAAGCTGTGTGAGCTTCTCCACTTCTCGTTCAAGAGTAGAGCAATCAGGTTTGCGGTACGAGATGACTAGTCGTCTGAGAACAGCTTGTTCCTTCAAGATTTCTCTACTAGCGATTAGCTCGGCTGCAACTTTGGGAAATTTGATGGTCATGAACTCGTAGTCTTCCCAAGTGCATGGCAATGAGCAAACATCAGAAGCAAGGAGCTCATCAAGAAGTCCTAGGTCAAGCCTCTCGTAGCTTCTAGCAAATGTAGTGAAGCTGTCATCCAACTCCTTGATGCATGTCACTACGTCATTCCTCGAGGTCTCAGCGAGATCCTTGGCTACGCTGAAAGGAAGGATTGTCTTTTGTACGAAGGCTTAAGACGTGCTGATGGCGATGGTGCAGTTGGGCTGGACAGTGGTGACTCCCTTGCGGGCGTCGTCCATGGGACTTTGCACTCTGGATCATTTGGAAATGCTGCAGTGGGCCCCCGTGCCATAGGAGGTGTGCTACAATCCATTCAAGCGTGCATGGGTGTGTGCACCTCCTCTGACCTAGATGGTGCTGGGTCATCCAGTTTGGGGCACTAAATGTGTTGGGTGCCCTTAATCATCACCTTTGATAGTTCGACATTCTTTGCGACTTGTGCTTTGCATGTGCTAGCCTATCCAGCTGGAGTGGGGTTGCCCAGAGTTGATCTTCTTGGGTGTCTACCCTTAGGCACCCATATCTAGGGGTTGCCCTCATAGTATCCTTATGCTTGTAGGAGATCTTTCGATATCCATCGTGGCATGGCGGTGCGCCCATGTCGATGGCGCCTGGGCTGCCTCTTAGGCTGCGACGACTGATAGTTTTTGCATTTAGGGGCGTGCTTCTGTGGTCTACCAGGAGGTGGCACTCGCCGTTTTGGCACCCATATGCGTGTGGGCTCCCTCGCCATGTGAATGGATTGGGTGGGTTTGCTTCTGGTGGTTGGAGCATAGGGTAAGATATCCATACCCTTCTCCTTAGGCTTGATCATGGGGGTCTCTATCGGTGGCTCTGCAGTTGTAGAAGGCACAAGATGGCCCTTGCTAAAAGTAGTTATTCTAGGCACATTGCCCACGGTCAGATGGATGCGATCTAGGTTGTAGTCCACATTGCAGTTTGTCTGCTTTTTGAAAGTGCACCCTAGTAGTGATTTATCAGTGGCCCCTTTAGTGTTTGGTAACACATAAAAGATGATTGGGATACTTTCAGACTCGACGGAGATAGCCACTTGGCATTTTCCTAAGAGAGGGTAAGTGTTGCCCCCAAATGGGCTAAGTTTCGCATTTGTGGACTATAATTTGGGCTGACCAATGCGTGTCCAATGGTCATGTGTCAAGACATTATAATCGGCACCTTCGTCGATCAGGGAATCAAAAGAATATGTCTGTTCTGCAATGACCGTGATTCGGAGGTAGGCGGGTGCTACTGCTTCTTCATCTTGATCTATTAGTTTGGTAATTATGGCCACACAAACGTTGACAGGAACTTCGTGCATCGGTGGCTCGTGCAATGGATGGAAAGGAGGATAGTACTTTTTCATGCAAATGCCATTGAAGAAGCCTATTCCTTCCCTTTCGAGTGTCTCCAACTCAACATTGCCCATTCTGCTGATTGCACGCACCCGGAAAGGTCCCAGTCCTCAAAATTTAATTTCTTGTTTGTGCCCTTTCACCGAGTAGAATAGGAAAATGTCCCCTTGATCAAAGTTGCGCTGGTTGACATGCTTATCAAACCACAGCTTTCATCGTGTCTTCTCACAGATCAGAGCGTGGGTGGCTAAAAGTCGAGTCTCTGTGAGACGATCTAGCTCCACTAAGCGGAAGTAACCATCTTACTATGCAACCTGTGGCGCACGGCTTGTTCACAAGATACAGCAAGGCTTGATGGTCAATGAAAAAGACGAAGGGTGTGGCCAACAGGTAATGCCTAAATTTCTTTACAGCAAACACCATGGCTATCCCTTCCCTTTCTGTCGTTGAGTAGTTCATCTCTGTTTCGGTGAGCTGCCTCTGCTGGCAAAGCTCACAGGGTAATCAAGACTATGTTCACCAGGCTAGCATAGAAAGGCTCCGATAGCAAACTTGGAGGCATCTATGTGTACATGGAATGTTACATTCCAGTCTGGGGCTCGTAAGATTGGTGCAGTGGTGAGATCCTTCTTTAACTGTTCATACGTGTGTTGGCATTCCTTAGTCCACTTGAATACAATCAGCAACTTGTACAATGGTCTAGCAATCAGCGTGTAGTTCAGTACAAAGCATCGATAGTATCCTGTGTGGCCTAAGAAACATTGGATGCCCTTGGAGTTGATGGGCAGTGAGAGGTCGGCAATGGCTCTGACTTTTGAGAAGTCAGTGGCAATGCCGTTCCTTGACACTACATGCCCTAGGATGCATCCGTGCTTCACCCAGAACTGGCAATTCAATGGGTTCATCAAGAGTTTGTATAATGGACATTGTTCAAAGACAGCTCTCAACCTCTCTAAGTGTTCGGTCCAACTAGAGTGTATGCACAAGTCGTCTACGAACACCTCTAGCTCACGTCACAGCATATCCTTGAAGATCGTGCATATTAATCGTTGGAAGGTTGCAGGTGCATTCATTAGCCCAAAGGGCATAACGATGTAGGCGAATATACCCCACTCCATGGCAAAGGCAGTATTGTGCCTGTCATCAGGGTGCACTTGCACTTGATTATAGCCAGAGAAACCATCCAGAAAGCTATAAGCTTCTTTGCCTACCACTCTCTCCAACATGTGCTCGATATATGGCAAGGGGTAGTTATCCCTCTTCGTAGTGGCATTCACCTTCTTGTAATTCACGCACACCCGAATTTTTCCATTCTTTTTCATACGATCACTATGGGCGATACCCAATCTGTGTGCTCGATCTCATGTATAAATCCCACCTTCATGAGCTTATCGATCTCTTCCTTCACCGCATGGGCGTGTTTGGGATTCATAGGGTAAGGTCACTGCTTCGTTGGCACTGCTTCTGGGACCATTGGAATATTATGGGTCACAACCCTAGGATTGACTCCTCTCAGTTCCTCCAAGGACCCGGCAAACACATCAACATACTCTCGCAGGAGAGCAACTAGTCTAGCCTCCTCCTCCTCGGTCAGGTCGTCAGCAATGAACACAAGTTGAGGTTTCTTGCCTTCCCCTACCAAGTCGACTTCCTTGACCCTGGCGGGTCCCTCAATTGGTTCACTTGCTTGCCCTTATCTCTTTGCTCCTAGCAAAACCACCACTCTATCACCCTTCTTAAACTTCGTGAAGTGTTTGGGGAGGTCATGCGGCTTCTTTTGCCTCTCTACTTCCGAGTCTCTAGTTTGCTTCCTGGCCTCCTCCTTTATTCGTCTGCACCTTAAGTGGACTAGCAAGTCCCCTTTGGTGCATCTGACCTTAGAGGGTTGGGGTATTTTGGGATCACTCTCTGTACTAACTTCAGACTCTGAGTTAAACTCACATCCCTCGCTTGAGGAAGGAGTTTCGCCCGGGGGTCGTAGTTCAGGGTGAATCTGTCTTCAGGATTGGGACTACCAGTGATTGCGCCACCCCTGCCTGCTCATAATCCATGGCTCCCACCTGCTCCATCCAAATCCTATCGCACTCCATCCACATGACTCCTTTTCCATTCCTGCATGCCCTTCCCCTTTTAGGCCTAGAGTCTACCTCGATCTGTTCGATTGCTCTCCCTTCAATGTCATACTCTATCATGTTAAACTCCTCTTCGCTCTTGTCCATCTCAGAGCAACATTGCTCGTACCCCTCATCATCGGAATCTTGCCCCTCCGACTGCTCGTCATCTCCTAGGTTTTCATCTCCGATCTCCTCTTCATTGGTGATTAAAGCCCACTTGTATAATAGGTTAAGATCGTGAACTTTGGTCCATTCCCATTCAAGCCGAGCTAAGAGATCACTTAGGGGTTTTAGATTAGTCACCTTGTTGCCTTTTAGTTTAGTGGTTAGGTACTCTACGATGTCCTGAAGCTCGAGCTTGTTAGTGGGGGTGTGGAATGAGACCAGTCTCCCTGGGTCCCGTGAACTTCCCGCCATCATGCAGAGTGGCACAGTGGGCTTCTTTGCTGGCATGCTTGGTGATTTAGTAGCTTGCTTATACAGCTCTTCCTCATCTGAGAATGGTAGGTCAACGGTTGCCAAGACATGCATCCAATCCCTCTCGTCCTTAGGGCAGAGGATGTACTTGGTCAGTGTCCCATAGGGCTTGCGTGCCTAGGCATCACCTTTTAGCATGGTTGAGATAGCATCGAGGTCAGTTGGGGTAGTCTTCCAGGTGTCCATCTCAACCCTTACTGCTTCCGTCCTATTCCCCAAGAATATGAGGTTGTTTTCCCAATCTTCAACCACTCGTGCATTCCTCATCCAGGGCCGGCCTAGAAGTATGTCGTAGTCCACACCCTTCATGACAATGAAGATCACGGAAAACTGCACTCCTGCGACCTTCGCTGGCCAGTTTTTTAAGACCCCGAATGGTCTGACCTTCATGCCGTTGGCCAATGTAACATTAAACCTAGCCGCTTCCATAGGTGGGTTTTCCCAGGACTGTAGAACTGTGTGGCTCAAGACACTAACCCCGGCGCCGATGTCTACAATTCCTTTCCGTGTTGCGTACCCCAAGGCTAAAATAGGTAGGACCGCATGCATCTCCATGCCTTCCCACTAGAAGGTGTTGATGTGCAGTGACCTTGGAGCTGAGTGCAGCGTTAGGCTTGGAATTTGCGTGGCTGCACCCTACTCTTGCAAGACAGTGGTAGCATGCTCCCCCTTTCCCTCCACCCAGTGCCTCAATTCTTGCCATAATGGAGGGTGCTGCCAAAGCAAATCTCCCAAGCTCACGGTCACTGGGGTGGTTACGTAGGTGGTGAGGAGGTTGCTAGGTAGTTGTCTTCCTCCTTGGTCACCATTCTTTGGCCACACAGTCCCCGATTTAGGTCGTGATGGCGAAGCTGGTGTGCTTGCACTAGAAAGGTCCTCCATCGAATCCTCCAGTATTGGTTCTACATCTTTAAGGTGTTCTTGGGCCTCCTTGACCCACTCCTTAACCTTGGCTATAGCCTCGAGTTGCCATCTGGGGTGAGGGTATTCCCCTACCTTGGCACTACCTAGTTATGCCGTCTTGGGAGCTAAGGTCTCTGCCTCGGCTTGTTGACCCCCTTTCCTGCCACTAAGGTTGTAGCTTCCTCAATCTTAAGGGTGATCCTTGCATCTATTCTCTTTCTCCTTCTCCTCTGGCTTTTCTTTCCCAGCGAGGCTGCATCTAGGTTACTTGGCCCAGGCAGCAAGATGCCTGTTCATCTTGTTTGCGCTCGCATCATGACATGCAGTGGGATGGGCGTGTCCTCCCCGCCAAAGGTCTCCACCCCAAATAGTCTCAAGGGCATGGAGGGCACGTTGGCAGAATTGGCTGATGGTTTCCATCAGGAAACAGGTGTGTGATCCCACATTCGACGCATTGAAGGTCAGCCTTGTCCCGGTTTTCCTGTTCCCTTTCCGGGTAGTGTGATGAGATATGTCTTGGATGACCGCAAGTCCAACATGAGATTGGGTCCTAGCTTGGTCCTCCAAAGCCTTTGCCTCTTCCTCTTCCCAGCGCCATCACCGGTACCGGTCGATAGGTCGATAGTCCATCAGGACTGGATTGCCTTTCTTGTCATAGGAGATGTATGGGTTTACATAGCTTTCTTCTTCACTAGGTTCCTCCACATAGTGAACAGGAGTGTCACTCATCGATGGTTGGGTTACATAGGGTCCTGGTGGTCTGGGTATGCCTATTGGGTTCATCTCTAGCCTAGGGATGGCTAGTCTTGCATCATTTGGTGCTGGGAGTGCTAGCTGGGCTCCCCTGCCAAGGAAGTTAGATGGCGTGTTGCTGCGCATATGGAAACCTCCTGGGCAATGTGCAGTGCAATGCGTCATGACCGAACCTACCACAGTTCGAACACAGCCTAGATCTAGGATCTTGACACTCGGCTAGGAAGTGGTTTCCACCACAGTGTATACACTGCACGTGAGTTCGCGTAGGCTTCCTTATTTGTTCTTGCAAACATGCAAGCTCCATTCTCACCTCAGCGAAGTCCTGGCCTTGGTCTCCCTTTCCCTTATCCCGTGTGCTAGAGCTCTCTCTCTCTCCTGATGTCATTGACCGCTCTGAAGCCCTTTGGCTTGTACCGTCCCGACTGGTGTTCCTCATGCTTTGCTCCCTAAGTTGATTGTCCACTCTTATTCCTTCATCAAAAACCCTAGCTAGCACATCTCTGTGTAGGGTGGAGTTACTAGCCAAGGCCTTCTAGAGTTCCTCACTTTGGATTCCATTTATAAACACTGTAGACACAGTCTTCTCGTTAGGTCGCTCATTGGCTGGGATCCTTTTGAAGAGGCTACATACATGTGTGACGTAGTCTCTCACGTCCTCCTTTTCCCTCTGACTGACATTCATCAACCGGACGATGAGGTTGTCAGAGTATCCTGCCTTAGAGAACCTCTTGATAAAATGATCTTTAAGATGGGAAAAGTTCATGCGCTCGACTGCATCTAGACTAGTGTACCAAACCCTCCTCTTATCACCTAAGCACAGCCCAAAAGCTTGGGAGCATTGTGCAGGGTCTATGAGGCCGTTTGCTTCACAAACTTGTTTGAACTTCTCCACAAAGCTATAAGGGTTGTTGCTAGGTTCATACTTGTCTAGTTGTTTTGCCACTACAGGGATCCTAGATTGCCCCTTTGCCGATTATGTGACCCCTAATCCCGAGAGTAAGGCTGTGGCTAAGGCTGTTGCGCCCTGCTCAGTGTACGTGTTGTCCATGAGCCGCTTGGCTACAAGTTCACCTAATGATAAGTCAACCTCCACTACCCGCTCTCTCTCCGCATTTGGTCCTGCTTTTGTTGCTCCCGCCAGGGCTAGCATGCGCCGGACCTCATACTATCCACGTCTTGTTGGATTTTCCTAGCCTTTTGCTCATGGTTATAGGCGATCATGCTCTCTAGTGCCCTTCTGATTGCCTTTATTTCCTCTTCTAGGGTTGCTACCACTTCCTCTACTAGCCTACTCTGAACTACCGTCCTGGCCAACAAGTCATACTCGTTGACTAACTCCTACACCCTGATTGGGAATTCTCCCAGTTGGTCCTCTCCTTGTCCACCTTGTGATCCTGACATTGCTCCCACTTCCAGCTCCACAAGGTCGTCGATCAACTTGAGTAACTCTGGTAGCGTCCGATTCTCTATGTTGTTGCCTTCCGGATCTTCATGTCCTCTTAGGACCCTACTGATGGGGTTCTCTAGTAGCCAGTTATGCTTTGGGATCTTCTCCTGGTAGTGGGTTCCTTGATGTTATTATATTTCTTATTGAGCTCCTTGTTATTGGAAACCATCGTCAATCTTATCCACAACTTGTGCTTTGTGCTTTCTAGTGCTCAGTGTGAAAGCAGGCTTTTCCTTCCCTTGTAGTGCACCCTAGGTGATAAAATCAAAAGGTGAGGTGAGGATGCACTAAATGCCCAAAGCAGACTCCACCCTACTGCTTACGTTTGTAGCCTAATGTGGCTCTAGGCACAGGTTCTGGCCAATCTAAAGTCTTACAGAAAGACCCTGCTGCATTCTCTATTCTGCTTCAGGGTTGGTTAGTTGGTTGGCTGGTGGCTAAATGTCACGTCCAATTTGGTCTGCCCGGTGTCTAGCTATTCAGGGTGAATCTTCGGTCACCATGTTTGGTCTCCAACTTCCAAGATTAAATTGGGTTCCTTGGGGGATCAGAGATGTGACCAAGGTACCCATGACTGTGGCCCAGGTAAAGAACCTTCTATTCAAACTCTGGTGAATTGGTCCAATTCTGGGAATCAGATGGGCTGGTCTGATTCTGGGAATCGGACGATGAGCGGGTCCAATCTTACTCAGGTTCGAATTTCCCTAGTCGGACGGGGGTGGTACGACTACTGCAATGGGTCGAGTGGTTCAAGTCTAGGGCTAGGACACATGGCCTGACTTTGATGGGCTGGTCCGATTATAAGAATCGGACATGACCAATGGTCTGATTTTCAACTGGTCTGATTATAAGAATCGGATCGAACCAATGGTCCAATTTTTAACTAGTCTGATTATAAGAATCAGATCGGACCAACGGTCCGATTTTCTTTCAGCTGGTTTGATTATGGGAGTCGAACTGTCTGACTCTTGAAATTGGACAGTCCTATTCTGGGAATCGGACACACTGGTTCGACGGTGGAGACGACGGCCCACAAGTGGCGCACGGTGCCTCTAGGTCAATGCCTACTCTATCAAATCGTGCCGTTCCTTCCAAATAGATACAAGCAACAGAGGGAAATGTTTGGCATACCTTGAAGCGATGGGGCGCTCGATCAGTCAGCACTTCACGATCTCCCGCAGCTCTCTCTCTCTGTCTCTCGCTCTCTCCCTGGCTCTCATGCTCACAATCTTCTCAGAAGGCAAGGTGTCAAATGTGGCATCTCCTGGTCCCTTGGGCCCCTTATTACCTCATCTCAGTCTGCTATAGACTCAGAGATTAATCTCGTACACTCCTCCAGCCAGATGTGTGAATCTGCGTCGCAACTTCCCTGTCTCCAGCAGTAGCAAAACCCTTATGTTCCCTTCTTTTTCCTATCCTACACTTAACCTATTGCAACAGAAATCAGAAACAGAAATAAAGACAGATGGTCCTACTCTAACATTCAGCAGAAAATCAAAATACTTACTTGCTCCAAGGATTAAAACCTCCTACTTCTCCTAACTATCTCAAGCATCGGTTCAGGCTGCAAACCCTACTGCCATGCTCGATTTGACGTGTGTGGCACTCAAGGCGCGATTCCGTCGGTCCCGGCAACGGAACCAAAATGTAGGGGAGCTACGGAGCTCTACCTTGAGACATACGGACCGCTTATTGATCAAGTGCTTCAAGCCGAGCGGCCATGGCTACATCTCACATAGCCGACGCGCAATGCCTACCTTGCGGGTGTAGTGAGCTTACCTTGATGCTCGATCAAGTTCCCTCCTCCCTCTCACACTCCGGTAGCTCCACGATCCTTGTGGCAAGTTCAAGCAACCTCAGGCCCCCTCCATCAAGCTCCATCCACCATAGCCGTGAGAGACAAGAGAAGAGAAGAAGGGAAGGAAAGATGAAGAGAGAAGATGGGGAGCTTCTTCTCCACAATCCCTCACTCTCACACACTCACTCCCTCAATTCCTCACTCAAGCGCAAGCATGAAGGTAAGAAGCAAGAGAAGAGGAAGAAGAAGCTTTAGCCACACCCAAGAATGAGCTTCTCATTCACTTTTGAACTTTATATACATGCCCTACCTTTTGGGCAGTCATCCACACTTTTTTACATGGCCTGGCCCTCTTTTCCTATTTCCCACTATTCCAACTTATCCCGTTCCTACTAATGCATACAATTTGCACAGGTGTGAGCCCGATGCTCTTTTTACAAGGATTTGAGAGTGCCTTAATATTTAATGGTGCACTTTTACTCTTTTCTTTTCTTGAGGCAACACCGTCATTCAAATCATTCAAATTTTTAGGCTTCCATTTTTTTCGCAATTCTACTCCATTTTCCGTTCCTCTGTGCTGTGGTAAACACCACGATAATAGATCTAATTGACAAAGTGGTCATCCTTGAGAACTATATTGAGCTAGGTGGCAACATCCATATCCTTTAGGGGATGACCTGTGAAGAAGACGAGAACTACCTTGGCACTAAATCATAGCACATTGTTACACACTTTTTCTACATCCAAGACTACTTCTTGGAAGAGACTTCTAGCTTGTCTTCCATATTAAACCTATGCACTTCTACAAGAATGTCAGAGACAAGTCTGTGTGAAGCACATGTCAATCAAGCTTCAAACTTCAAAGTTTCATGGAATACCTCATTAGTATTCTTCTCTTATCAACTTACTACGAAAAATTTTGTATCCATACTTTCTATCCTCAATCCTTTCTTGAAAAATGATAGAAAAAAAATACAAAATGATGAGTAATACAAAGGGTATATAGTTACATGCTAACGAAATGAACCACATACGCTCTAAATCTAGCAAACAAACTTCTCATGCTATTGGAGACAATCGAAAGAGAGATAAATGAAATGATATGTCAATGTCTATAAAAAGGCCAAAATGATCTATGAGACCATGATTTGCAATCATCTGTATGATGGTACAACTGCCTGAAACAAATAGTAAATGAAAATGTAATAAAAAGTACAAGAATACTAAGGGTTATAAGTAAGGAGAACTCTAGTCAACAAATAAAGAGCTCTAGCTCATACAATCTCATGGTGATGTAAAGAGCCTACCTCTAGCCTAGGCAATAATCTCATGTGTTTGCCTATGGAAGTGTTGTTGATGCTTGTATCAAGGTTTAGGATGTCTAGCTTAACCAAGCTAGATGGATCAATCAATCAATACACCCCATGTATGTGTAGATGACTAAGCTTGTGATTGTGTAGAAAACTCTTGGATCTCTCTCACAAAGAAATCAATAAGCTATATGTGAGTCAAACCTTAGTGTCCTAGGGTTTTTGGACCCTTGAGGAGTGACTCTAGAAGGTATCGTATCTCTAGGAGGAAGAGAATGAAATCCATGACTCTAGAAAGTGGCCCAAACCCATCTTTGAGTAGACAATGTTGTACACAGCCCCGAATCTCGTAGTATGTCAGGCATCAACACATATAGTGCTCCTCTATCTCTGGCCCTATAGAGCTAACACATTTGTCATATGTGCTCTTTTAGGGGTATGGATTATATTTACAAGTCTCAATTTTTAACTAGTGCGAAGAGGTATGCACCTAACCAATAGCCCATGTAATAGCCCATGTAATCCTATGTGAAAGGTGGGTATCCATGTATCTTGGGCAAGCAATAAACCCATCACATGTAGTATGGAGAAGATGCTCTCTATAGAAAGCCATCTTTATCCCTAGCTCATGTACTAGCGATAAATACCTCAACTGTTGACAAGCAACAATCCATGGAAGTTTCTGGTCCATCCAAACGATCAAAGTCTCCTAAAAACAAAGAACATTTGTCACTTGAGTCATCTTCTTAAAGGTAACATGCTTGAAATTCCTTATTATCAACCATTTTCTATTTTATAATTTCATACCCAAAACATTGAGTCACAAGCACCTTATCAAAATCTCTCTTACTATGGTATCTAATCATATTAGGATCATATCTCTATCTAGAAACATACTATCACATTCTTTTCTCTCACCGTTGTTTCACTCCACCACTATCAAGTTGCAATTGCAATACATAATCTAGATTCTACAAGATGAGCCCATCTCTTATCAAGTCTATCATGAAGCAAACTATGGTGATAAGCTCTTCATCAAGGTATCCATCAACAAAAGCCCAAAGATCTTCATTATCAACTTACACCCTTTAAATCATTGAAAGCAAAGATTGATGCATATCTTTTGCAATAAAAAGGGCAAGGTCTCATGCTATACTTATCATTGTCATCTTACTTCTCTTGGAGCCAAAATGATTGGTAAAAACTCTTTGTTATTTTGAGAAGGGAAAAAGAAAACTCAAAGATATTCTTCACCTTTTCTAGAGAGGGGGAATGTTAGAATGATGGCATGTACTCGTATGAACATGGACTTAGAGAATATCTAGGAAGACAATATCTCAATATTTAGGAGAACTATATAAGATGGATCTAGAATATATGGAGGATACTTTAATAAGATAACCCACCATATCCACACCTTTTTTGTATATATAAGTGTGCTCTTAGCTATTGCAATACAAGTGTGTGATTCTCTCTCTCTCTCTCTCTCATGCCAATATTATTGAATGGATTGGAGAGGTATTGTTGTCATATATACTAGCTACATGTCATGAATGTGCTAGGAGCAAGGAGACCCATGGGATGTAACGTGCCTGCTTGTCCGCCTATGGGACACGTCTTAGCAGCCCATTGGGAGGAGGGTCTAGAAGACTCCACTTGGCACTCGCAGGGAATGACACAGGGTTTGCAATCTAGGTCTTCCCGAGTCTGCCCCGAGCCGAAGTGTCCAACCGTTCCCACTTGGGATCTGAGGTCAAGGTTCCTTTCCTATTAGCAAAGTCTCTAGGAAGAAGCTAGCATCAAGCTCCAGATGTACCACTTTGTGTAGGAACAACAGAGTCGAAGTGGGTTCATGCTGCACTTGGTCCATGGAGAATGGGAATCGAGAGGGATGCGAAGCTTAACCTCTCTGCCATACGGCATAGTCCCATCCCTTTTCCCTAAAACAAAATAACCCGAGATTCTACATCTACTAACACTAGGTCTTCATAGTCTTATTATCTCATCTTTTGAGAAAAGCTCCCAGCTAACCGGGACCACTCTTTTGTAGGACGGACCTAAGTCACATCCACTACACTTTCCTCAGTTTGCTTTAGTTATCTAATTACCTAACACATTATGTTTTGACATGAAAACTCAACTTCCTTAATTAAACAAATTAATTCACGGGTTCCCTCATGTAACTTAGGCACTAACACAAAAACAATGCCAAGCAAGTTCCTTTTTCTCCAATAATTGCTCTTTATTTATAAAAATCTGGAGTGCATTCAATATCACGCCCGAAGGCTATTCCAGTAATCTACATGATTGATGCTCCAAGTTCCGCCTGTTGACTAGTACACGGGCCTCGATATCCCATCTCAAGTCACATTAGCCTCTTGTGCATGATCCGGAGACAAGGAATTTACAACCAGAGCCTCCCCTAGCACCCAAGTATCCTTCTGCTCCAAGCAGCACCCACGGAGAGACCTCTCGCGGTGGGTTAGGTCCATATACCTAGTGCAGCTCATAACCCCAAGTTGGATAGAGCCAGGCAGACAATCAGAGGTAACTGTTCATGCCTCTCCCTCCAGGCATTCAACCTGAAGCATTAAGTATTTCCCTTGAATTAGTTCCTTGAGCAAAGAGATCAAATAATGTACCTAAGTACAAGTACGAACATTGCAGAGGTCGTTTGCATGACCAACTACTAAGGTGTGACTCCTTTTTTCATGGATGCTCCCAGCATCCGATCTTGGGTCTTTTTGCGACTTGGCGAGATTCCCAATAATGTCAAACAAGATTACGCAAGCAAATGGTCTTGGTAAGTTAACTTGTTTTTTACTTGCCCTTTTCCCTTGGGTTTTGCCTTAGGGTATCTTAATCTCTAACTCAAGCATTAGCTGGTCAGTCAAGGCAATGGACATGCCTTATTCGCAACACAACTAAGAGTCTTTTAATCTCTAATTCCAACCAAGCTCAGTTAACACACATGGCAACACATGATTCTTCATTTAGACCTTCAAGATGCAATCTAGATGCATGCAATCCTTCCAATTCTTTTAGTGCGGTTCTATGCAGGATTTCCCAATCAACATTAACCATCATGCACATTGTGCGTTTAGTATAGTTGTACCTCCTAAATGACTTTTATCTCCCTTTATTCCTGGCAACGAGTACTTATTTCTAATGCACCGGATCACATGTGACTTGCGTATATGAAAGTCTAGGGTTTTGTCTAACGATGCAAGTGTATCTCATGAACAGAAATTAACATTTCATGTGTTTCTTTTAACCATGATTGCGAAACGTGAATTCTAAATGACTATTCATGAACTAAACTAGTTAAAAAGCTATCATTTTATGTAAAGTAAGGTGATAACCTTATCATTTTATGTGTGTAAAAGCTATCATTTCCTGCATATAATGTTATGTAAATTCCAAACTCTACCGTTTTGCACATGCAACTTAGTACTTAGAGTAAACAAAATCCTAAGACTCGTTCTTGTTCCATGCACGTCACAAACCATTTCATCTCTTCCACGAGAAATAATACCTAATTAATTTTAAAGCTTAGAACCTGGGTTTGATTTGTGTTTGTTGCGTTGGTCGCTCCACTCGCCTCTCCAGCATTACCGGTAGCTTAGGCGCCTATGCTTCCCGCAACTTTCTTCTTGGAAGCCATTCACCTCATGGAGATTGGGCAGTTCAGACCTTAACGGGTTTTGAGTTGACAGGTTCGGGTAGGAAAGACTGCTGGATGGGGTCCTTCGTCGAGGGAGTGGTTTGGGTGTGGCTTGTTGCGGTTACTCACTAACTCTCACTCCCTCTCCTTCTTTCTTTCTCTCTCTCTCTTCTTCTTCTTTTTCTCCTCTTCTCCTTCTTTCTCTCTCTCTCTCTTCTTCTTCTTCTCTCTTATTCTCCTACTCCTCCTTCAAGTGCACCTAATTTGTGTGTTTCCTTAGCAAAGTTAACTTCTCCCTCCTCTTATCTTCTCTCTCCCACTCCTTCTTCTCTCCTTCTCCTTCTTTCCTTCCCCTTCTCTCCCTCTTCTTCTCTTCTCTCTCCCACTCCTTCTTTTCTCTCCTTCTCCTTCTCTTCTCTCCTTCTCTTCTCTCCGTCTCCTTCTCTCCTTCCCCTTCTCTCCCTCTTCTTCTCTTCTCTCTCCCACTCCTTTTCTATCCTTCTCCTTCTCTCCCTCTTCTTCTCTTCACTCTCCCGCTCCCTCTTCTCCTCTCCTTATCCTTCTCTCCCTATCCTTCTTCTTCCTCTACTTCTCTCCTACTCCTTCTCTTCTCCTTCTCCCCCTCTGCTTCCCTTCTTCTCACTCTCCCTCACAGGGCCCCACGCAACTGGTGATCAGAAGGGGGGGTGGCTATGGTAAAGATCCCAGGGACCCGTTTCAGCAAGACAGGGGCAGGGGGGGGAGGGCCCCAATTAGAAGCCCCAGAGGGGAGGGATGCATCTTTCGCCAAGCGAGGAGGGCAAGGGATGGCTCTGTTTGGAGGCCCCAGGGAAGGACCCGCAGCGACTGGCAACAGGGGGTGACGATGCAAGGAAGGGGGCGTAGTATCTTTCTCTACCATCGAGGGAGGGGAGAATCCTCCCCTTATATAGGAGAGGGAAGAAGGTAGGTGGCATGGCCACCCCTCCCACCTAGAGGTTGCATGCCTCCCCCCCATCACCACCACTCCCACTCTCTCTCCCCCCCAACATGCTATCGGTGGGGAGAGAGGGGGAAGTAAAAAAAATTGTACTAATGATAATAAATTTTTCTTCTTCTTTTTTTTGAAATTACAAGGGGGTTCCTATGGCATGTTACATTCTCTCCCCCTTAAAGGAATCGAGATGTCTCTCGAGAGGACCTGCGGGTATTGTTGCTTGAGAGTATCTTCGTCCATCCAGGTGGCATCCTCTTCAGGATAATCTTTCCACTGGACGAGGTATTCTCTCAAGGTCCTTGACCTCAAATTCCTCTCCCTGACATCTAGGACTCTATCAGGTCATAGCTCAAGGACTCCTTGGCTAGGCATTACAATTTGATGATCATCAAGTATATGATTCGGATTAGGTAGATACTTTTTCAATAGGCTAATGTGGAATACATTATGAATCTTTAGGGTTGCGGGTAGTTGTAGTTTGTAAGCATTAGGCCCTAGGCACTTAATGATCTTATAAGGTCCACAATACCTTGGACTTAGCTTCTTGTACTCTCCCAAGGACAGTGAACTCTTTTTAGGGTGTACGCGAATGAAGACCATATCACCTTCAACGAAGGATCTGTCTTGCCTTCTGTCTATCCTTGGCGGCTTGGATGTCTTGTCTTATTGATTTTATTTGGTCATCCAGGTCTTCCAGCATCTACCTTGAAGCTTCTACCCTCAAAGTTGGGTCTGAGAAGATCAAAGGGGTACGACAATTGTGCCCATTCAATGCTTGAAAAGGGGTCATCTGAATACTCTGTTGGTAGGAAGCATTGTAGGCAAACTCAACCAGTGGCAAATATTGAATCCACTTTTTGGGTTCGCGACAGCAGTATGCCCTAAGCATATCTTCACTGACTCAGTTGACTTGTTCTGTTTGACCATCAGTTTGGGGATGGTAAGTTGTACTGAAAAAAATTTGAGTCCCAATAGCCTCGAAGATAGCCCTCCAGAAGTGTGATGTGAAGAGAGAGTCACGATCACTAATGATTCTTTTGGATAACCCATGTAGTTTGAATATTTCCTTGATGAATAATCTTGCAATGTCTGAGGCTTTATAGTTTGTCTTGACAGGGATGAGATGTGCAACCTTAGTGAGCATATCTACTACAACCATAATAGAGTTGTATCCTCCCTGAACTTGGGGTAGACCACAATGAATTCCAATTTCATTTGGGGAATGTTAAGTGGTTGCAATTTCCATGGCATTTTGACATGTTCTGCCTTAATGTGTTGACAAGACAAACATTTCGTGACATATTTGAGAACTCCACCCTTGAGCCTATCCCAATAATAGCTCTTCCTGACCGCATTAAGGGTCTTGGCATAGCCAGGATTTTTTTATAGACTGGATTGTGGCATGCCCCTTCTTTACCTAGCTCAAGAATTGGGTTGTTTGGCATTGATACCTTTGTGACTAGAGATCTTGCTGTTGATGGATCCTGCAAAATAAGAGAATTTAGAAATGCCTTGCGACTGAGTGCATCGACAACTACATTCTCTTTTCCAGGCCTGTATTTGATTTCAAAGTCATATTCTTCCAGCAGTTTGATCCATCAACGTTGCCTCATGTTGAGCTCATTTTGGGTGAAGATCCATTTAGGACTCTTGTGGTTCGTCACTAAGGAAATTTAGTTACCTACCAAGTAATGTCTCCAAAGTTTAAGAGCATGGATGACAGCCAAGAGCTCTAGATCGTGGGTAGCATAATTCCTTTCATGGATCTTCAATTTCCTTGAAGAATATGCTACCGGATGACCTTCTTGGATAAGCACACATCCTAAGGCAAGTGCGCTAGCATCAATTACCACTTCAAACTCCTTACTAAGATCAAGAAGTCTCAGGATGGGTGCTGACACTAAGCTTTGCTTTAGCTTGTCAAAGCTGGTGTGTTCGGCAGGTGACCATACAATTGCTACTTGCTTCTTTAGTAGATCAGTCAAAGGCATTGCAATCAAAGCATAATCTTTGATGAAGATCTTGTACCATCCTGTCAATCCAAGAAAGCTACAGATTTCTTTGATAGAAGTTAGTGTTGGCCATTCCAGAATGTCTCTGACCTTGGCTGGATCTTCTGAAATTCCTTTCGTTGATACAATGAATCCTAGATATTCAATCTGTCACTTGAAAAATGCACACTTCTTCTTCTTGGCATAAAGCTTGTGTGCTCTCATTGTTTCAAGAACAATGCAAAGCTGGGATTCATGATCTTTTTCCTGTTTAGAGTAAACTAGGGTATCATCAAAGAAGACGAGTATGAAGTCATCAAGATAGGGCCTGAAGATATCTTGCATTAACCTGTTGAAGGTAGCATGAGCATTTGTCAGCCCGAATGACATCAGTAGGAGTTCAAAGTGTCCATACCTTGTGCTGAATGCAGTCTTCGGGATATCTTCTTCCTTGATCCTTATCTAATAATATCCAGATCTGAGATCTATCTTAGAGAAGATCTTCGCACCTTGAACACAGTCAAGTAATTCATCTATTCTTGGAATGGGATATTTATTTTTTATGGTTGATTGATTCAACCCTCTGTAGTCAATGCATAGCCAAAGTGTTCCATCTTTCTTCTTTTGGAACAATATCGGAGCTCCCCATGGTGAACTACAACTAGTTTCCCTTCAGAATTTCGGAAGGAGACTTGGCCCTTTCTATAGTGGATGTGGGCATCATTGGGTATTATCCAATCCATTCTAAGTAAAAATTTGTGGACACCTAGGTTCATTACCCTGAATCTCACCGAAGTTGGCTTCCCACCCAGTAGGAATTTCACCTTAGCAGTTTGCCTAGTACAAGAGACCTCAGGACCATTTGTCAATTCCACAAGTAAAGTAGGTGCATCTATTGTGGCTATCCCTAGCCTTTTTGCACAGATAGGTGAAATGAAGGAATGTATACTGCCACAATCAATTAGGGTTTTGAAGCTTTTACCTTCATAATTTGATGGAGTTTGGATCACCGAGAATTGGCGATTCAGACCCTTCTTGTGAAGAGCGGCATGAACCGTTGCCCTCTCAATGTTAGCATCCATGGATGGATCTTCTTCATTACCTAGCTCCTTGTTGGAAACGCTGAAGATTCTCCCTCTAGCCATGATGGTGGCTCCCTGGCCATGGGCGGCTCCATGGAATTGCCCTTGGTGATGTCCTCTGCTAAGCTTGGGACACTGCCTCTTGAAGTGTCCAGACTCATTGCAATGGAAGCAACGTAGATTGTGGTCATTACCTTGTGTAGGAACAAAGTTGTTGACAGCATTGGTCCTAGCTTTCTTCCTTTGTCCCCGATTCTGACCCTACGCTCTCTTAGTTTGAGCCCTATACATTCCCTTATTCTGATCCCTATAAAGCCAAGTCCTGTTGTTCCTTGGCTTGGTCTGCACCTCCTATATTATTGGTGTAGCTCGAATGAGTGTGTCTTGTAGGTCTATTGGGCACATTGATTCCAAGTGGGTGTTTATGGGTGGATTTAATGCAGCACAAAACTTTGACACCTGTTGTGTCATATCCATTTGAGGCGCTTACTTTAAGAGAGAGACAAACTTTGAATAATATGCATCAAGGGATAGTCCAAGCTGCTTCAATTCATAGAATTCGTTCATCTTCTGTGTGCGGTAGGCAGGTGGCAGATACCTCCCTCGCACAGCTTTCTTAAGCTTCTCCCAAGTGATTGTCCCTTCCGAGATCGCTTGGTCTCTGCACCACTATTTCCACCAAAGTCTTGCTTCACTTATAAGCTTAAGTTTGGCGAGCATGGCTTGGTTAGCAGGTGCAATTCTTGCTGCCTCAAAGTAGTCCTCCATGGACTCAATCCAGATCTCGGCATCAGCTTGAACAGTCCTTCCCTTGCCATCAAACTTAGGTGGCTTGATTTGTTTGAGAAGGAACTTCTTCTCTTGAATAACGGCTGTACTTAGTGCGGGAGTCGAACTTGGAACTTGCACTTGGGGTTGCATCTGGACAATAAGATTATTTATGTTAACAACTTATCACTCATTCCCCATATCACATTATTATGACCTGCATAGCTTTTAGCCAAGTGACTTAATCCCTTAACACCTTTGCCAACATTTACAATCAGGATAGTCAATAGTAAAAAGTCTTATTTATTCATGACGACATAACCCTTTGTGTACATTTTCTTCGTAGGACAAGCTGATTGATACATTAATTTAGGGAAAATAGGATTGTGTTACAATCGGCTACAGGGACTGAGTAATAATATGGAGTGGGGTCATGGATTTTAAGGAAACGATTAGCCATAGGAAACTTGGGGTATCCCTTCCTTTGATACCCATTCTTCTCATAGCACCCTAGCACTTTGATTCTATCGGCAGGGATCACCCAGGTCACTTCTTCGTAGACATACTTGTTCTGCTTGACTTGCCGACTGCCAACATGCAAGGTTGTGTTTGCGTGAGCTTCGACAAAGATGAATAGCTTCATGATCTTTAAATCCTCCATCCACTTGATTCTCTTCAAGTTGGTCTGAAGATACGTGAGTCGGTGGGCTGCTATGTAGTATATTCCTGATTCTCCCGTCCATCTCTGTTCCGCATATAGGGATGAAGGATTGTAGATGCGGTCCAGAATATTCATCATGCCTAGCCTCTGATGATAATCCAAAGCACTCATTGCAGTCATGAACATGACCTAGAACACCAAGAACTTGCTCCATGCTTCGTGCCTCTGCAACCCAGCATCCATAAGTGAGTAAAGAAACGTTTTTAACAGAAAACACTACTCTATTCCACTCACCTTCCCCTGGCTCTCCCCTTATTCCCCTTTATTTTCCTCCATTAAGTTCTCTTATAAATCTTAGATCCCGTTGGTTCGCTCTGATACCAACTATAACGTGCCCGCTTGTTCGCCTGTGGGACACGTCTTAGCAGCACATTGGGAGGAGGGTCTAGAAGGCTCTGCCTGGCACTCGCAGGGAATGACACAAGGTTTGCGATCTAGGTCTTTTTCTAATTACCTAACACATTACGTTTTGACATGCAAAATCAGCTTCCTTAATTAAACAAATTAATCACGGGCTCCAATAACTGCTCTTTATTTCTTTTCCCTTGGGTTTTCCCTCAGGGTATCTTAATCCCTAACTCAAGCATTAGCTGGTCAATCAAGGCAACGGACATGCCTTATTTGCAACCCAACCAAGGGTCTTTTAATCTCTAATTCCAACCAAGCTTAGTTAACACACATGGCAACACATGATTCTTCATTTAGACCTTCAAGATGCAGTCTAGATGCATGCGATCCTTCCAATTCTCTTAGTGCAATTCTATGCAGGATTGCCCAATCAACCTTAACCATCATGCACATTGTGCTTTTAGTATAGTTGCACCTCCTAAATGACTTTTATCTCCCTTTATTCCTGGCAACCAGTACTTATTTCTAATGCACCGGATCACATGTGACTTGCGTATATGAAACTCTAGGGTTCTGTCTAACGATGCAAGTGTATCTCATGAACAGAAATTAACATTTCATGTGTTTCTTTTAACCATGATTGTGAAACGTGAATTCTAAATGACTATTCATGCACTAAATTTGTTAAAAAGCTATCATTTTATATGAAGTAAGGCGATAACCTTATCATTTTATGTGTGTAAAAGCTATCATTTCTTGCATATAATCTTATGCGAATTCCAAACTCTACCATTTTGCGCATGCAACTTAGTACTTAGAGAAAACAAAACCTTAAGACTCGTTCTTGTTCCATGCACATCAAAACCATTTCATCTCTTCCACGAGAAATAATACCTAATTGATTTTAAAGCTTAGAACCTGGGTTTGATTCGTATTTGTTGTGTTGGTCGCTCCGCTCGCCTCTCCAGCATTACCGGTAGCTTGGGTGCCTATGCTTCCCGCGACTTTCTTCTTGGGAGCCATTCGCCTCATGGAGATTGGGCAATCCGAATCTTAACGGGTTTCGGGTTGAGAGGTTCAGATAGGAAAGACCACTGGATGGGGTCCTTCGCCGAGGGAGTGGTTTGGGTGTGGCTTGTTACGCTTACTCGCCAACTCTCACTCCCTCTCCTTCTTTCTTTCTCTCTCTCTCTCTCTTCTTCTTCTTTTTCTCCTCTTCTCCTTCTTTCTCTCTCTCTCTCTCTTCTTCTTCTTTTCTCTTATTCTCCTACTCTCTCTCTCTCTCTCCTTCTCTTCTTCTCCTTCTCTCTTATTCTCCTACTCTCTCTCTCTCCCCTTCTCCCTCTCCCACTTCTTTTCTCCTCCTTCGCTCTCTTTCTCTTCTTCTTCTCTTCTTCTACTACTTCTCTCCTCTCTCCTTTTACCTCTTCTTCTTCTTCTTCTACCCTCTTCTTCTCTTCACTCTCCCACTCCCTCTTCTCCTCTCCTTCTCCTTCTCCTTCTCCTTCTCTCCCTCTCCTTCTTCTTCCTCTACTTCTTTCCTACTCCTTCTCCCCCTCTACTTTCCTTCTTCTCACTCTCCCTCACGAAGCCCTACACAACTGGTGATCAGAAGGGGGGGTGGCTATGGTCATAGGTCTCAGGGACTTGTTTCAGCAGGATAGGGGGGTGGGGGGGGAGGGGGGGGGGGGAGGGGGGTGCATCTGTCAGCAAGTGAGGAGGGGGGGTGGCTATGTTCGGAGGCCCTAGGGAAGGACCCGTAGCGACTGGCAACAAGGGGTTGACGACATAAGGAAGGGGATGTAGTCTCTTCCTCTGTCGCCGGGGGAGGGGAGAAGCCTCCCCGTATATTGAGGAGGGGAGGAGGTAGGTGGCATGGCCACCCCTCCCACCTGGAGGTTGCATGCCTCCCCCCCCACATCACCACCACTCCCTCTCTCTCTCTCTCTCTCTCCCCCCCCCCCGACGTGCTGTCGGCGAGGAGAGGGGGGAGTAAAAAAATTTGTACTAATGATAATAAATTTTTCTTCTTCTTTTTTTGAAATTACAAGGGGGTTCCTATGGCATGTTACATGGAATTTTATCTCAATGTATCTAAAATTGGTCTACTTTGAAATGATAAGTAAAATAGATTGATATTTGTTTATTTAAGTTTGGAAAGTAAAACTTACTAGAACAAAAACATTTACTAATAAAGATTTGTAAACTACATTTGTTTACCATCTTGTCTAGGGATGGTAGAGATAATTGATGTTTTGGTTACCAAAAATGTGGAAGTTCACAAGATCTAGCAATCATTTGAGTTTTAGTATATAATATCATAATTGGTGATCTTCTTCTAAAATATTTCAAAATAAGTGAATCTAAGTAATAACTTGATTATCCTTTCACAAATGATGTAAGGGTAAGTGTACCAATAATCAATCACCCCTCGAAAAGAGATCAAGCCATCCTGCAAAAAGGATATCACTACTTCTAGAGATTTTACTTTTTTAACCAAGGCACCAATTAGAGAGCAAGATCCTTACTTACTTACTCAATTGGTTCTTTTGTTGATCTCCTTCTCGAGGGGAGGGGGTCACTCATGAATATATGTATATATAGCATGAGTGCAAAATAAGGGGTTTTTAAAACACCATTTTTATACATTTTTTACATACAGAAGGGTGTCATATAAAGGGGTTACTTACAAATTGAATAGAAAAGGGTTGTGTTTTATTCAAGAAAAATTCACAGATTAGGATATTTATAAATAGGCCATGAATGCACGTTATATAGAGAATATATATATAGTGAACCCCCTAAGATCTCCTTACTCAAGTTTTAACTTCTTCTAGCATACTCAAGAAGGGTGCATACCATGGATGTTTTGCATAAGTCTTTACTTAGGGAAAAAAAAAAGGGAAGAACAAGGTGAAGAAAAATATCATGGAGTGCAAGTGAAATTAGTTAATTGACAAGTCTCCAAAACCAAATATCGTCAAAAGATGTATTTTTAGTAGCACACTTACCCTAATGCCACATTAGAAACAATCATTGAAATTGCATTTGAAATGAGACAACCAAACAAGCTTTAAACATGTTGGACATTCATACACCACATAAGAATCGCTATAAACTCTTAAGTACCAAAACCAATATCTATTAGTGTTCACCATTGCACTTAATTATTTTGTTGTCTTGAACAACAAAAACCATTATCCTTAATTAGTTTTTTGTTTTGATCAACAAAAACCATTCATTAAGCATTACCACCATGGATAATCATTGTCAAGGTAGAGGTAATAACCAATTGTCTCTTGCCTTGGAGTCTCACATTGAGGACACTTCTCACAAAAAAATCCACAATCTCATTGAAGAACCTTCTTTGATTGATTGCCCTTGCATACACAATAAACCATACTTCCCACATAGTTATCCTCCTTTGATGGACGAAGTAGGTGAGGTTGATGTGTATTTGTGGATGTCCCCATACATAACATGTAATGCTCTACTTGAACCATGCCAAGACTATTAAAGAAAGAATTTAATTGGTCCCAATTTTCTAGGACCTTAATACCCATTTCATGTACTCGGGAGCTATATTAGGAACTTTACAAAACAAGTCTTCTTCTCATTACTCTTTCGATTCCAATACCACCAAAGAGTATTTCTAATATCTTTTCTTGTACCTTTATTGAGACATTGTGTTCACCCCACATTGCCTATAATTCAATTATACTCTCCACGATTTGTCTTTCTGATGTTTCTTCTGAGTCTCCATCAAAAGTATTATTGGGAAAATTTACATCTTCATGCACTTTTGTATTATCCATGGGGACATCATCCAGGTGATTTATTACAATATATTTCTGCTACTAATCCCAACATTTTTAAATAGTAGAAAATTATGTGCTCATATATTTGCTTACTTCAAGGAGTGCTATATATTGGTCATGATTTTTACCTCAACCTCTATCATTTAAGCCAAAATAATGAATGATCTAAGAGGAGAGTTAAGAGAGACAACTTGACAATACAATACATCCTACATAGTTCCTATAAAAACAAAGTGTTTTCTTAATGGCAAAGGTAATCATTTGGGTAGTATATTTGTTGTCCTACATGCTTAAAATGTGGGTGTATGTGAAGCCATCTAAGGTAAGTTGAGGTATTATGATAGTCTATTCAAGTAAAGCCATCAAATATGTGTTAGCTAATAGTCTAGTCAAGTTTTGTTTAGTCGATGTAACACTTTAATCAAACCACGATTAGGGTTGTAGGCACCATTGATGTGACATAACCCTTCTACCATAATGTTAAGACCTAAAGCAAAACTAGAAAACTCAAGCTTACACAGGATACAACTTGGCTAAAACACCAATATGATGGCTCCAAAAAAACTAATAATATAAATCAATAATGCAATATTTCATGCTATCGAAACAAACAAATGGTCTCATTCTAACTCACTTTGAAAGAGGTCAATGGTCATCCTTTCTTAACTCGTAAGTGATTTTGTGAAGAATTACTAGGGACCTTCAACCATAACAAAAGCACTCCATTATCCAAAACATCCATCCTTTTGAAAAGTGTTTTTGATTTTAGATATAGTTATGATATTGTTAGTGTAACCATATATCAAAATATATGTCATTTCTATTGAAAAATGACAAATAAACATACAAATAATGGTTGTCTTCCTAATAAAGCAATCACTTATGACAAACAACAAGCATTGTGATCTTACGAACTATTGTAATAGCAACTATTCCATACATAAGTGATACCATTTTGTTGGTATTCACCAGAAGCATAGTGTCAAAACCCTAAAATCTAGGAAGAAGCATATACTCAACCCCTCCAAGCAAAGAAGGAAAAAACAAGCAATCGTCTAAGATAAGTACCGTCATTATAAAAAGCACTAGAAAAGTTTGTAAGGTATTGTACAGAACGTAGTTTTAATAGACAACGAGAACAACAATAAACATAGATTATGCCACATTGGAAAATCTACATGACAATTGACATTACAACAATATAATAAAATAACAAAGATCACATAACAACGTGAATGCTTTCAATATAGAACATTAGATTACAAGGCATGAGCACATAGAAACATAAATCATTTAACAAGAGTACTTTCATAATATTAAGTTTTTCTAAAGGAGTCATCCATAATTCCACCATAAGAGAGGCAAAAAGGGGGGGAAATGACTAAAGAAAAACTAAGGGATGTAAATTTTTCAAAATGGGAAGACATTGAATCATATATTTTTGAAAGTTAGAAAGGAGAAGTTACCCAATATTGAAGGATACACTATGTTGAGCACTTCATATTTCCATGCAACAAAAATTAACTACCTTAGTTATATAGTGTGAAAAACACGTAAGCCTTTCTAGGGGAGGGGGACTTCACATCTTGAAAGTTTGTCAATATTGTGTATACAATTTCAATAAAGTATTACAATTATGACTTGTAAAAAAACACTTCTTACCAAATTATTGATTGATATATAAGTAAGATTCTTAGCATATTTCTATTTCATCCTAGTACTAGCTCCCCCATGGTATCCTTTTTAATCAAAAAATTTAAAATTATTGATCTACATGTATGCTATAGAGAGTCAATGAATTATGGTTGAAATTAAAAAGAAATATACACAAATAATATTTGAATAGTTTCATGTATCTTTTTTTGACATGTAGAAAAACTTTTTGACTTGTACAAAAAATACCCAGTTATTTTCAATAAGTATTTGTTTTCACACAAACTAATCGCGAACCTACCCCTTTTTCCAGACCTTCCTGTTTCAATAAAAACCCCCTCCCCTCTCTTTTTTTCACGTGTAATCTCTCATTTTCTCTTCCCCTCCGTTTTTTCATTAAAAGCCCCTCCCCTTTTTCTAATTAAAACCCCCTCCCCTCTCTCTCATTTATAATCTCTCTCTTTCTTTTTCCCCTTCCCTTTTTAATTAAATTCTTCCCCCTCTCTCTCTCATGTGTAAGTCCTAGGTTCTGTGTGTGTGTGTGTGTGTTAGATTAAACGTTTTAATTTAAACTTCTTATAAGTAAATATTTTAAAATATTCTTTTTAATTTAAACGTTTTTTACATGATTTTTCACATACTTTGAGAGGAACATAGAAGAAGAAAAAAAAGGAGAATGATTTAAAAAATAAAAATAAGAAAGAGAAAAAGATGAAAAAAGAAAAAAGAGAATAGTCTTTTTTAAATTAAACTTTTTTAAATTAAAATTTTGTAAATATAGTTTTTGACTTACAGAGATAGACAAAGAGAAAATATATAATTTGAAAGAGAGAAAACAGAGAGAGAAAAAGAAAAATAAGGAGAGAGAAATATATATAAATAGCAAAGAAGAAAGCAGAGGAGAGGGAGGGAGAGAAAGGGGGAACAAAGAGAAACAGAATTATAAAGAGAAAATATAAAATTTGAGAGAGAGAGAGAGAGAGAGAGAGAGAGAGAAAAGAAAAAATGAAAAGAGAGAGAGGGGAGAGAGGAACAAAGAGAAGAAAATAAGAGAGAATTTGAACATAGAGAAAATTATAAAGAGAGAAATGATAAAACTTAAAAGAAAGAGATAATTAAAAATTTTAAAGAGGGAAGAAAAAAATGAAAAAATAGAAGAAAGAAAGAAAATGAAGGAGAGAGCAACAAAAGTGGGAAGAGAGAGAGAGAGAAAGAAAGAGAAGAATAAAAAGAAGAAGAAAGAGAAAAAGAAAAAGAGGGATGAAATTTTTTTAAAGAGAGAGGAAGAGAGAAAAAAAGATAAAGTTTTAAAAAGAGAAGGAAAAAAATTTTAAGAAAAAGGGATGGAGAAGAAGAGGGCGAAGAGAGAGCAAGAAAGAGAGAGAGAAGAGAGAGAATATAAACATAAAGAGAAATTTATATATAGAGAAAAGATAAAATTTACATACTTTAAGAGAGACTAAGGGAAGTGAGAAAGAAAGTGAAAGAAGAAGAAGGAGAGAGAGAGAGAGAGAGAGAGGGAATCTGTAGAGAGAATTATAGAGAGAGGAAAGATAAAATTTAAAAAGAGAAGGAAAAGAGAGGAGAGAGAGAGAGAGAGAGAAAAGAAAAACATAGAGAGAAAAAAAGAAGAAAAGAAAAAAATTAAAAACTAAAAGGGAAAATAGGAGAGAGAAAGATGAGAAATGAATTGTTGAGTGAAGCAACAACCTCACTTACCGCTTCAAAGTAACGAAGCTGCTGAGAAGCGACCTAGACTCTATACTAGTACCTGTATCATATCCATTGGATTGTAAACCATACGCATCAACTTTCAAAACAATAGAAATTTCATTGACCAACAAGATAAGGCACTCAACATCATTGTAAAATCTTACACCACAACAATATCAACACCTTGGTGGACTCTTGTGTTTCCAAAAACAAGAAGTAAAAAGAGGAAAACATGGAGTACATTAAACATCACAAGCACAGCTCCCATTAGAAGCAACTTAGGGAAAATGATTTATTGATCACAAGGACTAACATTTGAAGCTCCACAAAATTGCACTTCCTATAATGGCAACTCTTGTTAGCTTTTGCAATCCAAAAAGAGACAAGCCCACTGGTGGAACAAGCTCAAAAACACCAAACTCGCTACAACTTGCCTAAATTTGATGGGATGCCAACTATTCCATGTGTCAATTAAGTTTTCTACAATACCTTGCATTTATTTTGTTTGAGCCTCAAACTATGTAGAAATCTAAGCATGTTATGAAGAACATGAATGAAAAATGATAGACAACTTTCTTTAACAAGCTATATTATTCGAGAAACACAACTTTTTCCAACTTGTTGGCCACAAACAACAATAGCACTCCTCAAATTTAGGCATTGCGTGACATAATAGTCAAATGTCACTTACATCCCCTAGGCCCCAATCATGAGTGACACTACCCACACAAAATATGGGGAGAGGAAACCAATGTAAGGACTGTGCATTCACTATGCTTGTGAGAGACACGAGCCGATGTGATGAGGAAGAGCCAAAGCTGAAAAAGGAAAAAGATGAGAGCATAAAAGGTGTGTGTAAGCTCAAAACAGAACAATGCATCACACCTCAAATTACATTGACTTTTGGGTTTCGTTGCTTGTCTGCAAATGTGTGATGATCCTAAAACATGCCTTTTGTACATACAAGTAGTTTATAACTCTAATATTCTGGACTTTCACAAGAGAAAGGGGATCTCCCAAATACTACTCATCATGTGAGCTCAATAGTGTTTGAGCTTGCAAGCCCAATTTAATGTCCAGCTTCTACAAAACTGTTGTTCCATGACTAACCTGCAAATGCTTTGTGTTTACTGTATGCAACTTCCAGATAGCTCTTCTGCATAGTATGCAGTATTATGTGACAGGACTTGATGTTCAAGAATCATGAAATAACTTACAAGGACCACTACATGTTGAGATATCGAGCTCCACTTGTGATACGCCAGGGTGACCGTTGTGTATTTATGTCACCGACTTGTCGGTTGCAAATGTAGTTGGTACACCACCCATGAATAATAGCTACATGATAGCTATCCTTATCTACTCTAGTTCATGGCTCAGTTAGTATGCCACCTTAGTTAGTTGAGTTTGGTTTGAGACCCATATATAGGGTTCTTCTATTTCTTTGTATGAGAGTTCTTTTGGCTTACACAACAAAGAAGAGGAAAACTGTTTTCAGCCTCCACCCTTGTGTGTATTCCCCCATTGTGCAAGCAAGAAAGCTACAAGTGAGACTCCTTCCTTCTCTCCCACAATCTTGACATGGTATCAGAGCCTTGTTCGTGGTAAGGAGCTTAAGAAAGCAAGCCAAGCTCGCGGTGTTCCTGGTAAGAGGAGCAGTGTTGCTTTCACTTTCTGTTTTGGGAGCAGATCTCTACAGGTAGCACAGTCGAAAATTGCAAGAGTGCATTGTCTCAGGTTGAGACGCCCTTTGCGCTGAAGCAAGAGGGCAATATATGCTGCAGGGAAAGGGCTTTAGCCCTTGGCGACCCTGTTTTTTTTATTTGAGGCCATTTCGAGGCCTGTTTTGGAGGCGGAAGTTTTCTGCACGCACTCAGGAAAATGCCCAGTTTTATACTGTGCGACCACTGTTCTACAAGTCGGTGAAAAGTTATTGTAGAAATTGCATCGTATGCTTGTGTACAGAGACATTGGGAGTTACAGAATCATCCTTGTTGCCTGTTGATACAAAATCGTCACTAGGAAGTGACTGTGTGGTTAAATACCACTCTCGTCAGTTTTGCAAATTAGCCCTTGTGAGGCTGAAGCTGTGTTCTTTGTAGTGACAGAACTTTTTGCAGTGTTCTGTAATGGCGTCTGATTCTCTCTCACAGATTGCCACTGAAAAGCTTGACAAGAACAACTTCCAAGCATGGAAGTTTAGAATGACGAATTTCCTTATGGGAAAAGGATATTGGGAATTTGTTGCAGGAAATGAAAAAAAACCAGTTCTTCCTGATGCTCCCAATCAACAGCAAATGCAGACATTTAAAGCATGGCATGAGGAAGCCAGGAAAGTTATGTACTAGCTGTCTATCAGTATTTCAGACTCTATGATTGTGCATATTCAGGATGCTAGTACGCCAAAGGAGGCATGGGATACTTTGTCAAAAATGTATAGCACAAATACGCAAGCCAAGAAAATGCAGCTCAAGCAAGAGTTGCATAATGTGCAAAGAGAAAATATGAGCATCAATGACTACCACATGAAGGTGAAGAAGATTGCAGATGCACTTGTTTCCATTGGGTCGCCAGTGAAAGATGATGACTTAGTTTCTGTGACCTTGAATGGTCTAGGAAAGGATTATGCGCAGTTTCAGACATCCATTTCAGTTCGTGAAAGATTTCTTGATTTTGAGGAGTTGATTGCTCTTCTAATTTCTGAGGAGCAGAGAAATGGTGGTGCATCTTCTTCAGGAGGAACTTCAAAAGAAACTGTCTTCTACTCAAATGCTGGAAGAGGTAGAGGCAGAGGTAGAGGAGGCCGATTTGGAGGCCGTGTTAGAAATCAGAATATGCAGCAAACTCAAGAAAACCAGTCCTATGGAGGAGGACGTGGTAACTCTAGAGGCAGGGAGAGCCAAAGAGGTCATGGTGGATGGCAAAGAGACCAAAATGCAAACAGTAATGTTGAATGCTACTACTGTGGTAAAATGGGTCACATGGCTAAAGACTGCTATAAAAAGCAGAATGACATCATGAATGGAAAACTGCAACAAGGGAATTATGCATCTTCTAGTAGACAGGGTGATGATAGAAATGAGCATTTGTTTATGGTGCAGCACATGAATAATTCTGTGACAAGTGCAGAAGAAAGCAACGATGTATGGTATGTTGACTCAGGTGCAGGATGGGAAAAAGAAATACCTGTCTGATGTATTTCATGTCCCGAATATCACCAAGAATCTGGTTTCTGTTGGTCAAATGGTTAAGCAGGGCTTGCAGGTCAGATTTAATCCTCATGGATGCTTTGTTGAGGATATGAAAAATAAAGGTCGCTTGATAGCAAAAGGAAGGAAGAAGGGCAGAATGTTTACGTTGGATGCAGACATGTCTGAATTGAGTGCAGCAATGTTTGCACATGGGACCGGTGTAGTTGCAGATATTGATATCTGGCATAAACGCATTGGTCATGTTAATATACAGCGACTTAAATCAATACAAGCCCAAAATATTGTTGCAGGATTGCCAAAATTCAAGGTTGCAGAAATACATAAGGTATGTGAAGCCTGTCAGTTTGGAAAACAGGCAAGGAAACCATTTCCTAGACGTGTTCAAGAGAGTAAGAAGCCATTGGAATTAATCCACTCTGATGTGTGGACTACTAAAGCTGCATTTCTTGGAGGCTGTCATTACTTTGTCACTTTTATTGATGACTATAGCAGAAAAGTTTGGGTGTATTTTATGAAAAAGAAAAGTGAAGTTTTTGAACATTTCAAAACTCTTAAAGCTATAGTTGAAAAAGAAACAGGCCTGCAAATAAAATGCCTAAGGTCAGATGGAGGGGGAGAGTACCTCTCAAATGAGTTTGCAAGGTTCCTGCAGGAGCATGACATAAAGCAGCAATATTCATGTAGTCATACCCCACAACAAAATGGAATTGCAGAAAGGAAAAACAGGCATATTGGAGAGGTATCTCGTGCCATGCTCAATGAAAAAGACTTGCCAGATTTTTACTGGGCTGAAGCAGTTGCTACAGCAGTCTATATAATGAACAGGACTCCCACTGCAGCAATACATGGGATGACTCCAGAGGAGAGGTATACTGGTAGGAAACCAGATATTTCTCATTTGAAAATTTTTTGTTGCATTGTCTATGTACATGTGCCATATGAGTTGAGATCCAAGTCGGATCCAAAAGCTAAGAAGTGCATCTTTATTGGTTATTCTTTACAGCAAAAAGGGTATAGATACTATAACCCTTCTACTCGTAAGTTTACAGTGAGCAAAGATGTTGTTTTTGATGAGATGAGTAGCTGGTATAAACCAGTAAATGTGATTGATGATGTAGATGCACAAAATGGTAATGCTGCACAGAATTCACAGCAGCAGTCACAAAATATTAGTGGACCTGGAGCGTCCTCTAGCAGTGGTTCACATTCTTCGCCATGGACAGGCAGATTGAGATAAGGAGAATCTTCTCAAAGCAATGCAGATAGTGGTATGCATGTATCACGAAAAGGAAAAGAGAAGGTTGATCAGCCCATGTTTGATGTGAATACAGGTCACTCTTATGTGAATGGTGAATCCAGTGGCTCAGAACAGAGCATTGATGATGAGTTGGGTATTCCTTCTATTGTTACACCTGGAGTAAGGAAGACCAGGGATGTTTTGAGAGCACCTGGGAGTGAACCTATTTTGCGCAGGTCTACGAGAGCTAGGTATCATATGGATAGGCTGAAATATGATGGATTTACAGCCATTCACTATGCATATATGGTCAAAGTGATACAGGAACCAGAACCCACTTCTTTTGAGCAAGCCATGGGAAAAGAAAAATGGGAGAAAGCCATGGATGAAGAAATGGATGCCTTGGAAGCAAATGCTACATGGGATTTGGTACCTTTGCCTAAAGGTAAGAATGCAATTGGCTGTAAGTGGGTTTATAAGGTGAAGCACAATGCAGATGATTCTGTGAACAGATACAAGGTAAGATTAGTAGTCAAGGGGTATACACAAACATATGGCATTGACTATGAAGAAACATTCAGTCCGGTTGCAAGGATGGCAACCGTAAGAGCAGTCATTGCTATGGATGCATCAAAGGGATGGTCTTTACATCAGATGGATGTAAAGAATGCCTTCTTGCATGGTGATTTGCAAGAAGAGGTCTATATGGAGCAACCACCAGGTTATGTGCATGTTGTTCATCCTGAGTTTGTTTGCAGGTTGAAGAAAGCCTTGTATGGCTTGAAGCAAGCACCTAGAGCATGGTCTGACAAAATAGGACAGTATCTTGTCACTATTGGCTTTCAGATTTCCAAGGCAGATTTCTCACTTTATGTGAGAAAAACAGAGAAATGTATTATACTACTTGTCATTTATGTTAATGATTTGATTATGACATGTGATAGTGATGAAGATATCATTCATGTGAAAATGCTATTGAAGCAGAAGTTTGAGATGAAGGATTTGGGAGAGCTGCGTTATTTCTTGGGCATTAAGGTGATTAGATCACCAAGTGGGATACAACTCTTGCAGAGGCAGTATGGATTGGACATGCTGTCCAAATATGGGATGACAGGCTGTAAGCCTATTTCAGTTCCTTTGGAGCAGAATGTGAAGCTGAGCGCAGATGCAGGTGAGCTTCTGGAAGACCCTACTATGTACAGACGCATAGTAGGAAGCTTGATTTATATGACTATTACCAGGCCAGATTTGAGCTATACTGTTGGATTGGTAAGTCAGTTTATGCAGGCTCCAAGAAAACCGCATTTGGATGCGGCTAGACGCATACTCAGATATGTGAAGTCCACATTGCAGTATGGACCATTTTATGAGACTGGGGTTCATATACAGTTGCATGGATACACTGATGCTGATTGTGGTGTGCAGATCGGACGCAGGTAGCTCACGTAGTGAATTCCCAAAGGTCCCCAAGAACAAAGTACTCTACTTTTTAGCACAAAAACCAATGTAAAAGCAAGCACGACATGAGACAAGAGACAAATTGGGTTCAATCTCCCCCATGCCTTGTGTGAGCGCTTCACAAAGCATGTATTTAATGTATATTTCCAATCTTTATGCTCAAAAATAGCCCAATTACAAAAATATGACAAGCTTTTAGCTTTTGAGTTTGCTTTCTACCAAAAATAAGAAAATAAAGCTAATGGACGGTGCCCATAGTGTCTGGCACGCCCGATCTCAATGTCCAAATAAAAATAACATATCCAGGCGCATAAGCGCATACAAAATAATAATAAATAATTGATGTCTCTATAGACATAATCAAAATATAGGCGTGGCGCCTATCAAAATATAGTCCAAAGATCGAAAACCCGCTAGACTCCAATGCTTTCCTCCGCCACTGCTGCTATCTCTACACATCAACTGAAGCATTCACAATCGTTAGTAAAATAACACAATTAAACCGACAAAAGTGAATACCTAGCAGTCTTCAGCTACATAAATAAATCAACTGGTTAGAAATAAATCCTAACCTTAATTTATTACGAGTGCGCACTCTAAACTCATAAACGTTTATTAATTTAATATGCATTTTGCGGAATCACCCGCTATGGAATCACCCATGTACACACTAAATTAATGAAACGCCCGAAAAGGACAGGCGTCCCCATCAACTTCTCGCACAAAGAATCCTCTTTGCGTATGAGCCCCGGTCATCTAAGTTTACGGAATCCACCGTAAAACCTCACGGAATCCACCGTGGAATATGCCTCCTGGCATCATACCCCCGGGGTGGGATAGCAATTGACCTCAATTGCTATTAGCTCAATGTGGAGCTAACAGAGTGGGGAAAGCATTTAAGTCTCTAGCGTGCATCCATTGTGCTTCTTCTACAGGATGGTTCTTAAATTTCACTAGATATCTAGAATACCTTCGGCCAGTTCTAGTGGTCATGTAATCAGTGTCTATAATGGCTTCTGGTTCAAGTATTTCAGTCTCTTCTTCTAGTAAAGGTGGGTTTTCATAGACAGGGTGGATAGGTAATTGTCCTCTAAATGGTCTCAATAAACTAATATGAAAGGTATTATGAATTTTCCAATGAGATGGCAGTTCTAACTTGAATGCATTGTCATTAATCTTATGAATGATTCTAAATGGTCCGTAGAATCTAGGGGCTAATTTGACAACTGGATGTCTATCTACACTTTGCAGTCTACGCTTTTCTATTCTAAGCCAAACATAATCATCAACTTTGAAATTCATGGCTTGTCTTTTCTTGTTGGCTTGTTTGGTATATGATTGTTGGGCTTTAGCAATCATATCCTTTACCTCATCAAAAATAGTGTTATGCATAACAGCAATATCATCGGCACTTTGTATTCTATTAGACAAAGAGGCAACAGGTGTAGATAATCTATATCCATAAATAACTTCAAAAGGTGCTTTCTTTGTAGATGTGTGCGGTGTATTATTGTAAGCAAACTGTAATAAATGCAAATGAGTATCCCATGTTTGAGGTTTAGAGATAGTGTATGCACGTAAAAGATCTAAAATAGTGCTATTTGTGGCTTCTGTTTGTCCATTTGTTTCTGGATGAAATGCAGATGAGAAATCAATCTTTGTGCCTAGATTTGCAAACAGTGTAATCCAGAAATTATTACAAAATCTAGAATCTCTATCTGAAATAATCACTTTCGGCAATCCATGGTTAGTAAAAATAGTTTTCAAAAATAACTGTGCTGCTTGTTATGCTGTTAAAGTTTTCTTACATGCAATGAAATATGCTTGCTTACTAAATCTATCTACAATTGTCCAAATCATGTCATGGTTAGATTTAGTATTTGGTAAGCCAGTAATGAAATCCATAGATATATGTTCCCAAGGTTTAGATGGAATAGATAAAGGCATTAATAATCCATACTGTTTACCATGATGTCTTTTTATTCTTTGACAAATCAGACATTCACAAACAAAATTAGACACATCTGCATCCATATGCGGCCAATAAAAATCTTCAGTTAACATGCGTAATGTAGAAATGATACCTCTATGACCTTGATATGGGGGACAATGAATTTCATTCAAAACAAATGATCGGAATGAAATAGTAACACACAGTCTCTTTTCAAAGAACATGAATCCATCATTATATGACAATGAATCAACAGGAATGAAATTATTTTGAACTAATTTTTGCCAATCAGAATGAAAAGTAATATCCTGGTGATATGTATCTTTCATAGCAATCAAAGAGTCAAAAGATATGATAGAAATGTTATGAATTGCAGGTCTTCTACTCAATGCATCAGCAACTACATTTTCTTTTCCAGGTTGGTATTGAATGATAGGATGGAAACTTTGAATGAATGAAGCCCATTTGATATGACGGTCAGAAATTTGGGGTTGGCTAAGTAGATGTCTAATGCTTTGCTGGTCAGTCTTTATCATGAATTCTGAACCCATTAAATAATGCTTCCATTGTTTCAATGCTTGGACAACTGCTAAGAGTTCCTTGTCATAAGTGGAATATTTAAGCTCAGAGGGTTTCAGCTTAGAACTAGAATATGCTATTGGATGGTTGTCTTGCATTAGCACGGCTCCTATTCCTGATCCGCTAGCATCGGTCACAACTAGAAAGAATGGTCTATTAAAGTCAGGCAATTGTAGGATAGGGGCATTGGTCAATGCACGTTTGAGTAAATCAAAGGATTTCTGCTGATTTTCAGTCCATTGATAAACAATGCCTTTCTTAAGAAGTTTGGTCAATGGTAAAGCAAGTAATGAGAAATTACGTACAAACTTCCTATAGAAACTAGCAAGACCAAGGAATGAGCGTAATTCATGTAAAATCTTAGGAATAGGCCAATGCAATATTGCATCAATTTTCTTAGGATCAACTTTTATTCCTTCTTTTGATACAATATTACCTAGATATTCTATTTCTGTCTTAAAGAATTCACTCTTATCAGGATTTGCAAACAATTGATTTTCTTTCAGTAATTGAAAAACTAATGATAAATGCTCATAATGCTCTTTTTCACTTTGACTGAACACTAAAATATCATCAAAGAAAACAATCACACAATATTGATATTTTAAAAAAATACGGTTCATCATTCTACTGAAAGTAGCAGGTGCATTAGTTAATCCGAATGGCATGACTAAAAATTCGTAATGGCCAAACTGTGTCCTGAATGCAGTCTTAAATATGTCGGATCTATCTAATCTCACCTGATGATATCCAGATTTAAGGTCAATTTTACTAAATATAGAAGATCCTTGCAGTTTGTCCATAAGGTCATCAACTCTAGGTATAGGATACCTATTCTTTACAGTGACCTTGTTCAATGCTCGGTAGTCAATACACATCCGATAAGTATTATTCTTTTTCTTGACTAGGAGCACAGGTGCACCGAATGGAGAACTGCTAGGTCGAATTAAACCTCTATTTAGTAATTCTTCTACTTGACTCTGGATTTCTTTTTGCTCTATTTGATTGTGCCTATATGGGGCTTTGCAAGGTGGTTGTGTGCCAGGTATTAGGTCAATCTTATGGTCTTCTGGACGTGATGGAGGTAAACCTGGTGGTAGAACTTCTGCAAAACAGTCCTTAAAATATGCAAGAAATTCCTTATGCCTAGGGTGCATATGAGTTTCTTTTGCGTGCAATTCATTCACCCAAATGAGATATGATTTAGTGTTCTTGCGTAGTGCACGTTTTGCTTGAGTATGCGAAAGCAGTGGAAACATATGAGATGCATGCATACCAAATAATGTAATAGATTTTCCTTGAAAATTTATATTCATTGTGTGTGTGGAATAATCTATATTGGGATTATGTTGGTGTCTCCATGGCATTCCTAGAATAATGTCGCTTGACTGTAATGGGACAACTAAGAAATTTCTTCTTTCAATATATGGACCAATTTGAATTTCTAAATTTTGAACTTCTTGTGTGCCATTGTACCTAGTGCCTAAAAATGCAGCTTTTATGCGATAGTGCGTAGGTACAGTATGCAATTTCAATTCCTTTACCAATTTTGCTGAAATAAAATCATGCGTACTACCGTCATCATGCAATATAATTCTTTCTTTTCCATGCACCATACATTTCATAGTCAACAATGAATGTGAAGTAGGCATACCTGGTAAAGTGTCGGAAGTAGTAGTAGGATCTTCTTCCTCAGTGAAATCCGGCATATCCTCATGCTCGTCCTCGTCCATAGCCCCAAGGTAGTTGATATGTGCTGATGGCTTCTTTGAATGACAATTTGCTGCGAGATGGCCTGGCTGGTGACACTTGTAGCATACGATGGGCTTGGCTTTGGTCACATTATTTGCAATGGCTGGGAGTCTGGGTATATTTGGATTTGCTTGTTGGATAGGCTTAGGATTTGGATTGACAGTGGATGGTAATGCAGGTGGTTTAGGCCAATTCTTGCGGAAAGATGGTGATGAAAAACGACCTGGATTAAACCTTCTGAAATTTGAATTGAATTGTTTAGATCCATAATTACCGTTTGCTTGGAATGGCTGTGGTCGTCGATCTCTTCCACGTAACTTATCTTCAGTGTCGTGAGCTAAGGAGATGGCATCTTCAAGGGTAGCAGGCTTGAACATATTCACCTCAGCGTAGTAATGTCCAAGAAGTCCAGACATGTACTTCCGCTTATGTGTCGTCTCTGGTACGTCTTCAAGCATGCGTAACTGTAGGAGTGCATTCCAAAAACGCTCTGTATACTATGGAATAGGCTCACGGTCGCGTTGTTGAAGTAAATCCCATTGCTTGATAGCCTTCTCATGAAATTGCGGTGGAAGGAAATTTTGCATGAACTTCTTCTTGAAATCTTCCCATGTAGCAGGACATTCTATGCTCTTGCGGACGACAGTCCACCAAAGTGATGCTCTATCTATCAGATGATTAGTAACACACTTGATTTTATCTTTCTCAGGATAAGTTTCCTCATGAAAATAGTCATCAAACTGGTTAATGAATGATAAAACAGTCTTTCCTTCTCTTATGCCATTGAAAGTGCGAAACTTGAAACTTCGTTTACTTATCTTGGATTCCTTGCGAATGGTTTGTGCTTCAAGAGTGGCGTCGATGGTACGGCGAATCAGATCTTCAGCTTGAGGTTCTTCTTTATCAGTGGACGCTCCTTGTAGCTTTGTCAATTGCGCTTGCAAGGCTTGCCTAGCTCTTCGCTCTTCGTCCAATTATAACATGATAAGATCCAGCTTTTGCTCCATGGTAGACTCGGGTAGGTCGTCTTCAGCCATCGGATCATCCATATGTGGGGTAGTCATCGTGTAAAACTCAACAAACCTTTCTCACTCAAAATCAGTTAGCGGGATGAGCGTAGCTCAAATTTGGGGTTACAAGGCTATGTATTTTTGGGTATTTTCTTCTTCAATTTTCAGAAATTCTGAAATATTTCTGTCTCCGTTTGCTGAAAGTACTTCAACGAACTTGTAGATAGGTAAAACAGCTTGCTGCGAACAACTTTCCAGTTCTGAGTTTTTGCAAACGAACAAGTCTTCTAAGAGTTTCGAGCGTTAGTCAGTTCTGATTTAGTCTGACTTGCAGAGTTGCAGACTTAACAGACTTGCAGGGTTGTTGACTTGCTGGACTTAGCCGATTTGCAAGACTAGCGGGACTTGTTTAGAGTCGACTTGCGAAACTTGACTTCTGGTGCGCAGGACCCGGAGTTTACAGACTTCTCTGCCTTGTCTGACTTGAGAGTAGCTTGATGACTTAAGCTTAATTTATTAAGCTTAAGCTTAATAAGCTTAAGAAGAAAAAGAAGGCGCCGTTTTCTGATCGTGAGGGGGGGGCGTTTTTTCACAGCGCGGAATTTTCGGGATGATCTTCTTGCCAATCGTTTCGAAGTTTTGAAGCTTATAAAGCTTCTTAAGCTTAAGACTAAGCTTTAAGATAATAACAAACTTGATTATGAAGAAATCTTATCTCTGTTTCCCACGACTTGATGAAGAGAATTGATGAGTGGTCCTCCGCCGACAGAGAGTGGTCCTTCGCGATCTGACAGTGGAAATAGGGGTTCTTGATCGCCAGAAGTCTGCCTGTATCGACGGTTCGCGACGAGATTGACTGTAGAGGCCGTTTGTTCCTGGAGCTCCGCCTTCGCCCGAGATTGGTAGCGATTGGAAGCCCTTGATCTCTGCTCCGCTCTGATACCACTGGTACGCAGATCGGACGCAGGTAGCTCACGTAGTGAATTCCCAAAGGTCCCCAAGAACAAAGTACTCTACTTTTTAGCACAAAAACCAATGTAAAAGCAAGCACGACATGAGACAAGAGACAAATTGGGTTCAATCTCCCCCATGCCTTGTGTGAGCGCTTCACAAAGCATGTATTTAATGTATATTTCCAATCTTTATGCTAAAAAATAGCCCAATTACAAAAATATGACAAGCTTTTAGCTTTTGAGTTTGCTTTCTACCAAAAATAAGAAAATAAAGCTAATGGACGGTGCCCATAGTGTCTGGCACGCCCGATCTCAATGTCCAAATAAAAATAACATATCCAGGCGCATAAGCGCATACAAAATAATAATAAATAATCGATGTCTCTATAGACATAATCAAAATATAGGCGTGGCGCCTATCAAAATATAGTCCAAAGATCGAAAACCCGCTAGACTCCAATGCTTTCCTCCGCCACTGCTGCTATCTCTACACATCAACTGAAGCATTCACAATCGTTAGTAAAATAACACAATTAAACCGACAAAAGTGAATACCTAGCAGTCTTCAGCTACATAAATAAATCAACTGGTTAGAAATAAATCCTAACCTTAATTTATTACGAGTGCGCACTCTAAACTCATAAACGTTTATTAATTTAATATGCATTTTGCGGAATCACCCGCTATGGAATCACCCATGTACACACTAAATTAATGAAACGCCCGAAAAGGACAGGCGTCCCCATCAACTTCTCGCACAAAGAATCCTCTTTGCGTATGAGCCCCGGTCATCTAAGTTTACGGAATCCACTGTAAAACCTCACGGAATCCACCGTGGAATATGCCTCCTGGCATCAGATTGGACTGGTAGCATTTCTGATAGACGATCTACCAGTGGATATGTGTTCTCTTTTAGGAGTGTTGCAGTCACTTGGAGTAGCAAGAAACAGCCTACAGTTGCCTTGTCGAGCACAGAGGCTGAGTACAAGGGTGCAGCAATGGCTGCATGTGAGGTAGCTTGGTTGCATAAGCTACTTTATGATATGCATCAGTCTACAAATGGACCAGTTGTCATTTATTGTGACAACATGAGTAGTATACACTTGACAAATAACCCAGTCTATCATGCTAGAACAAAGCACATTGAGGTGCATTATCACTATGTGCGGGAGAGGGTTTTACTAGGTCTTATTGATCTAGTTTATGTCAGCACAGAGGATCAGATAGCTGACATATTCACGAAGGCATTGGGCGCAGAGAAGCTGCGCAAGTTCAGAGACCTGCTTGGTGTGCAGGAATTGGGATTGAGCTCGAGGGGGAGTGTTGAGATATCGAGCTCCACTTGTGATACGCCAGGGTGACCGTTGTGTATTTATGTCACCGACTTGTCGGTTGCAGATGCGGTTGGTACACCGCCCATGAATAATAGCTACATGATAGCTATCCTTATCTACTCTAGTTCGTGACTCAGTTAGTATGCCACCTTAGTTAGTTGAGTTTGGTTTGAGACCTATATATAGGGTTCTTCTATTTCTTTGTATGAGAGTTCTTTTGGCTTCCACAACAAAGAAGAGGAAAACTGTTTTCAGCCTCCACCCTTGTGTGTATTCCCCCATTGTGCAAGCAAGAAAGCTACAAGTGAGACTCCTTCCTTCTCTCCCACAATCTTGACACTACATACATGGCAAATGAATCTAAACCTACAGAACTGAGACATTATCAAATGATGGGAGACATTTGATTCACTAGTTCAGTAGGCAGCTCCAATTCCTCCAGGTCAGGCCTAGCAATGCCTCGCCAGTCTGAAAAAGTCATGCTGCAGAGCTCCTTACCGCATGTGCTCGGCAAGGCACTGGGCTCTTTTGGTTCAGCACATACTACACAGATCGATGATAGGAGGATGAGGTGCCAAGAGACCTTCTGCAATATGTTCACAAAGAGATTGCCAGAGAGACTGCCACGCTTGTACTCTGAAATGGTACTTTCAACGATGGCCTTCAGTATGGTATCTGTACCCAGCTTTGTTGGGGGCCAGCTTATCAAGTTGGGAAATTCCATACAGCAGCTCCAATCACCATTAGTGTGACAATTATTTTCAATTCCATCTTGATTAATCCTTTCCTCTGCATCTAGTTCTTGGCTAATTCCCAGCAAGCAAGCTTCATCATCGAGTTTGATCATCAGAGGTTGGTTTGCAAGAATGCCCACAGATCTAGCAGCATCTTGTTGAGCTGGCTCCAGCAGAAATTCCCCAATATCGAGCTTGCAAGATATTAAAGGGCCATAGATTTCAATTGTGCACCATTGCAGCACGTATCCATGCTTGATGGCATGTGAACACATGAACGTCTTTGACCATTCTGCTTGGGTTAGGGGCTTTTCATCCACATAAGGCCTTCTAGCTGGTGGCATCAGTTGTGAGTTGAATGCCTCCATGAGCATGATGGCTGATGCCTGGGAGGCCTCTTTCAGGGCTACTTTTGCAAATTGGCACTGCTGTTGTGCCTCTTGAGCTTGCCTTCTGACACTGATCATGACGCCACCACTAAAAGTCCGCACGATGGAGGTTTCAAACTGGAGGTCTTGCAGCGTCAATTCCTGCTCCTGACTCGATTCATGTGTGAAGCTTGTACTGTACCAAGCACTGAACTCAATCAAGGCATCAAGGACCTCATGTAAGGAGGTGGAGGACTCCACGGATTGATTGCACAGGAAGCTCTTGGAGTCGATTTGCCGGGAGGCGGCCCGGGTGATGCAAAAGGTTCGATGATACAATCGAAATTAGCGTTGTCAAAATCCGCGTCATCTGCCGATCCTAAGCCAGAGTGGTATGCAGGAGATGTGCCATGGAAACACTGATGATGATCATCAATGAGGGAAGTTACTCTGTGAAGCTTGAAGGAGAAAGGATGGCCGCTTCTGCATGTGCGATCGATGGAGACGTACCAGACAAGGCCGCAGAGGCTGATAATTTGCAGGCGTTGGGAGAAATCCATGAAAGGGGGCGCAATATATCGATTGGAGTGATGACTGATCTGCAGGAGGCGCGCTTGGTGCGACTCGAGCCAGCAGAGGAACTCAATCTGCATCTGCACTTCAAAATCGATGTCCTCCTTGGAGATAATCCTCCAGTCGGAGTCAAGCTGCGGGAGGGTGACCATTAATCTCTCTCTCTCTCTCTCTCTCTCTGTGCGCAAAGTAGCTCCGAGAATTCTAGCAAAGCTACATTGCGTATGGAGGAGCTGTGGCTGGTTTGGCGTGAATATGTGCGGTGGGGCAGACCAGCATGGGAGCCTAGTGCCAGAGATGCGAGGCCTGGCGGAGCTTCAGGTGCTGCCCTCCTGATGTCCTGGTAGACCCTCGACCGCCTCTCGCACCTTGGGGGCCCCATCCCCCCGGCTCACGATAGATTTCAAGTGGGGTTTTTTGTCCCACGTACAGCTCGGCGAGAGAAGGTAGCAGAGGCAGGACCCACAGGGTAAAACGAAGGGAGCACTCAGCTCAGTGAGAGAAGGTAGCAGAGGCAGGACCCACAAGGTAAAACGAAAGGAGCACCCACCATTCACGATGGGATGATGCGGATCATGGCTCTGCCACCACAATCACAAGCTTCAGTCTGGTGGGGTCTACGTCCCGATAGAGTTCGGCTGAAATTCAGGATGTTATGCTTTTTAATGAGCCTAAATATTAAATAATTAAAACCAAGCGTATTTAACATCTACCAACCCAAAACTGAATCACTTAAATTCCTCACCGTTTTAATGAGGATTCGTTCTTCAAGGTTCTTCAAGCTCTTCCCCTCCTCCATCCACCAACATGCCTTGCTTCTCCATTCCTCTCCATTTTTTATGCAGTCCCTTTTTCAAGTTTTCCAAGCTCCTCCCCTTCTCCATTGAGCAACAAGCTCTTCCCCTCCCCATTTAACATTGCAAAGCTATCACTTCTACTATTTTTCAAGCAGTCCTTTCTTCAAGTTTCCTTTTTTGAAAGTCTTAGCAAAGTTTACCTTCACACCTAAAGCTATTTTTGCATGTGTTTACACAATTCTTCATGATTCCACATGCCACCCCTACTATCACAAATCAAAAAATTAATGTTCAAAACCCTCATCTGGTCCATTTAATGCTTCGAATCTTCAATGGGAGGCACATACCAATCCATCATCAAAGTTTGATGTCCAAAACATTGCCTACATTCCATGGGATCGATTGGATGATTTCATATGTGGTGAATCTCAAAGAGAGGATGCACCTATTGGCTTTCGCAAGCAATGGACATCAAAGAATGCACCAGGTAAAGTATTACATCCAATGGCAGAAAGTCACATGCAACTTATCGGGTAAATTCATACTTCCAAAGCACAATGTAAAATACACTAATTAAGCATTTTTTTCCAATGTGGAGTAATTTTCCCAATGTTATTTACATGGCATTGACTTTTGAGGATTTAAATTTGTTTGGTTTTCACAACCATTTGATGTCGAAATTTTCTAGTATTTGCATAATGTTTTACATTATCCTTGGAGTGACCCTCTCTCTCTCTCTCTCTCTCTCTCTCTCTCTCTCTCTCTATGTAATTACATCTATGTCTCATCATACACTTAGGTGTTGAAGTTAAACCCCATGTCTTCTCAATGTCTTTACTTGAGCATAAGTTTATAGCACTCATAGTAGCAATAAGTTTATAGCACTCATAGTAGCAATAGCACATTTTCATTAATAAAATAGGCACAATATGCCTAGTCCATGCTGGTTTGTTGCTTGCTCTATTGGTCCTAGATAAGCTCACATTAACAAGCTCTAATGCTCACTGCTCTTTGTAAGCCTCCACAAGCTCTTCCAGTGTAAGTCTTCAAATCTCTGACACAAATCAATCCAAGTATGGCTATGGTTTCAAATGAATCTTTGCAAGTCAAATGCAACTCCTATCTTCAGACTCTAGCTCCTACAATACCAATGCTGAGCTCATAGGCTCTCAAGGTCTCATGGCTTCATGGCTCTAATACCATGTTTAAGATGCAGAGGGGGAGAGAGAGACATGGAATGAGGCAATCTCATAGAGCATACAACTCTATATCTTCTTCATTATTCATTATACTCGACACACCAAAGTCAAAGTACACTAACCATTGTGTAAATACCTAACCTAGTGACTAATTCTAGTTAGGTCCTATTGACTCATGTATAAACATACATGAGGTACAACTAACCTACAATTGTAAGAGTTGGTTGAGCTTGATCTTGCAACATCCACCATTTCTTGAATCATTCTCTCTCCATCTCCTTGGAGTCAATGCAAATCACATCATTACTTGCAGATAGCTCATTATTATTCTATTGCCCTTGGTTTTCCAATAGAGAAGCTAGTTCGATCAACGTGTTTGAAAATGACAAAACTAGAGAGAGTAGTTGCACCATACACACATATACAAAGATGATAGTTTGCACTTACCGTGCATATGCCAGCAACCCTATTGGCATAACACACACACATCCATTTGACCTTTTTATCATTGTTAGACCTTTGTTTTCCTATTTGACTCTATCTTTTAATGTATTTGTTTGATGTCGTTGCTTTAACTACAATCTTTCTTTATAGGTCAATAAGGCACACCTCCATTTTTTCGAGAGATTCTTTTGAAATGCTCTTCCATGCTTCTTTTTTGGGATTGTTTCAAGGGAGATACAATATTGTGAATATCCCTCGAAGGGTATTTGGAGGAAATATTCTTAAAGTTCAAATACTTCTACTAGGTTAATCCTTTCCATCATATTGAGTTGGCATTTACATGTCACTTTAGGGTGTTTATTTTTTAGGGGGAAAAGACACACTTTTGCCTCTTTAAACTTGTTTCTTATTTGAAGTTTTTCTATGTACATAAAATAAATGGATACACATCAAAACACATCTAGCCCATACTTATTTCCTTGAATGTTCCCCTCAATGTTCTAGTTCTTTGTCAAACTAGAGATATATACCATATTATGTTAAGACCAATTGATGGACAAATAACTTGCTCATTTGCCATGTCCCATTTTGCATCTTGGAAGAACTTATAGTCTTTGCTTGCAGTTTGGCAACAAAATCTTTCATCGAAGGAAGCTCTATGATCAAATATCAACATTATCTTCCATATTGAAGACTATACTTGAGCATTGAGAGGAGATGACTTTATCTCCTTGCACTTCCTCATGTAAGATGCACTTCTTTGTAAGATGTCTTTTTCCTTTATTCTAAATGATGATAAAGGCTTTGATCACATTATTTATCAAATTTAAAGGCACAACTCATCCACATGGTTGAAGAGTAGCTTGATAGCAAGCTAAGAAATAATCGATTGAACACTTGAAAGCTAAGTCACATCAACAATATGTGTTTATGGACTCCAAGTATCATGGTTATCCGCTTGATGATGTTTGCATCATATGATTGCGAGGGAGTAGTGAGTTCATCTCTTCAATCATATGCATACTTTGAAGCATCCCACAACAACATTGAGTATATTTCATATGAAGAGATAAGAATCTGAACTTATTTAAGATGAATATATGATTCAAAGATGCTTGGAATGATCACAGATCAGTAACTTCTATACACTTGTATGCATTGATGAAGCGATACAATTGCATAGTCAGAATATCCCACAGGCTACAACTCTCCTTCGATTAAAATGAAGTAGGCGTGCTGTATTGACAGTATTCACATGCAACACAATTATAGTCTAGAAGCCTTGGCTGGACTAGTAGGATGCTTGCTGGGAGGCGAGATGGCCAGTGTCGAGGGTGGAGTCGCAGCCCAGGCCGAGCCGGAGACTCTACGTGGGGACGGCTGTGAGCTCTCCCACTGTGCCTAGCAAAGTGTCTGGGTGGAAGACGGGCAAGCCATGGTTGCCACCCTTGACAAAGACCTCGGTGAGGGCCTAATGAAGGCCTCTGTGTGGTGGAAGGCCTAATGGAAGGCCCAGCGACGAGATGAGTGCCAGAACTGTGAGACGACAGCTTGTTAAAAGTCCTCAGCTCGGATAGTGCTAGCCAGGGGTGTCTCGTTCAGGACAAGAATCTGTTTGGGACGTGTGGTGCCTGCATGGTGGGTTTCTGGCCACCGGTGTGGGAGAGCAGGTAGATGGTGCGCAAGGCAGGGATGTGCCATATCTGCAGGGAGGAGCCGCACAGATCTCCTTCTCCATGTGCACGAGAGAGAGAGAGAGAGAGAGAGAGAGAGAGAGAGAGATAGGGGGGGCGGCTCTGCTTCAGAGATGCATAGCAGATCTCCTTCTCCACTATGCGAGAGAGAGAGAGAGAGAGAGAGAGAGAGGTTTGGGGGACCCCTCTCATGGAATGCATGGCCATGGGGCATGCATACACGCGGAGCCTCTTTTTACCATGATTATCTTTTACCAGCATGTCCCATGTCCACGTCGGCCTGTTGACTGCAAATGTGTACATAGGACAAAAAACCCCACTTGATATCTAGCCTGAGCCCATCCCCCCTCCCTCGTCAACTGCTCCTCCCTCCGCTCCCTTTGCCTCCACGACAACCTCATTGAACCCCTCGCTCCCGCCCCTCCCCCAGCTTGAGTACATTATCTCCCTCCAAACCCTTCGCCTTAGCCTGTCTTTATATATATCTCTGTATGTATGTATATACCACGTTGCACGAAGATGCATACATGGCGGCGGTGGCTAGCGCACCAGCAGCCAACGAGTGGCGGGATGTAACGGGTATGGCGGCCAACCAGGGTGCCAACAGCTAGCGGATGGGCGCTGGGAAGGCATAGACATGGACAAGAAACTCGAGGAGCCACGGAGACGAGAGAGAGAGAGAGAGAGAGAGAGAGAGAGAGAGAGAGAGAGAGCAAATCGAGGGGAGGGAGAGGGAGAGAGAAAAGAAGAGAAAATGAGAGAGAGAGAGAGAGAGATATATATATATATATATATATATATTCTTAGGGGTTCAATTTACATAAACCCTCTGTATCACATGTGTTTAAGGGCCTTTTTAGAGAGGGAGAGAGAGAGAAAAGAAAATAAGAAGAATTTAAAGAGAGACAAAGAGAGCAAATGGGGAGGGAGAGAGAGGGAGTAAAGAGAGATAAAATATAATAAGGAGATAGAAAAAATCTAAAAGGGAAATGTGAGAGAGGGAGAGAGAGAAGAGAAAAGAGAGGAAAGGGAAAGGGAGGACAAAAATTTGGAGAGAGAGAGAGCCAAATGTGAGAGGGAGAGAGAGAGAGTGTGTGTGTGTGTGTGGAGGAATAATTGAGAGAGAGAGAGAGAGAGAAAAGAAAAGAGGTATAGATATATGAGAGAGAAATTTTAAAAGGGAAAAGAGAGAGAGAAGAGAAAAAGAGGAGAGAGAAAAGAACAAAAGAAAGAGAGAACAGGGGAAGAAGCGAGGGATAACATGGCAACTTCATTATCCTTGCAAGGATGCTTCGTGAAGAGGCAGAGCATTCCTTCTTTTTGCACAAGGAACACTAGTAATTATTGTTTGAAATGTTGAAAACAAAATGTTCTTTACAAAGAACCCAAGGTTGAAATTTTTTGTTGAACCATAGAGTCATGAGGATAAATTGAAAATTTTACATTAAGGGCAACTTTTGTTTAAAATGTGGCTTCTTTGTATATTTCATCAAGAAAAGTAAAAGTACTTTTCTTGATGAATCTATTCAAGTAAAAGTAAAAATGAAAGTTTTGACTTTTAATTTTACTTTTCTTGATGATTCCTAGCTCCATTCTAGAAGATGCAACGTGTTTCTATTGAAACTAGTAGCTACAAATCACAATTAGTAGTCTCCCCCCTCCCCTTTTTTCAAAGGGGGAATCATCATGGAAACCATGGCATATATTATTCTCTCGTGGATGTTGAAGCTCTACAATTCAATATAGTTTCTTCTCTCATCATGTATATGCCCAGACATATAATGATCTATTCCAAATCCACTCTTTGAAAATTAGTCTTCTCTTCCCTAACCCAATAGCCTTTATCACATTCCCCCATTATTAGGACCTAATCTTCAAAGAGAAACCATTATGATGGTTGAGATCACATGTAGAACCATTAATGATTATGATAATATGCATGATCGGGAGTAAGCCCTCCACTCCACTCCCTATCATCAAAGTAGAGTTAGGGGCAGCACCTATGGTTGTGCACACAATCTTTATAATAGTGACTTTTTTGAAAACAGGATATGGGAGCTCCCATACCACAAATATCCCATATTGAAATCCCCAAATGGAAGGTTGGGACTCACAAATGGTAACTTGGCTGAGCATATCTAGGTTAGAATTAGGGGAAATATGGAGTCAAAAAGGGCCATTTAGCTTAAGAGTTAATGAATTTCCTAATTGTAAAAGATTTAAGGTGGATTAATAGGAGAGGGTGTGGTGTGTACATTTTATCCACTCCCTTTTTTCCCCTTAGGTCTACCACTTATAGGCTTATTCCCATATGATCCCTTTATCCCTATCCTCCCTCCCCCCCCCCCCCAAACATTTAGGATCCCCATGCTAGGTGGATCCCACTCGGCATCAAGAAAGGTGGCCTAAATTTGAAAAAATCTCTCTTTCTTAGACAAACACACACACACACACACACACACACTCTCTCTCTCTCTCTCTCTCTCTCTCTCTCTCTTTCCAGAAAGGGCTTTTCTCTCCCAAAACCTCTCTTTATGACATTATAGTAAAAAAAACATTTTTTGATGTCTTTTTACAAGAAATGCTTCTAGTTTGGTCATTCTCTTACCTCAACTCCACAACTCTTCTCATTTAAGTCCTTCTCATATGCTTACATAGCCATAGCTACACAATCACCAATATCTTCTACATGGCCCCAGCTTCTCCCTTTTTTCCACCTCCATTTCTACCACTATTTCTAAAGTCTTACTTGCAATCCCTTGCTTCTAAAAGTAGCATTCTTCTCAAACCCATTCCAATGGATTCTAGATATCAACAAATGTGATCTTTGATTCCATCTATGTTATCTATGCACACAATACAACGAATGAGCATGGGAAATTGGAAAGAGCAGTGTTTGAGAAGGATTCGAGGGTTTATATGCAACCTTCAACAATTGGGCCTCATCAAAGTTCATCAATGTAGTGTATTGTAAAATCATTGGAAGGGTAGAGTGATTGGGTTTGGGGGGCTCAAGATGGTAGTCTTGTTGCATGTGTTCAACATGTATATGATACAAAGGACTTGTGTATTGGCCTATTCTATGACAACACACACAAGAATAATATCCAATAGCTTAGATACTCACACAGATTCAGGCCATAGATTTTCCGAATAAAAAAATGACAATAGATAATACATAAACATCAAGAAATTGGTACAAAAATTTAGGTTGCTACATGAATAATGGAGAAAAAGTGCAAGTCTAAATACTTTCTCATTTTCTTCTCAAAAAGACACACTGTCATACTATCATAAACAAACAAGACAAGCATGGAATATATAAGAAATCTTATCTCTCCTCAACTAACTTCCTTTCCCCAAGAAACCCACAACACCAACTTTCCTCAATATGCATGCAATAATATGCCTCTTTATACCTTAGGCTAATAAGAAGATAATATAAAGCCTCCTAAGGGTACATTCATATGCCAAATTTAATATAAACTTGAACAAGACTTAACTTTCTTGCCTTCATGATCATCATGCAACTCAAAGGCTTAATCAAGAACATACTCAAAATATTTCAAAATTTTCCATCATTTATCTATCTCTAAACTTGAACCTTTCTTTGTGGTGTTGAAGAAAACTTCTTGTGGATACCACTAAACTCCATGCATAATCAACCATGCAAGATATCCCTTTACTACAAGACTCCTGAACATATGTCCAAATGTGTTGAGGTATGGCAATGCTCAAAACATACTTTGCACTGCTTTTCCTTAGTATTTGAATTACCCATCAAAGTCAATGAGGATTAAACTTCTCAAGTAGCTCTCTCTAGTATTCAGGTTATTCCTACAAATTCTATCCCTTGAGTTGCCTGAAAATGCCTCCTTCAAGTATTTCTTGAAAACTCTCTTGTTGATCCAATTTCTAAATTTTATCAGACTATTTCATGTGGTTTGTCTAGTGCATGTTTCCTTTAAAATATACATTGTGACTTTACTCTCCTTATCCAATAGTCTATGTGAACATGGATTAAAAGGAAGAGGGAACTCTTGAAACCTTTGGGTTTGAAAAGGGTAAGGTTTTCTCCTTCTTCATTACTTTGCGACTATTGATGAAGGCTCTCCTTTACTTTATCCCCCTGTTGCTCAATGGGCCTCCTTTTCCCCAAAGAAAGGCCATTACCACCATCAAAATTTCCAAAAACACCTGCCTCTCTCAAATTCCTAGGAGCGTAAACAAGGTTATCTTCTTAATACAACCAAAGCAGAAGAGGATGAATCATGAGGTACCTTCATGGACTACTTGCCTTGATGACATTGATTAGTTCATATGATTCTCTCGAATTATTTCTTATGCATCTCTTTGGAATAACCCATTCCAAATGAGTAGTTTCTTCAAACATTAAAGTTGAAGATCAAACATGACATTAATATTTTGGTAAAATTCAAGATATCTTCAAGAATACGCCTTTTATTTATTGTACCAATTCATGTGTTTTCTTATATCTTCAATCATTAATACACACCCGAGGGGTCCACTAGGGTTTACCGTATGGTACCACGTGAGTGTAAGGGAGGGGGGTTATTTAAGGGAAGGAAGGTACATTTTATAAGGTAAGGTCCCATAAATAGGGGGTAGATAAGGGGTATTTTCATATATTTCTTACATGCAGGTGACATCTCCTTATTACTACTAGTGAATCCCTCGTGAATACACATCATTGTTCCTACATATTTATTTGTAGTAATATAATAGGGGACTTGTTTAATTCTAAATTTGAAGCATGATGGGATGAGATGGGTAGAGTGCACAAAGGTGAAATCTTGTCATGCAAAGGGGTGGTCACTAGTGTTACCTTTTAGTGTTGGATTGCACAATCAACATATACATGCACTTCTACTACCCATGTCAGATGAATAAGGTAGGCCAATGGATTCCCTTGGAGTCCATTGAAGACATGGGACAAGCCTTTGATATTCAAATGCTATAATGAAGAGGATTAGAGAGGGAAAAAAGAGGAGAGAGAATACTACAAAGAGGATTGGAGAGGGAAAAGAGAGGAGAGATAGAATACTACAAAGAGGATAGAGAAAGATAGAGGACACGAGAGAGAAAGACTAGGGAAAGAGAAAGAAAGACATGAAAAGAGAGAAAGAAGGAGAGAAAGCCATGAAAGCAAAAAAGAAAGGTGAAGAGACCTAATTATTCATTAACTAATATCCTAACTCAATCTCTCAACACTTTATATACCCTGTTGGTGTGACAGGGCATTTTTATCATACTAATCTCTTGTCCATCCTATTTATCCTACTCTTTACATTCCATCCCAACTCCTAAGGTTTTTTACCTCAAAAACGAAAAGAGGAATTATTGGTGTGGTTCAATAGTGGACTACTATAGAGGACTACTCTATTGGAATTGGGATGTATAGATGTATATATGATATGTATATCATGTAAGAGTTAGCAATGTATTAGTTGGGCCGCCAATTCTTGGCAGTTAGGGTCTTATAAACTAGTGGACTACATGTTGTTCGGAACATGCTTGTTGTAGAAAATTGGCCAGAACTTTCTATGGGTAGCTCCAAATTAGATGTCTAACATATCAAAATGAAGCTCTTGAAGTGAACTTTGAGTCATATAGGTTACACTTGGTTGTCATTAATGCACAGTAAAAACTATTTCAAAATAGTATATTGTCTACACTCGGCCAAAATTAGCTAGTCTTTAGCCAAGATTAATCTTTGAGATAGGAAACTACACTGGGAATTGCTGATCTAGGTAGAGATTTTCCAAGCCATTCCTTCCCTAGGGATCAAATGGATAACATGCATAGTAGATATCAAGAGTGTAGGGGTCATCCATACAGGCATGTGTCTTCGCACTACCACCACGATCAAAAGGATATTTGTGGTCCAATACATCCATTGTGTCATAGAAATGATCCATGGTGTCATCCTTAAGCATTGATTGTGTGGTGCAAGATCTTCAATGACCCATATATGATTACTGTGGGCCTGTCCATACATGCACTAAGGAGTAGGTTATGCTACAAAAGTTGAAAAAGTCACTATGGAACACCATATTAGAGAATTTGGGAATTTCCCAAGTCCCATTTTCAAATGAGTGATAAATATTTGAACACGTGGCTAAATCTTGATCCATATTTGAAAGTGGGATTTGAGAAGGTAGCTTATGCAATATCCAGGGTAGACTCCACCTTTAAGTAATACAATAAGATTTGACCACTTTCTAACATATATATCACTATAATAATGTTATGAATCCCATCACGGTATGTAAGTTCCTATAATTCATTGTGCAACCCTTTGTAAGAGTCTCATATATGATAAATTTATCCCCTTCTAAATACATTGTAGCATACATCTAATTTCCACTTTCAATCTTCTTCAAATGGGTAAAAAGGGAATGTACCTACACTTGCAAACACGTTATGGGCTCTGAGACTTAAGGGGTGTGCAAAGTTCATTCGCAAAATGGGTTGTGCACCCCTTTAGGGCTGTTAGTGGCAAGGGAGGGTCACCTCACTCTTTTGTCACCTTGCATATGGCATCGACCTTTTCCTCAACTACAATAAACATGATAGTCGCATACTAATTTTAACCAAATAGCATGCATGCAAGACTAATCAAAAGAGAGTTTTTTCTTGCAATGAGATGTAGTAACAATGAAAATGATATGAGAAAGGGATTATCTTAGTGGCTCAGTGACTTACTGCCTACAATTACCCCTATTACAAAATCTTTTCTTTGGGTATTCAATCATAGGCAACACCAAAAATCCAAGGTCAATCAAGTCAAGATTAGTATTGAAACTAAGAGACTGATGAATGCTTATGAGATATCAAATGAGACCTAGACTTGGTAGTATGCAATGTTGACTCAACCTTTGAAATTTCAATAGAAATTACAAAGAAGGAAGATACTCAAGTGATACCCCTTACAACTTGTTGACATTGGGTGTGGTCCCAACAATGCAAATATTCAACCTTAAGATCCAATGATGACTCTCAAATAGCGTGATGGCTCTTAAACCTACAATCTTGGTAGAAATTTTTTTATCTAGATCTTTTATGGTCTGTAGATGTAATTCTTCAACTCATATAAGGCTAGAGACTTCATAAACAATAATATATGGAATTGAGCTAGCAACAACCAATTCACATCTTGGCTCAAACCTAGTCTTAATGATCCAAAGTGTACCACTATATTGAAACAACTTCATTCAAGAGATGAACTTATCATCAAGGTAGATGTTTAATGACAACACTTGCATCTTTTTAAATCCCTTGAGATCCCAAGATGTCACCTATTTATTCCCATTATGCAATCCTGTAATGAAAATGTTGCATTAAACTTTGCTTCTCCATCCGAGAAATCTTATGTCAATGGATCACTTAATGAGCGGGAGGCTTCCATAACAGCTTCAACCAAATACAAACTATCTTGGATCATAATAGAGTGCTCATTAGACACATCAATCATAATCATGAAAGCCAAACACCAAAAAACTTGACAAGGAATGTTAGCCTTATCCTCCATGAGCTCAACAGCAACATTGCTAGGTGGTTGAGCTTTATGCAAATCTCTCTGCAGAGTGATCTATCAAAACTCCATCTTGATTGAGTGCTCTAGCAAAATCTCCTTTTTTTTCAAAGTTGCTTTGAGGCATTATTGCTAGTGTTGACAAGTTAGCACTATTGGTAACTGTAGGAAGTCATTCAATAATTAATTTACAATCCACACTTTTAAAGGGGATTTAAGAGAACAGTGACCAAGCTACAATGGCCACTTATCTTACAAGGTCTAATGCTCAAGTAAATGCTATGCAAACACTCTAGCTTATGGGTCTAGGATATGCTCGATATGACATGTCTCCTAACCTATGCAATATGATTTTACTTAGCACTACAACAATTATGGGTCAAGGAAGCCCCCTTGGAAATCATGGCTAGTAATAACATCTGCAACAACCTTATCTTTTCAAAGATCACTTAACTACCTAGGGATTTAACCATGGTGGAGGAAATGAATTATCTTTTCACCATCTGAAAGAATTTTTCCATCAACTGAAGTAGCTATATGCAATGTAGAAGTTCAAACAGATTGAACGCTTAGTCAAGATAATACTCTCATTGGATGAAGCTATATCCAACTTCTCCTATAAGAACACCTTTGGTGGACGGTGATGTTGAGAGCATTCATGTGGAAAATGCACTCCTTTCCACTACTAATCTATTGAGCAAGTTCCCTGATCAAGCTAGTCACATATATGGGTTGAAAGCACTCTTGACATTTTAAGTTCAATTATGAGTGCTTCTTGTGGTCAATGAACTCAAGCCTTTAATTGAATTCAAGGGAAGCACAATGGGTCACACTACTACCCACTTTGTCAATGCTTCCACTAAAGTGAACACACATTCTTAAAGAAGGCATCTAAAAGCTCACAATATACAATGGAGAAAAGTGGGCAATTTATTTATGCAAAGTGTGAAGTGATATCTATTTGTATTGCTAAATGGTCTCTTTGGTGACATGTCAAAAAAACCCAAGTGTTGAGAATATATTTTTCTATGTCCTCACTAAAATCCTTGACAATAACACAAGAGCAACCAACAACCTTCCAAGCCTTCCCTTCCAAATCAATCTTGCAAAACCCTATCCATTCACCAAGCTTTTTAGCACTTGGAACAAAGATCAAGTTCACACTATTCTCTAGGCACGAAGCATGCATAAGTTTACCATAATTAGGTTGGTTTCAATCTTGAGCAAGAACACATAACTTCAATAGCCTTTGTAGCCTCAGGAAGTCCTCGAGCCAACCCATCATATGTAGGAGCCTTCTTAAGCACCAATTGTAAAACCCTTGGAATCAAGAAAATTTCAAAGTAATGGCATCTAGAGTCCCAGATTTGAGAGTGCACAAAGAAGCTAGAACTAGCAAATCTCAATTTGCAAGTGTCACAACAAGCAACATGTTCAAAAGCTAGTTGAATTTTGCTTTTCAATCAAAGTTCAATGTTATTCGTAAGAAGTTTTCTTCAACAAACAAGGAAGGACTCAAGTTCAAGGATGGATAGAGCATGGGAAAAGTTGAGTTCTTTTGAGAATGTACTGATGATACTTATGAGGGGCATGATGACCAGAAAGGCCAGAAAGTTTCATGTTTGGAGATTACTTAGAGTAGTTGAGAACCTCAAGGAGAAGTATGAATATATTCTAGTTTCAGATTTGGATTCAAGTTCAAGTGATGATGATAATTGTCATAGCTTTAACAAAGATTGAGAATGAGGGAGTGAGAGTGAACAAGAGCCAAAGCAACCAAGGGTTCTCGAGTGCCCTAAATCCAACAAAGAAGCTTGGCAATTTGAGAGTGAAGCATCACATACCTTGCATTGATAACTTGAAGGTGTTTTTCATGTTTTAGCATATTGCAAAGTATCAAAATCAATCTCAAATTAGCTTTACTCAAGAAGGAAGATGTAATGAATTTATCATCGAGGAAGTTGCCCAATTTGGTGATCTATGTGTTTTCAAGAGGATGATGTTGTCTTGGATGTCAATTGTGAAGATGATGGTTTTCTCAATGAAGATGTCATTGTTGCTAATTTTCCTGGTTCTCTTATTGCTTCTAATGAAGATAATGTAGCTAATAAGTTAAATTTCAATGAAAAGGCTATGGAAGTATATGAATTTCCACTATTTGTAGTGCAAAATGCATTATTTTTTATTGTATCTATTCAAGATACCTATATTTTTAGCATGCAATATATTATTTTAGGTCATTGTAGTATTCACCTTGAAAAAATTTAGTAAATTTTCATGGTTGTCAACATTCTAGTTGTTTACTCATATGAGCAATTTTTAGGATAGCAACTTTCAGGACATCAAATGATCAATTTTGAGCAATGCTTAGGTTTAAACATTAGGATGAATGTCATGATCTATAAAAGTCAATTTGTTCTTGTGATTTTCTTGAAGATTTTCACATTGAATATTTTATTATTCAATCTTCAAATGAAATGGTTCAGTCACTTTCTTCTAAGTTGGAAAGTGAATGAATGCATCACAAATGGCAATAGTTGAAGTTTTATATGTTATTAATTGGCTTCAAGAAGAGAAAGCTTTACTTCAACAAGAGGTTTCTCATTTCAAGAATGCAATGGATTTGCAAGTTTCACATTGTTTTGAGATTATTAATGCTCTTGAGAAAGTTGTATTGTAGAAGGACAATGAAATTGCTTATTTGCATCCTTAGTTGGCTTGTTCTTATATTCAAGTCAAGATGTTATTCTTGAGGGTCTATATGCATTGAATGATTAGGTGGTTGATGATTCACTTCAACTTGATATCTTTGAGGTTTTTGAGAACTCTAATCAATTTGGGAATGATATTGAAGTAAATGGAACTATGCAACTACATGAAGTAGATCTCTATGTAGATCATGCTATAGCATGAATGGTTGATATTATGCATGTTGATCGGTTGTTGAGTATGAAAGTGGTGATCCTTGATGAGTAAAATGATAGTATTGGATGCATATTGCAATTTTTCTATCATGAAGTGCTCAAGTCCTTGATTGTTTTTTCAGAATTGCTAGAATTTTCAGGTTTGCAACACATTTGAACAATTCAAGAGTGTGATTTTCTGGTAGTGTCAAATTTACAGGATGGACTCCAGAAGACTAAATTCTTCCAACTTGGATCCTTGAAACAACAATTTGAATTTTGATAGCAATAAGAAGTGTGGGAACAACTTTAAATGCAAGATATGCAGCAAGAAGTGCTACAACAACCTAAAAATTAATTATATTAACAACTTGAAGTGCTAGCCTCATACTTACAACTTGAAGTGCTAGCCTCATACTTATCCCGCTATCCAAGCATGTAGGATTGAAGGTCTACCATAAGAAGAGATAGAAGGGTGTAGGGAGATTTAATGGAGACTAGTAGAGGTGAAATCGAGTAACTTCATTTCATATAGTTCAATAGAGCAATCAATTTGCAATACATTTTATAGATCTTATAGATATGTCCAAGACAAAGGCACATGCACACACTTGGGTGATAGCTCAATACAAATGGAGACTATGGCTCCGTATACACACTAATACATGAATAATCTCTACTAAACATAATCCAAAAGTTGTGAGTAATACCTCAAAATCTCTTGCATACATCAATTTGCCAATTCACGATGATAGGTGGCACCACTGGAGGTAAGATATGTGAATAGGAATGCATAAATCCCTATAAATACCCTCTATGGACCTTCAAAAGCACTTCAGCCCTATAATTACAGTTTTGTTACAACACCATCAAAACAAGGTATAGATGCAACCCCAAGTCCAAGAAAGACTTTATATTTGTGCCACATGTCATTGACCTTTCTGGACATTATGGCACTTTTATGGCATTATTTTTTGGGTGAAAGGGAATATTTTTCGGCCTTCTTTTTCTAGTTTAAATATAGCCTTTTCTAGTTAGTGCATGGTACCTTTTAAGTGAGTTCCTAGGCAACCATTTGTAAATAGATACACGTTGTGAAGCCAATTCAAGCTCTATTGTATACAAACTTTTCTTCTATGCATTTTTTTCTCTCTCCCACAACAATATACCTTGTGCATTGTAAGCCAAGAATATGTGAAGAAACTAGCTCATGCTCACAAAGCGATATATTTCTAAGGTAACAAACTTCTATTGGTTATTTGTCTTATAGACAGGTGTTGTGATTTATTTTTAATTCCATTAGAAGCAATAGAAATGATTGAATGATTTATTTATTTAATCTTAATTTATAGGAGTCAATCTTTACTTTGTGTTAGCTTTTTCCATTGCTAAATGGGATATTTTGCCCAATCAAATGTGATAAGACTCCATAAAGCTCTTCTAAGACCTCTATAATCGTGTTTCATAAATCCTAGAAAAACCCATAAAGTTTTTTCTGCAGATACTGGATGAAAAGTGAAAACTGATGCCATGCTTTGCTACTTGGATTATAATCTCATTCATTCATGGCGAGACACCTGTATGTGTCATTAGAGGTAGAGAGGTGAGAGTTTTAAAGTCATGATATACTCATGCTAGATATTGTTTATGTATCACACTTATTGGCTCCATTTAGTGAGTATAATTACTAAAATTATTATTTTAATATACATGTGCTATATATTCTAGCGTACATGTATTCAGATATCACTTACAATGGTGTCATCCCTTCGGAGCTCACAAAAGATGACATTACTAAGAATGAGTGGGTGCCATATACATCAGGATCCCCAATGAGAGGTCAATATGAGATCCAATGTTGTTAAACTATTGTTGATATGTTTTATAAACATTTAGTAGATTCCTAATAAGTCATATGACTACCAAATATTGTAGGTGGCATGCAACGTGGTAGGGCTTTTTGGAGATCGTTCTTGCAAACATACACAAAAGAAGGGGACACCATTTTAGATTGCAATGCAGGATGTGGTGACTTTGCATCGGTAGCACTAAATTCCAATAGACTAATTGCATGTCTGTATCGCTTTGCTAAAGATTGAAGATATCTAAGAGCAAAGGTAACATTTTTATGTAAACTTGTACAATATCTGATTGTAATGTAGTGTTCTTTTTCGTCATACCAATACATGGGTGCTCACCCTTCCACATGTGCATGTACAACTACCTCCCACAACTTGAAAATTAATCGTGCTCGATATGAATGGGGTGCTTCTACATAGGCGGCCAAAGCAAAAGGGATCGTTATTAGTGAAGCCCTTAGAAGTGGGCAAGTATTGGGTGATTTTGTGGCCAGGGATCGCTAGGTTTTGAAGGAAATATTTACATTGTTTGGCATTGCCATTTGGAGCTCCATGAAGGAAGACAACTTAAGTGAGCTACTCCAATTGGTTAGAAGTGAATGTGTGAAGTCATCAAAGCAAGCACCAACCTTTGTATTCCAATATGGACAAGGAAAGTGCATAGCAACTCCCACAACAGCTTCTGCCAAAAGTAGTTACACAAATCCCCTTTTCATGAAATGTTTTGACGACATTGATTGGCCGCACTTCAGCCCAACAACAACACTATTTGTGGATGATACCATGGAGAAGATGCAGATGTACCCACCCAACACTTTTATATGCCCCACCCCATTTGAGGGAAACCCCATGGACACAATCCTTGTGGAGCACATGCTTCCCTACTTGACTGAGCTAGCGTGCTTCCATGGTTCTATCCTAGACTTTGTTAAGGATCACCAATTCCACCCCCCAACAATGGAGATCGATTGATATTTGATGTGCATGATAAATATGTACTTTAAGAATTATTTGATTCTTTTATTTACAAGTGCAATAAAATGAGGATAAGAGGGAAGAGGAGAAAGAGAGAGGAATGTGCAAGTGAAGGAGATTCTGTATAGGCATTTTCTCAATTGCAATACTACAAGATGTGTAAATAGAGCATGTGCAACATATCTAGGGAAGGGTGGAGTGTAGGAACATGCATGCATGTGAATGTATGTGTGCATATTGGATTGAGTAACAATGAGGTAATATTGTTGTCTCGATATTAACTATTCGAACAAAGTGAAAAACAATAGATATCTCATGTTATTGCAGTGAGTGTAACAAACTATTTGATATCCTATCCTCTTGTAGTAAGTCCACACAATAATGCTTGATTGAAAGTAGTGAAAATATGTGCAATGTAGTTTTGCCTATGTGTGCACAATGGAAATGATATATCAGGATATAATATCAAATCATGCACATAAAAGTGAGAGGTACATAAATGTATATATACATGTGGATAATAAGATGGTTGTGAAAAATGGATGGATGACCTTTGCAAAATTAAGAGGGGGGAGATAGAGAGAAGTTGCTAATTTAGAGTGTGCATGAGAGAGAGAGAGGGGGAGAGAGGATGCTAATTTGAGAGAGAGAGAGAGAAGTTGCTAATTTAGAGTGTGTATGAGAGAGAGAGAGAGAGAGAGAGAGAGAGAGAGAGGGAGATAGAGGTTGCTATTTGAGAGAGAGAGAGAGAGAGAGAGAGAGAGAGAGAGAGAGAGAGAGAGAGAGAGAGAGAGAGAGAGAGAGAGAGTGTGTGTGTGTGTGTGTCTTCGTGAGCGCACGAGAGAGAGAGAGAGAGAGAGAGAGAGAGAGAGAGAGAGAGTGTGTGTGTGTGTGTGCATGAGAGGGAGAACATGAAAAGCTGGTAATTGAGAGAGAGAGAGAGAGAGAGAGAGAGAGTGTGTGTGTGTGTAAGAAGGGGAGAAAGAGAGGAGCTGTTTATTTGGTATAGTGCTCTCTAATCTAGTATTTATTAGTTGCTATATTTGAGAGAGAGAGAGAGAGAGAGAGAGAGAGAATAGGGATAGAGAGAGAGTGGGCGTATATGTATTTGTGAGCAACAGAAGGAGAGAGAGAGAGCAAGCGAGAGAGAAGTTCAGTGTAAGAGAGGGAGAAGCGAAAAGTTGCCAATAGAGAGAGAGAGAGAGAGAGAGAGAGAGAGAGTTTGTGTGTGTGTGTGTGAGTGAGTGAGTGAGAGAGAGAGAGGGAGATGGGGAGGAGAGAAAATAGAGAGAGAATAATTCGTGGAAGATGAGAGAGAGAGAGAGAGAGAGAGAGAGAGACCTTAATTAACATGGGGGGAGAAACATGGGAGGGGATGGTAGTGGTGAAAGCGGTCGAGGTGGTAATGACAATGGCAATGGAGGTGGCGGTAGAGGTGGTGGTAGTGGTGGTGGTGGTAGTGGCAGCAATAGTGGTGGTGGTGGTGGTGGAGATGGTGGTGGCAGTAGGGATGGTAGTGGGGCTTGATATGTGCACAAGAGAATAGGAGGAATAAGTGGAATATGTAGAACAAGAAATTGAGGTTGCATAAAAAAGCTTGCTTAAATTCTTGCTTCTTGCCCTTCCTCTGTGGGGGTGTATGTCATATACAAGAGAGGGAGAGAGAGAGAGAGGAGGATATATAAAGTGTGTGCATGAGAGAGAGAGAGAGAGGGGGAGGGAGATAGAGAGTGTACATGCATATGTGTGCGTGCGAGTGCTATATATATAAAGTATTTGGCATGAGAGAGAGAGAGAGAGAGAGAGAGAGAGAGAGAGAGAGAGAGAGTGTGTGTGTGTGTGTGTGTCTATGTATGGATATGGGTGCTAGATATGAGAGAGAGAGAGAGAGTGTGTGTGTGTGTGTGTGTCTATGTATGGATATGGGTGCTAGATATGAGAGAGAGAGAGAGAGAGAGAGAGAGAGAGAGAGAGGATATAAAGATTTGTGTGGGAGGGAGAGAGCAAAAGAGGGAGATAGAGAGAGAGTGTGTGTGCGTGGATGTGGGTGCCACGAAGAGAGAGAGAGAGAGAGAGAGAGAGAGAGAGAGGAGTGGAGAGCACCAAGAGGGAGCCTGGGAGAGAGACCAAGGGTGATGAATAGAGAGTGAGGGCGAGGAGGAGGAGGAGGAGGAGGAGGAGGAGGAGGAGGAGGAGGAGGAGGAGGAGGAGGAGAGAGGGAGGGAAGGAGGGAGGGAAGTACTTGCGAGATTAAGAAAACAATCCACAACTTGAGGGAGGGGGAGGCGTTGTGTCATAGGGGGTGTGTGGCCTTATATAACCACTTTGACATACTGGGGCATTAAATGCATGTCAGAGAGAGAGAGAGAGAGATGGAGAAAGGGAGACTAGGAGACATGTGCCATATGAAGAGAGAGATGTGAGAAAGGGGGGCAAGGGGGTGCTAGTCATATTTTTCTACACCAAATATTGGGTTGTTGGCGATCCCTTCTTTGGTGACAAAATGATCCCAATCCATATGCACTCTCTCTCATCAGCCATCCTGGCCCACACACACTCTCTTTCTCATATCTTGGACCCTAAACCCAAATAACTAAGATAGATGATGTAGGCACGCCGATGACCCCTTTGTCGGTGGGCAAAATGATCCTAATCCACATGCACTTGCACTCTCTCTTCATCCAAAAAATCACATACAACTAACATATTAATGTACAATCATACTAACTGATTAATTATTATTACTATTAAAATACATTGATGTATATGAAATGATTAATAGTAGTATATAAATTAATAAACAAGTTAAGTAATATTAACATACCAATGGTCCACTTCATACTAATTTATTACTATAATAGCTAATTAATCAATAAGCTAGTTGATATACATGAACTATAAAACAAGCTAACTATTATGAATCAAGAAATTAATTAAAAAAATTAATTGATATAATTTGACTGATACACAAAATATCTAATCAATGAACTAACAGATACCATCTTGTTAAATATTATTTGATTTATATTAAATCAATAAAAGTTTAATTAGTATATTAATATTATTTAATTGAGTAATAGATATTTTTAATTATTAAATAACTATATGATCAAAATATTTAATATTTTTAAATAAAATAAATATATAATAAAAACATTAATAATTATTACTTGAATAAAAGATATTTATTGGTTGTTAAAAACTAATTTATCACTAATTAAATATATTTAAGTAATTCATAACTAATTAATAAATAATTAATTATTATTTATTAGTTATTAATTTTAATGAATTATTTATTAATTCTAAGTAACTAGTTATTGGCTATTACTAATTGTTTTTTAGTTCGTAGTTATTAATTTCAACTAATCGATCAATATATAATTTTATTGGATAAGTAATTAATTAATAAATAATATATAAATGAGTTATTTATTAATTATTTAACTAAGTAATCAATATAAAATATAATATTATTTTTAATTGATAAGTAATTTCTTAATTAGTTAAATGGTTATTTAATCAATTACTTGGTTTTTAAATAGATTATTAATTATGAATAGATTATTAATTTGTTGATTAATTAACTACATAATTAATTACTTATTGATTAAATAATTAAATTAAAAATATATATTAATTGATTAATTATTTAGAAAAGCTATTACTTAATTTTTATTAGTTACTTAATTAATCAATAGATTGATTAGTAAGTGAAGTTGGTTAAAATTTAATAAATTAATTAATATTTAATTTATTGATTTGGTTAATAGTTAATTTTATTCACTTATTTTTTGACTCAATAATTATTTATCTAATTAGTTATTTAGTATAATTTATAAATTAATTAATAAATCAATTTATTAAATAAGTTAATTAACTAATTAGTTATCTAATTACTATCAAATAGTGATTAACTTGTTAATTAGTTAACTTGCCAAAATAAAAAATTAACTAATTTATTAATAGTTAGTTAATTAGTTCATAGTTAATTAATTATTTAGTTACTTTATTATTTAAGTATTAATCACTATTGATTAGTTAGTTAATTAATTTCTCAATTTAGAAGAAATTAAATAACACTTTTGCTTTTTTAGTTAACTTGTAAAAATAAAAAATTACCTAATTTATTAATAGTAATTTAATTAGTTCATAGCTAATTAATTATTTGCTTAATTATTAATCATTATTGATTAGTTAGTTGATTAATTTCTCAATTTGTGAGAAATTAAATAACACTTTTTTCTTTTTTTTGTCTTTATAGGAGTGAGAGATATTTTCCCCCATACACCGAGAGATAGAGAGAGTGCACGTATAGACGTTGGCGGGGATGGACGCAGTGGGACAGGTGAGCGGACGTGATACAGGTAAGTGCTAGCAAGGGGGCACCGTCACCCCCCTTCCCCCCTTCCAAAACCAACCCACAAATCCACTAGGAAGGGGGCGTCGGCCCCCCTTAACCAACCCACAAGTCGTCTTTGCACATTATTTATTAGAATAAACTAAGTAATGGGGACCCATTCCTTATTGCAAGAGTAAATTTTTGCCCAATTGGATTTGTGGGTTTTCTTTGCCTAATAAGGGGTTGCCGGCGACCCCTTTTTGGCAAAAAAACAAACCACAAATCCGAGAATATACAACATGGGAGAATAGGGACCAATAGGATACGAGCTTTTCTTCGCCCAATAAGGGGTTGCTGGCGACCCCTTTTTGGCGAGAAAACAAACCACAGATCTGAGAATATACAGCATGGGGAGAATAGGGACCAATAGGTTACATGTTTTTTTTCTAGTCTCCCCATGCTGTATATTCTTGGATTTGTGGTTTGTCTTTTCGCCAAAAAGGGGTCGTCAGCAACCCCTTAACGGACGAAAAAAAATCACAAATCTAGTTGGGCGAGGGAAGCGAGAGTAACAAAGTGATGGGGAAAGAGAGAGTAACAAAGTAATGGGAGAGGGATGAGAGAGAGAGACAACATGAATAAAGCAATGTTTGAACGAGTGTGCTTTTTAAGCAATAAAGCAATGTTTGAACGAGTGTGTATAAGCTTCTACTTTGTATGACTATCTCATATGATACTTCTAGGAGCGTAAAGATCTACTATTTAGAAAATTATATCTCTCTCTTTTGCTCGTAAAGTTAATTAGGTAAATATTTTTTAATTATTTGAGATAATGGGGAGAGAGAGAGAAATGGTGATGAGAGAGAGGGCATGTGATGTGTGTAATTTTTTCTTGCCAGAAAGGGATCGCCGGCAGTCCCCTACCAGACAAAAAATTCACAAGGCGACCCATTCCTTGTGAGAGTAACTTTTCACCGAACTGGATTTGTGGGTTTTCTTCGCCTAATAAGGGGCTGCCGGCGACCCCTTTTTGGCGGAAAAACAAACCACAAATCCGAGAATAGGGACCAATAGGGTACGGATTTTTTTTTCACCCAAGAGTGGAAAAAAAACCCATACCCTATTAGTCCCTATTCTCCCCATGTTGTATATTCTCGGATCCGTGGTTTTTTTTTCGCCAAAAAGGGAGGGCCGGCACTCCCTTAATGGGCCAAAAAAACCACAAATCTAGTTGGGTGAGGGAAGCAAGACTAATAAAGTGATGGGAAAAGAGAGAGTAACAAAATGATGGGAGAGGGATGAGAGAGAGAGACAACATTGGCTATCTCATATGATGCTTCTAGGAGTGTAAAGATCTACTATTTAGAAAATTATATCTCTCTCTTTCGCTCGTAAAGTTAATTAGGTAAATATTTGAGATAATGGGGGGGAGAGAGAGAAAGGGTGATGAGAGAGAGGTCATGTGATGTGTGTAATTTTTTCTTGCTAGAAAGGGTACACGCCGATAGCCCCTTACCAGACAAAAAATTCACAAGGCGACCCATTCCTTGCGAGAGTAACTTTTCACCGAACTAGATTTGTGGGTTTTCTTCGCCCAATAAGGGGTTGTCGCCGACCCCTTTTTGGTTTTAAAAAAAAACAAAAAATCCGAGAATAGGGACCAATAGGGTACATGTTTTTTTTTCACCAAAGAGTGGGAAAAAAACCCATACCCTATTGTTCCCTATTCTCCCCATGTTGTATATTCTCGGATTCATGGTCTGTTTTTAATCCAAAAAGGGGTCGCCTAGCAGTCCCTTAATGGGCGAAAAAAAACACAAATTTAATTGGGCAAGGGAAGAGAGAGTAACAAAGTGATGGCAGAGGGATGAGAGAGAGAGACAACAAGAATAAAGCAATGTTTGAACGAGTGTATGTAAGCTTCTACTTTGTATGACTATCTCATATTATGCTTCTAGGAGTGTAAAGATCTACTATTTAGAAAATTATATCTCTCTCTTTCGCTCATACAATTAATTAAGTAAATATTTATTAATTAGTTGAGAAAATGGGGGGAGAGAGAGAAAGGGTGATGAGAGAGAGGGCATGTGGTGTGTGTAAATTTTTCTCACCGGAAAGGGGTCGCCGGCAGTCCCTTATCGAACGAAAAAAATTTATGGCAACCCATTCCTTGTGAGAGTAATTTGTCACCCAACTGGATTTGTGGGTTTTCTTCGCCTAATAAGGGGCTGCCGGTGACTCCTTTTTGGCGAAAAGACAAACCACAAATTCGAGAATACACTGCATGAGGAGAATAGGGACCAATAGGGTACATGTTTTTTTTTTCAACCAAGAGCGGAAAAAACCCATACCCTATTGGTCCCTATTCTCCCCATGTTGTATATTCTCGGATCTATGATTTGTTTTTTCGACAAAAAGGGATCACCAGCAGCCCTGTAATGGGAAAAAAAAAACCATAAATAATACCATATTGAGGAGTATGGGAATTTCCCACAAGTTTGGGACACGTGGTCAAATCTTTGGATTTGTCATAAGTTGAACACCATTACTCTAAATCAAGTGCTCTATAGCTCAATAGATTCCATTTTTCAAGTGCTTTCCAATGATAGGTCATATCATATGGTTTTGGAAAACTTATGGGCATGTTATCCGGGTGCCACCTATTTAGTATTCAAAAAAAGGGAATTGGAAGATTCCCAAACTCATTAATATTGTGTTAAATCTTGTTGGGCCAAAATTTACTATCCAAGAATGGGTCATCAAAAAAATAAATCGTCCGACAAGGGGTTGCCAGCAACCCCTTTTTGGTGAGAAAATTTTACAAATATCACATGCTCTCCCTCCTTCACCCTCTCTTTCATCACTCTTTCTCTCTCCTTCACCTATAAAAGGACCCATCCCCCCTTTTTACATTGCAAATCGTTCCACTCTCGGTATGTAACTCTCTCTCTCTCTCTCTCTCTCTATCCCTCCCTCCCTCTCTCTTCTCTGTCTTTAAAAGGACCCCTCTCCCCTTGCAATTCAACTTCTTGTTTTTTGTCCCCTACCCTCACTACGGTTCCATCTCTCTCTCCCCCTCTCTCTCCACACCTCTCTCTCTAAGATAGTCACACATACTCTCTCTCTCTCTCTCTCCCCTCCCACTCTCTCTCTCTCTCTCAATCTATCCCCACCTTCCTTCCTCCCCCCTCTCTCTGTCTCTCTTCCTCTCCCTCGCTCTCCTCTCACTCTCTCTATGTATCTGCCTCTCAATCTCACTCTCACTCTCTCTTTATCTCTCACTCTCTTATCCCAAAGTCATCTCTTCCTTTCCCCCTCTCTCTCTCTCTCCCCAATGTCATCTCTTCCTCCCCCCTTCTCTCTCTCTCTCTCACACACACACACACATGCACGCACACACACACACACACACAATTGGTATTTCATTGGAAAGAAATTGAGGAAGCAATATATCTGTAAGAAGTAACCCTATGCCCCTCTATCATGGCCAAATCTGATTTCAAAAGACAAGATCATGTCACCCTTTATGAGGGTGATGAAAGGATTTCATAAGGTTTAGTCCAGACAAGCGTTCCCCTCACCAAGCTTGCTCCCTGGATGAGTGGGAGTTCTTATCACCATTGTGCATCAGAGGGGTGTGAAGGCCCATGGCAAAGGCAATACTAAGATTCATGTTGAGGAAAATGCAATTGTGCAATGGCCAATTGAACAGACGGTAAGTAGATCCTCTCTTGATTTTTGTTATGATTGCTCTATCTCTCCCTCTTATCCTATTTTGCATCATTGTTTGTAGGAAAGAGAGCAACGACCAGATGAGTCTCCCGAGGACTCTAACTTGCCTCCACGATCTACAATAGGATGACAGGCTATTGCCACCAGCAACATGCAATCACAAGGGGGGAGTCGCCCTCCAAGAGCGAGAGGAAGAGTAATGCAAACACGATCATTGACTTCTGTCGAGCTACAAGCAACCGTTGCAATTGCATATGGGGAAAGAGTGACATCAGGAGAATGTGGGCACGCTTTGATGACGCAAGCAAGAGAGGGCAAGAGAAAGCTTGTACTATCGGAGAGTGATACTGACAAGGAAAGCAATGACCATCAAAGCATCAAGTCCTTTAGTGCACAACAAGGGCGTGGTCATACGCAACCCAAGAAGAATCGAACACAAAGAACTGAAAAGAAGCGCACAATAGATGCCACTGAAACGACTGGCGAGACCGCTCTCACAGTCACTTGCAATAAACGTATTGTGCAAGCATGCATAGAAGACCAGTTGGAAACATTGACGGTGAGTGCTTGTAAGAGATAGTAGCATGATTTAGATTATATTTTTTATTTATTTATGTTGATTGGACATTAATTACTTCATTGTCTCATTCAGATACGGACATCCATCCCTTTGCCGCCCATCCCATTATGTCATTTGGTTTCCATGCCTACAATTAGACAAGTCACATTGAGGTACAAGCAACTCTCGAAAACCTTTTTTAGCAATGGGTATGTTAGAGGGTTGGGTATATTAATAGTGTCATTAGAGACTCCAAGACACTAGTGCAAGGAGGTTGATGATATGATTAGAATTGAGTGGATCCCCATTGGCTAAAGAAGCATGAGGACTTCGAGGCAAAAATCAGCGGAACCGATTGGGCCTTTTTTGTCAAATTGCATGTTTTATGCTTGGGATGGTGACCATCGGCTCACAGAATGGATGAATGAGATGCATAGATGTGAGTGGCCCTAAACTGTAGGACCTTAACATTCTACAATGTGTTTGTTTCTTACATTATACTTAACATCATACTTAACATGACTGTTTGGGATGGTGACCATCGGCTCACAAAATGGATGAATGAGATACACACATGTGAGTGGCCCTAAACTGTAGGACCTTAACATTCTACAATGTGTTTGTTTCTTATATCATACTTAACATGACTGTTTGCAACAACCTTTCCAGATAATGCGAGGCAACATGTGCGCGTTGACTGTCGCCTTGTGAAAGTTACAAGTGTGCCAGAGGGAGAGATTTTTTCAGTTATTTCTCGTACAAACAGGTATGCAATGGACCATATTCATGAGATCCTAATATGCATGAGATCCTAATACAGAATGTACACAGGCTAGCACAAAAGGGGGTTGTCCATACCTCATATCCAGACCTTGTTTGTGAATCAAGGATGCTAGGGCAGGCTGACCACGCAACTATTTTTGACAAGCTAACTGATGAGGAAAAGGCATGGGTGCAAGCACACAGAAAGCCGGTGCCCATTCCCGCATGGTACAAGGCACCATTGATTGCACTAGCCCACTTTATGTGGAAGGTAGGTAGTTCTTCAAGCTATCTTAACAATTTTTTTCTTGATGCATTTTTTCCTAATGCAATGATGTTGTCCCTAATTACCAAGTGCAGGACGAGTATGATATGATAGTGTGATCAATCAAACATAAATGGACACAACTCTCTGACTTTGAGTTTAGAACCAAGTGGGGTGAGGCATATTATAGTGTCAATGAAAAGATCGTCAAGAAAACTCAATGTTTCTAAGAGTTATAGACCTCAGTCTCGGAGATAAATGGTATCAATAAGTTGCTACCTCTTTGTACTTACCATCTATATATACTTATACTACATTTGCTCAAAGTAACAATGTTTTTGTCAATGTAGAATTGTCTCATGCTTGGAGTGGGGCTCCAAGATAGGGGGTGTATTGAATGAGGAGAGAGTATACACATTGGCATCCTCAAAGATAAACGAGGTAGATCGCATAAGGATATTGAAGGCCATGGAGAGTTCTGATAGGAAAATTCGAACATTGATGGGCATGCTTGAACGTAGGTTATTCTTGTTCATCTAAATTATGTGCACCATAAGTTTGACGAATTGGTATTAAACAACATATCTTTGATTCGAGCAGATGGAAATGCACCATTTCAAAGTTGGGTAAGACAAGAGACCTTTTGGGCCATGTTGTAAGACGGCGGAAAGAGATTGTTTTTGAGTTGGGAGGACTACTATAACATTCAACTGGAACACAATTTGTTCTTCCAATATACCCAAGAGATAAAGAGAAAGCATAGAGAGCAAATGTTTCGCACTGTCTTCTGTGATTTCAAGCTAGACGAAGATATAGAGTCATAGAAGTCAACGAAGTTGGCAGCATGGAGGCTTCTGTACATGTAGTTCACAATATCCTTCTTTAGTAGCATGTTTGTGGTGCTATCTTGCCAATCCATTCAAGATTTGTATGGTGAATTTGCAAGTCAGGTTCATGTACGGTGTCGAAGGGTTTGTGAAAGCAATGTCGCGTCTTCAGAAGACTTTGATAAATTTCTAGATAGAAGATCAGCAAAGATGCAAAGATGAAAGAATCTTTGTACAAAGCTATTGTCACTATTTTAACAGCGACCAGTTGAGCTAGTAGCCCTTTTCCAGTCTGTAAGAGACACAAAACAAAACTTTGTAGCAACAAATAAGGTGAAATCAGCGAATGTTCCAAGTAGTTTGTACATGACTGAATATGTAGTAGATAACACCAAATGCAGAGCCTGTTGTAGCAAACAGTACCATACATAAGCTACTGCATGGGACCAGCTAGTTTACAGCCTGGAGTGTTGGAAATAGTACACGGTTGATAGGCACAAAGCCTTTTATACTGTAGATAGAGTATTGACTGACATAGTAGGACTACAATCGTCACGTTCATATCATCCAACTCAGCTCTGAATGCTTTGTAACCTCTCCATGCACCTGTACATCAACCATTGTATAACACAGCCACTGATTATGCATCATCTTTGATGTTATAGTTCCGTACTTTTAGCCTGGTTGATTGCAGTACTAGGACAGCATATCTCACAGCCCAACACAGCATTATCATCTTCAAGTCTAGCACATGTACTTTGCAAATTACTGACACATGTTAGAAAATCTTGAGTAACCTTTCCTGTCTGCTGAAAAAGATGGCATTGCTCTAGCAGCTTCAGGATTCAGTACCGCAGTTCTTCCTCTTTCCATGCTCAATGCCTGCTCCTCAAAGACACTTTGAGCCTTCTCATCCCCACTCTCGCCCAGGGGGGAAGAAAGGCAGATCAACATAAAGATCTTGATCTTCCCAGTGGAAGGAATTTTAAGTTCTGCTTGGATTAGAGTTTAAATCAACAAGGAGTTTGCCACCTAAATCTTCCCTATGGCCAGAATTTTCAGATCCAATCAGGTCAACTAGAAGTCTGCCACCTAGCCCAGATGACGTCAACGTGAAAAAGGTGCAATCAAACTGCCTCCAGAGACATTCATGCCTTGTATTCCACTGTGAGTTTGCTAGCATGTCCTCTTACTTGGCATTCCAGTTGGTAGGATTCTGGATCCTTTAGAACAAAAACTAACAATGGAGAAAACCAGCCGCAAATGCCTTTTTCCGCATCTCGATGAGAGATTCTAGCTGTTTATTGCGCTTGGGTATAGGCAGCTCCTTGATTTTCAGAATTGAAACGCTTTAGTGCTTGGCATTGTTGGGGCAAAACGACCCTCGATTAGATGGATTTTGTGTCAAAAATACTGTTGCCTCAACCAAGGCCCACAAACACGATCAGATCCGCCTTCATCCTCATCTTCCCCTCCAAAACAGGATTCCACTGAACTAGTAGATAAGGAATTGATAGGCGTGCTTTTCAATTACTTAGGATTTGCAGAACAATCCACCCCAAAGCTTGGTTCTCTCTTTGACCATCACAGTTTATGAAACTGCCCAATATGCAGCCCATAAGCAGAGATCCACCCTGGTTAGCTTCTTCCTCTCGATTGGCCTTCTCCTTCTTTCCCCTTTATACTGCAATAGGTTCATCACTCCTCAGTCCGCGGACGCCTTTCACATACTTTTGCTTTGTTCCGTTCCTCCTCTTCGGCTGTAGGTCATCGTTGTTGGCTTCTCTTCTACTACATCGACGCGATCACGATCAGATTTATTCATGATGGCAAAAGGCTTCGCAAGATAAAGTGAAGTCGAGCTCTTTCACGCACTCCTAGATATGCGAGGGCTCCACATGATCCATGTCCTCCTCTCCTTCAGCTTCCTTAATCGATCCTCTCTCCTTCCAGTCGAAGCATACTGCTAGTCGAAGTAGCCGAGAGAAAGAGTCGCAAGGGAGAATTTTTTTTAATCTACAGTAGTTCAGAAAAATTCTGTCATCACGAGCATAATTCTCCCTTGTCGAGTAGCAGAGTACAGTAAATCTCCCCGATTGAAAAAGCTTCCCCTCCTTTTTCTTCCTCATTCGTCTATTTTCCCCCCTCATCCAGCCGCCGCAGAGTACCGTATATTTCCCCCCTTCCGATTCAAAAAAAAAGCTCCTTTCTTTTTCTTCCCAGAAAAGCCTCTTTTTCCTTCCTTTTCATTCCACACCAAATTAGTGTCCCTCAGGTTTGGCCTCATATTTAGCATAGCACCAATCAACAGACCACCTACACTTCTCCCATGGATACATAACTTGTCCTTAGCACCAAAATTGTGTGCCAATAGGTGTTCTGCTGAGGCAATAAAGTCAGTAAACGTGTTCTTCTTTTTCAATAGCTTCCCGTCTTCATACCATTTTCTTCCCATCTCTCCCCCTCCGCGTATGTGTGCAATAGCATACACAAATCCTCTATCAACCAGCGCTAATCTATTTGATCGAAATTCTGGCTCAATTGGATACTCATATGATCCATATCCATACAACAGCATGGGATCTGTACCATCTAGTTTCACAAGATCCTTCCTGTAGAGAATAGAAATCGGTAGTTTTGTTCTATCAACTGCCGTTGCCCATTCACGAGTTGTCACATATTTCATACATGTCCACAAGCATGTCACCAACAACAGAGTCTCTTTCTAGGCCCCTTAGGATGATCTCAGCATGTATCTCTTGGCCCATTGGGAATGCTCCTATGCTGCCACAGCTTTCAAACGAACCGTTGGTCACAATCAAAGTGGTCCGTGAGATTGCATCTCAAGTTACCAGTCTACCAAAATTCCTTATTCTTCTCCGTCTTCGGCATAGAATGAAAGAGCAAACATAACAACTAAGTATGTACAAAGTATCAAATCACACACACGACTTTTGGGTGGTTTTCACACCTCGAATGCGCAACAATACGACATCCACCCCCTCTAGTCTTCTTAGTTGCACTTGGATTTTCTTCATCCCTCTTACACTTCTCCTCAACAAGTACATCTGCACCATGAGACTTAGCCAAATAAGCATAAATAGAGTACCTGTCAACAGGCGAGTCCCAACCTGTCTCTAATCTGATGCTAGAGCCTGCACTAGTCAAAACAGTTTGCTGAATTTTCCCCTTGTTTGCAGTCTCCATAGCATAAGTCCATAGCGCAGTCTCTGATCCCTTCTCAATCTAGACTCCATATGCAGAAGCATCACCTCTAGCTCTCACATAAGAAGTACGCGCAGCCATGTCATCCACTAACTTCTTCATTCCACCTTTACCAAAGTTGGTAGCAAGTGGAGCTCCTGTCTCAGTCAACCAAATCTTACCATCTTGCCCCCAATATACCAAATTCTTCCTCCTTGCATCCTGAAAAGATTCACAATCTCTGCAATGCTGATGGTCCGTACTATCACACCAAATACATCTCCGATCTCTCCTAGGTGCACTAGGAGCACTCCTAGGTGCAGTAGGAGCACTAGAAGAAGTAGTAGGCGCAGTCGAAGCAAATTGCTCCTTCAACTTTCCCACCAACTCCGCTTTGACTGACTCCAATGTCAAGTCTGTTATGCCTTTGATTATGTCATCAAGAGAAGCAGGCACCGATGGAGCGGATGGTTTTGGAGCAGAAGGTGTAGGCATAGGTCGTGGAACAGGAGGAATAGGTGGAGTGGAAACAGTAGGCACTGGCATAGGCCAAGAAATTGGCTGAGGAGGAGAAGAAATAACAGGAATAGAAGTAGGCATAGGAGCAGATGATGGTGTAGGTGTCATGGAACCATTCTGTAGGCGAGTCTTCCATATCCTCCTCTTGGTCAAAGTCGAGACTGCATCCTGAGCATCCTGCCAATCAGTTTTAAGACCCATAGGCTTCGTGCGATCCTCAAGAAGCTCACCCAAATCTTCCTGAAGAGCAGGATCTGCAGCTTGCAAGAAAAGCTCAACTTTTTCAACATCCAATGCTCTTTGTTCAATGGCATCAAGCTGACTATACCTCTCCTCAAATTCTCGAATCAACTCTGAAGCAGCTAGTCCTTTGTTTGGCATGTAGACCCACTCTCGGAATGATCGCCGAGTAGCCATACCAAAGTCCTCAAGGAAGTATTCTTCTTTCAATGCCTTCTTAAAATCTTGCCAATGTGTATTTTGAATAAAAAGATCAGTCACTTTTGTCCTCAAAGCGGGTGTGACAAGACGAAGGAAGTACTTACTCATAAGTCCAGCTGGAACTCCAAAAAACCCCATCTTGATCTCATATGTCTTCAAATATGCTGAAACATTACGGCCATCAAATAGCTTCTTCTCACTCTCAACTGCTTCAATAGCCTTAGTCGCGCTGTTTGCATTCTCCTGCTCCGAATAGAGTTGCCTTTGCTGAGACAACTGCTGTTGATGCAATTATTGCTGCTGCTGTATATACAATTGTGTTTGCTGATTTTGGAGCTGCATATACATGGACATATTCTGTAAAATCTGCTTTAGATCCTCTGTTGAAGTACTTGACGCAGCAGCCATTGATGGAGCTGAAGTAGACGCAGCTGGAGTTGTAGAAGAGGCTGAAATAGAGGCTGAAGTATCTCCCATCCTGAAATTTCTGCGACGCTTTCACGTCGGGTTCACCAAAGATGTCGAAGGGTTTGTGAAAGCAATGTCGCGTCTTCAAAAGACTTTGATAAATTTCTGGATAGAAGATCAGCAAAGATGCGAAGATGAAAGAATCTTTGTACAAAGCTGTTGTCACTATTTTAACAGCGACCAGTTGAGCTAGTAGCCCTTTTCCAGTCTGTAAGAGACACAAAACAAAACTTTGTAGCAACAAATAAGGTGAAATCAGCGAATGTTCCAAGTAGTTTGTACATGACTGAATATGTAGTAGATAACACCAAATGCAGAGCCTGTTGTAGCAAACAGTACCATACATAAGCTACTGCATGGGACCAGCTAGTTTACAGCCTGGAGTGTTGGAAATAGTACACGGTTGATAGGCACAAAGCCTTTTATACTGTAGATAGAGTATTGACTGACATAGTAGGACTACAATCGTCACGTTCATATCATCCAACTCAGCTCTGAATGCTTTGTAACCTCTCCATGCACCTGTACATCAACCATTGTATAACACAGCCACTGATTATGCATCATCTTTGATGTTATAGTTCCGTACTTTTAGCCTGGTTGATTGCAGTACTAGGACAGCATATCTCACAGCCCAACACAGCATTATCATCTTCAAGTCTAGCACATGTACTTTGCAAATTACTGACACATGTTAGAAAATCTTGAGTAACCTTTCCTGTCTGCTGAAAAAGATGGCATTGCTCTAGCAGCTTCAGGATTCAGTACCGCAGTTCTTCCTCTTTCCATGCTCAATGCCTGCTCCTCAAAGACACTTTGAGCCTTCTCATCCCCACTCTCGCCCAGGGGGGAAGAAAGGCAGATCAACATAAAGATCTTGATCTTCCCAGTGGAAGGAATTTTAAGTTCTGCTTGGATTAGAGTTTAAATCAACAAGGAGTTTGCCACCTAAATCTTCCCTATGGCCAGAATTTTCAGATCCAATCAGGTCAACTAGAAGTCTGCCACCTAGCCCAGATGACGTCAACGTGAAAAAGGTGCAATCAAACTGCCTCCAGAGACATTCATGCCTTGTATTCCACTGTGAGTTTGCTAGCATGTCCTCTTACTTGGCATTCCAGTTGGTAGGATTCTGGATCCTTTAGAACAAAAACTAACAATGGAGAAAACCAGCCGCAAATGCCTTTTTCCGCATCTCGATGAGAGATTCTAGCTGTTTATTGCGCTTGGGTATAGGCAGCTCCTTGATTTTCAGAATTGAAACGCTTTAGTGCTTGGCATTGTTGGGGCAAAACGACCCTCGATTAGATGGATTTTGTGTCAAAAATACTGTTGCCTCAACCAAGGCCCACAAACACGATCAGATCCGCCTTCATCCTCATCTTCCCCTCCAAAACAGGATTCCACTGAACTACTAGATAAGGAATTGATAGGCGTGCTTTTCAATGACTTAGGATTTGCAGAACAATCCACCCCAAAGCTTGGTTCTCTCTTTGACCATCACAGTTTATGAAACTGCCCAATATGCAGCCCATAAGCAGAGATCCACCCTGGTTAGCTTCTTCCTCTCGATTGGCCTTCTCCTTCTTTCCCCTTTATACTGCAATAGGTTCATCACTCCTCAGTCCGCGGCCGCCTTTCACATACTTTTGCTTTGTTCCGTTCCTCCTCTTCGGCTGTAGGTCATCGTTGTTGGCTTCTCTTCTACTACATCGACGCGATCACGATCAGATTTATTCATGATGGCAAAAGGCTTCGCAAGATAAAGTGAAGTCGAGCTCTTTCACGCACTCTTGGATATGCGAGGGCTCCACATGATCCATGTCCTCCTCTCCTTCAGCTTCCTTAATCGATCCTCTCTCCTTCCAGTCGAAGCATACTGCTAGTCGAAGTAGCCAAGAGAAAGAGTCGCAAGGGAGAATTTTTTTTAATCTACAGTAGTTCAGAAAAATTCTGTCATCACGAGCATAATTCTCCCTTGTCGAGCAGCAGAGTACAGTAAATCTCCCCGATTGAAAAAGCTTCCCCTCCTTTTTCTTCCTCATTCGTCTATTTTCCCCCCTCATCCAGCCGCCGCAGAGTACCGTATATTTCCCCCCTTTTCCGATTCAAAAAAAAAGCTCCTTTCTTTTTCTTCCTAGAAAAGCCTCTTTTTCCTTCCTTTTCGTTCCACACCAAATTAGTGTCCCTCAGATTTGGCCTCATATTTAGCACAGCACCAATCAACAGACCACCTGCACTTCTCCCATGGATACATAACTTGTCCTTAGCACCAAAATTGTGTGCCAATAGGTGTTCTGCTGAGGCAATAAAGTCAGTAAACGTGTTCTTCTTTTTCAATAGCTTCCCGTCTTCATACCATTTTCTTCCCATCTCTCCCCCTCCGCGTATGTGTGCAATAGCATACACAAATCCTCTATCAACCAGCGCTAATCTATTTGATCGAAATTCTGGCTCAATTGGATACTCATATGATCCATATCCATACAACAGCATGGGATCTGTACCATCTAGTTTCACAAGATCCTTCCTGTAGAGAATAGAAATCGGTAGTTTTGTTCTATCAACTGCCGTTGCCCATTCACGAGTTGTCACATATTTTATACATGTCCACAAGCATGTCACCAACAACAGAGTCTCTTTCTAGGCCCCTTAGGATGATCTCAGCATGTATCTCTTGGCCCATTGGGAATGCTCCTATGCTGCCACAGCTTTCAAACGAACCCTTGGTCACAATCAAAGTGGTCCATGAGATTGCATCTCAAGTTACCAATCTACCAAAATTCCTTATTCTTCTCCGTCTTTGGCATAGAATGAAAGAGCAAACATAACAACTAAGTATGTACAAAGTATCAAATCACACACACGACTTTTGGGTGGTTTTCACACCTCGAATGCGCAGCAATATGACATCCACCCCCTCTAATCCTGCGCATCCTCCGGATGGGCCAACTACCCATGATCATTATCATCAAGATCCACAAACAGATCAATCTCTTCGTTATGCATTTCCGGTAGATCAACAACAGTATCTATCATATCATCTGCTCTTCCATTGGAGTTTCTTCTCGTTGCTCTTCTCTTGCAAATTCTTCCAATGCATAACTCTCATCATCTCTTTTCTTGAAAATTTTGATTCTTTTTCCAGCAATAGGCACTCTAAGCACTGTCCCATCCAATTCTGTCAACTCATATGTTGCATTATCAAAGACATGTCTAACTATGTACAGCCCAAACCATCTTTTCACCATCTTCCGAAGTGCAGTATGCTGCTTTTCAAGGCTGCTATCAAAGACCAATACCCAATCTCCCTCTTCTATTGCTCTAGGCCGCAAGTGATGCCTGCTGTCAAACCTGTCCTTATTACTTAATCTAGCAACCTTCAACCTGTCAATAGCTAGCTGAATATCCTCTGGTCTCCTTTCCAACTGTCGAATCCGAAGAGCTAAGAGCTCCTCTCTCGTCAAATCCTCCTGCCAAGGTAAAACTGACCAAGTCAAAGCACAAGTCTCAGTCGGCATAACCGGCTTCTGACCATACATCAACTCTGCAGGCATATATCCTGTGGTAACACTATGAGTCGTACGATCAGCCCACAAAGCAAATGGTAGAAGTCTCGGCCATTCTCCAATCCGTCCTCTGCATGCTTTGGCTAATGCTTTCACTATCGGCGGATGCCCTCTTTCACTCTTCCCATTTCCCTCTGGATTGTATGCTGTGGTTAGAGCCAACTTGATTCCTAGCTGAGAGAAAAAATCCCTAGCTTCATCTGCATCCAATTCACCACGATCCGCAGTGATCTTACCCACACAACCATACCTGCAGAAAATTTCCTCCAATAAGAACTTACACACTGCACTAGTGGTCTTCGTTCTCAAAGATCTGCCCTCAACATGATTAGTAAGATCCTCTCTAGCCAAAACAATGTACCTCATCTGCCATAGACCCATAGGCATGGTAACCAAATCAACTATCCACTTATAATGAATGCATAGCGGATAGGTCGGATGAAGCTCATCTCGATGATGCACTACTGAATACATCTGACAGTCTTTGCAAGTCTCAACAAAGTGAGAAACATCTCTGTACATGCCTTTCCACCAATATTTCTCCTTGATTTTTTCATAAGTAGCCCACACTCCTCTATGACCAGCCCAAGGACTCTCATGAAACTCCCTCATCACTTGTAATTGTGTCCCTCTATCGCAGACAACCCGCAAAGGTAATCCGCCTCTTTTCTTCGGATGCTTCCAAAGAAATCCGTCCTTGAGAAAATAACCATAAGCTTTCCTTCTGATCTTCTTAAACTCTTCATCTGTCCATTCATCTCTTTTGTTTAGTGTACTAAGGTACCTGCTAATCTGCAACCAATCTCCAACATAGAGTTCTTCTGTGAAAGCCACAATATCATAGACATGACAAACATGATCAACCATAGTGGCTGAAATTTCTGCATCATCCTCTTCTGCAAGTAGAGTCTCCTCATCATCATATCTGGCTCTAGACAACATATCTGCCATTGGATTATCCTTCCCTGCTATGTGTTTAAATTCCGGATTTAATGACTTGATGTATGCAATCCATCTCAACATAGCTATATCCGGAGTAGAGAAACTCGTGATCATACCAATCAATGGCAAGCAATCTGTCTCTACCACAACTGAAGCTCCAATAAAGTACTCCTTGTCACATTTGAGAGCCATAACAATCCCCAGTATTTCCCTTTTTATTTGCAGATATCTCCTCTGTCTCTCATTTAGGACTTTCGCCCCAAACCGAATAGCATACCTATTTCCATCTGCATCATCTTGACCCACAGCCCAACCTATGCCAATTGGACTAGTGTCAACTGTCAATACAATAGGCCTTCCACAATTATAATCCGCTTTCCTAAGAGTAGGAGCATTCTACAATAACTTCTTCAATTTCCGCATGGCTTTAGTGTGGCTCTCATCCCAATAGAATTTCTTCCCCTTTCGAAGCAGCTGATACAAATAATCTGCTATGTGTGCAAAGTGAGGTATCCAAATCATATAAAACACACAAGCACCAATGAATCTCCGTACCTCTGAAGTAGTAGAACAATACTCTGCAATCTTGCCTATAGCATTCACCTTATCAGGTGAGGGTTTCCTGCCATAATACCCACACATATGCCCAACAATGACAACCTCATTCACACCAAAAACAGATTTTTGCCCTGAAAGTGTCAAGTTCACTTCTTCTAACTTGGCCAAAATCTTCTCACATGCTGAAATATGATCAGCCACAAAGTATCTGCATCCCTGCTCATTTAGACTCTCATTCTTCTCTTCTTCTGCACACCCCTTAATGGGCACATCATCCAAGAAAGGCATGGTAAGCTGAGGTATGTAATCACGAAGGACCTTATGCATGGCATTCATCATATGCGCAACAGAATTAGTGGCACCTTGAGGCAAGGTACACATCCTAACAAGCCCAATAGGAGTTCTCATGGTGGTTATGTCCCTGCTTTCCAAAGCCAGCTGAAACTGATCATATCCTGAATACAAATCACCCAAAGAATAGATGGCACGTCCAGCAAATGCCTCTGCAAACTCATCCACAACTGGACCTATACCAACATTCCTGATAGTAACTCTGTTCACTGGCTGCATGTCCTGAATAAATTGGAGAGTACCATTCTTCTTTGGAACTGTAAACCACCTGTTTGAGTATGGTGCAGATGAAGGCTCAAGGATTCCCATCCTGATTTTCTCATTCAATAAATCAATCAGCTTTGGCAAGTGTGCTTTAGGCACTCGAATAGGTCGGAGATTCCATGGAATATGAGGAATAGTAAAAATGACCATAGGAGCAACAATATCAGGATTTACACATCCAATCTCATGTGGGAAAAAAGTAAATCCCCTTCCATGACGCTCAAGCATCTCCTGAAAGCATTGCTTCTCTATGGGTAACAAGAAATCACCATTTCCAATTTTCAATTCAGCAAGAGTCTCTGCTGAAAATTTATGACCAATATGCTCCGGATTCCTCAAAATTTGCTGTCTAACAGCCCTCTCTATTTGCTGATCACTGTCAGGTGGAAGTGGTACAACAACCGGCTTCACCTTCTTATCCACAGTTTTGTATTTCGTGTCAATCCTGGCTTCATTATGCTCTTCTGTATTACATAAATTTTGCTGTAAATTAGCAATTCTGCGCTCCAATGTGGCTGAATATTCTCAGCCCTCTGCTCTTTGGACTGCATAGAAACAGCCCCAAACTCTGAATGCTGAAATATTTCAGCAGTAAACTCTGTTGGCTGAAAGTTTTCAGCCCTCTGTCTCTCTGAAAGCTGATCATAACCAGCTGGAAACTCTGTTTGCTGAATTTCTTCAGCACTCAACACTCTTTGCTGAGTTACCTCAGCCTCTGACTCAATCTGTGACACAAAATCTGCAATTTCATGAAACATGTCCAGGGACTGCACTAATACATTACTATGACAATTCTGCATATCAGTTTTCAGCATATCTCCCATCTCTGTCATCGTATCTGCACAAATCACACTGTCATACATCCCATCTATGTGCTCATCATCCTCCAAAATTCATATCCTGAATACAAATCACCCAAAGAATAGATGGCACGTCCAGCAAATGCCTCTGCAAACTCATCCACAACTGGACCTATACCAACATTCCTGATAGTAACTCTGTTCACTGGCTGCATGTCCTGAATAAATCGGAGAGTACCATTATTCTTTGGAACTGTAAACCACCTGTTTGAGTATGGTGCAGATGAAGGCTCAAGGATTCCCATCCTGATTTTCTCATTTAATAAATCAATCAGCTTTGGCAAGTGTGCTTTAGGCACTCGAATAGGTCGGAGATTCCATGGGATATGAGGAATAGTAAAAATGACCATAGGAGCAACAATATCAGGATTTACACATCCAATCTCATGTGGGAAAAAAGCAAATCCCCTTCCATGACGCTCAAGCATCTCCTGAAAGCATTGCTTCTCTATGGGTAACAAGAAATCACCATTTCCAATTTTCAATTCAGCAAGAGTCTCTGCTGAAAATTTATGACCAATATGCTCCGGATTCCTCAAAATTTGCTGTTTAGCAGCCCTCTCTATTTGCTGATCACTGTCAGGTGGAAGCCGTACAGCAACCGGCTTCACCTTCTTATCCACAGTTTCGTATTTCGTGTCAACCCTGGCTTCATTATGCTCTTCTGTATTACATAAATCTTGCTGTAAATCAGCAATTCTGCACTCCAATGTGGCTGAATATTCTCAGCCCTCTACTCTTTGGACTGCATAGAAACAGCCCCAAACTCTGAATGCTGAAATATTTCAGCAGTAAACTCTGTTGGCTGAAAGTTTTCAGCCCTCTGTCTCTCTGAAAGCTGATCATAACCAGCTGGAAACTCTGTTTGCTGAATTTCTTCAGCACTCAACACTCTTTGCTGAGTTACCTCAGCCTCTGACTCAATCTGTGACATAAAATCTGCAATTTCATGAAACATGTCCAGGGACTGCACTAATACATTACTGTGACAATTCTGCATATCAGTTTTCAGCATATCTCCCATCTCTGTCATCGTATCTGCACAAATCACACTGTCATACATCCCATCTATGTGCTCATCATCCTCCAAAATTCATATCCTGAATACAAATCACCCAAAGAATAGATGGCACGTCCAGCAAATGCCTCTGCAAACTCATCCACAACTGGACCTATACCAACATTCCTGATAGTAACTCTGTTCACTGGCTGCATGTCCTGAATAAATCGGAGAGTACCATTCTTCTTTGGAACTGTAAACCACCTGTTTGAGTATGGTGCAGATGAAGGCTCAAGGATTCCCATCCTGATTTTCTCATTCAATAAATCAATCAGCTTTGGCAAGTGTGCTTTAGGCACTCGAATAGGTCGGAGATTCCATGGGATATGAGGAATAGTAAAAATGACCATAGGAGCAACAATATCAGGATTTACACATCCAATCTCATGTGGGAAAAAAGCAAATCCCCTTCCATGACACTCAAGCATCTCCTGAAAGCATTGCTTCTCTATGGGTAACAAGAAATCACCATTTCCAATTTTCAATTCAGCAAGAGTCTCTGCTGAAAATTTATGACCAATATGCTCTGGATTCCTCAAAATTTGCTGTTTAGCAGCCCTCTCTATTTGCTGATCACTGTCAGGTGGAAGCGGTACAGCAACCGGCTTCACCTTCTTATCCACAGTTTCGTATTTCGTGTCAACCCTGGCTTCATTATGCTCTTCTGTATTACATAAATCTTGCTGTAAATCAGCAATTCTGCACTCCAATGGCTGAATATTCTCAGCCCTCTGCTCTTTGGACTGCATAGAAACAGCCCCAAACTCTGAATGCTGAAATATTTCAGCAGTAAACTCTGTTGGCTGAAAGTTTTCAGCCCTTTGTCTCTCTGAAAGCTGATCATAACCAGCTGGAAACTCTGTTTGCTAAATTTCTTCAGCACTCAACACTCTTTGCTGAGTTACCTCAGCCTCTGACTCAATCTGTGACACAAAATCTGCAATTTCATGAAACATGTCCAGGGACTGCACTAATACATTACTGTGACAATTCTGCATATCAGTTTTCAGCATATCTCCCATCTTTGTCATCGTATCTACACAAATCACACTGTCATACATCCCATCTATGTGCTCATCATCCTCCAAAATTCTTGCATTTTTCAATTTTTTCTCTTTCTTGCATATATACTTCTTGGCAGCTCTAGGCAACCCAGAAGTCTTCTGATAGCTCATCGAACTGTTTGCTGAAATCCCAACAAAACCGGAGGAGAAAACACTGCTGCCAGGAGGCGAGAACTCCAATCTCCTCTCCTCTGTACCACCATCGTCTCGCGAAATGGCGGTACCTAATGAAAACCCGAATCCCTCACAGTGGGCAAAGGTGCATCTCTGAGAGTATCTCTGTTTCTAACATGGTTCACGCATACAGTCATAAATTGAACTGCTCTCATACCATCTTTACTGCGAATCCGTGCATAAGCAGATCCATCATCCATGACCTTTGTTTCCATGCGCATCTCTGTGATGAATGGCTGACCAAGAATTATGGGATAAGAGCATGAATCCTGCACAAAGAAATGAAAATCCTCCTCTACATCACCAATAGAAACCCTGACACTAGGACAAGCAACATATAAATCACTTGCAGTGTTATTGGCGGCTCTCATACGCCACCCATGCTCTACATCCATAGGCCATCTGTTACTCTCATAAACTCCACGAACTATGAGATTAATATCTGAACCATGATCAACCAATTCAACATAAGGCACTTGTTTCTCTCCAATCTTTACCATCGTCTCTGTAGTTGCCCTAGCCCAATGGCTCCGCGAAAAGTGACTACGCGGTATCATGACAGGCTCATCAATTTCAGCATAATGCATAGGCTGAACCCTCTTCTCTACCTGCGGAAAAACAGAAGCATTATCAACCATAACCTCATCCTCATCCTCATTCAACTCCCCAATCAAAACTCCCTGTGTATCAGTGGTAGACAATGCATGTCTTTTCCTCTTCAAAACCTCCTGAAACTGATCCTGAAACTCTCTTTTTGAGATGCCCAAAATCTCAGAAATAGTGAAAGTCACCTCACTGCCAAGTATCTTATCATTAAAGATTTTCTTCATGTCTATAGATGTTTCAATATCGGACATCAATCTAAACCCTGGCTGCTTTCTCTCTCTAGGCTCTTGCCTCTTTTCTCTCTTTTGAGCATCCTCCATCTGTCGATCTGGCCCTGGTCTTGAAGACAATCCTGCAGTAGGTGGAGTAACAAACTCACCCCCTCTAGTCTTCTTAGCTGCACTTGGATTTTCTTCATCCCTCTTACGCTTCTCCTCAACAAGTATATCTGCACCATGAGACTTAGCCAAATAAGCATAAATAGAGTACCTGTCAACAGGCGAGTCCCAACCTGTCTCTGATCTGATGCTAGAGCCTGCACTAGTCAAAACAGTTTGCTGAATTTTCCCCTTGTTTGCAGTCTCCATAGCATAAGTCCATAGCGCGGACTGAGTCTCTGATCCCTTCTCAATCTGGACTCCATATATAGAAGCATCACCTCTAGCTGTCACATAAGAAGTACACGCAGCCATGTCATCCACTAACTTCTTCATTCCACCTTTACCAAAGTTGGTAGCAAGTGGAGCTCTTGTCTCAGTCAACCAAATCTTACCATCTTGCCCCCAATATACCAAATTCTTCCTCCTTGCATCCTGAAAAGATTCACAATCTCTGCAATGCTGATGGTCCGTACTATCACACCAAATACATCTCCAATCTCTCCTAGGTGCACTAGGAGCACTCCTAGGTGCAGTAGGAGCACTAGAAGAAGTAGTAGGCGCAGTCGAAGCAAATTGCTCCTTCAACTTTCCCACCAACTCCGTTTGACTGACTCCAATGTCAAGTCTGTTATGCCTTTGATTATGTCATCAAGAGAAGCAGGCACCAATGGAGCGGATGGTTTTGGAGCAGAAGGTGTAGGCATAGGTCGTGGAACAGGAGGAATAGGTGGAGTGGAAACAGTAGGCACTGGCATAGGCCAAGAAACTGGCTGAGGAGGAGAAGAAATAACATGAATAGAAGTAGGCATAGGAGCAGATGATGGTGTAGGTGTCACGGAACCATTCTGTAGGCGAGTCTTCCATATCCTCCTCTTGGTCAAAGTCGAGACTGCATCCTGAGCATCCTGCCAATCAGTTTTAAGACCCATAGGCTTCGTGCGATCCTCAAGAAGCTCACCCAAATCTTCCTGAAGAGCAGGATCTGCAGCTTGCAAGAAAAGCTCAACTTTTTCAACATCCAATGCTCTTTGTTCAATGGCATCAAGTTGACTATACCTCTCCTCAAATTCTCGAATCAACTCTGAAGCAGCTAGTCCTTTGTTTGGCATGTAGACCCACTCTCGGAATGATCGCCGAGTAGCCATACCAAAGTCCTCAAGGAAGTATTCTTCTTTCAATGCCTTCTTAAAATCTTGCCAATGTGTATTTTGAATAAAAAGATCAGTCACTTTTGTCCTCAAAGCGGGTGTGACAAGATGAAGGAAGTACTTACTCATAAGTCCAGCTGGAACTCCAAAAAACCCCATCTTGATCTCATATGTCTTCAAATATGCTGAAACATTACGGCCATCAAATAGCTTCTTCTCACTCTCAACTGCTTCAATAGCCTTAGTCGCGCTGTTTGCATTCTCCTGCTCCGAATAGAGTTGCCTTTGCTGAGACAACTGTTGTTGATGCAATTGTTGCTGCTGCTGCATATACAATTGTGTTTGCTGATTTTGGAGCTGCATATACATGGACATATTCTGTAAAATTTTCTTTAGATCCTTTGTTGAAGTACTTGACGCAGCAACCATTGATGGAGCTGAAGTAGACGCAACTGGAGTTGTAGAAGAGGCTGAAATAGAGGCTGAAGTATCTCCCATCCTGAAATTTCTGCGACGCTTTCACGTCGGGTTCACCAAAGATGTCGAAGGGTTTGTGAAAGCAATGTCGCGTCCAGCCGCCGCAGAGTACCATATATTTCCCCCCTTTTCCGATTCAAAAAAAAAGCTCCTTTCTTTTTCTTCCCAGAAAAGCCTCTTTTTCCTTCCTTTTCGTTCCACACCAAATTAGTGTCCCTCAGATTTGGCCTCATATTTAGCACAGCACCAATCAACAAACCACCTGCACTTCTCCCATGGATACATAACTTGTCCTTAGCACCAAAATTGTGTGCCAATAGGTGTTCTGCTGAGGCAATAAAGTCAGTAAACATGTTCTTCTTTTTCAATAGCTTCCCGTCTTCATACCATTTTCTTCCCATCTCTCCCCCTCCGCGTATGTGTGCAACAGCATACACAAATCCTCTATCAACCAGCGCTAATCTATTTGATCGAAATTCTGGCTCAATTGGATACTCATATGATCCATATCCATACAACAGCATGGGATCTGTACCATCTAGTTTCACAAGATCCTTCCTGTAGAGAATAGAAATCGGTAGTTTTGTTCTATCAACTGCCGTTGCCCATTCACGAGTTGTCACATATTTCATACATGTCCACAAGCATGTCACCAACAACAGAGTCTCTTTCTAGGCCCCTTAGGATGATCTCAGCATGTATCTCTTGGCCCATTGGGAATGCTCCTATGCTGCCACAGCTTTCAAACGAACCCTTGGTCACAATCAAAGTGGTCCATGAGATTGCATCTCAAGTTACCAGTCTACCAAAATTCCTTATTCTTCTCCGTCTTCGGCATAGAATGAAAGAGCAAACATAACAACTAAGTATGTACAAAGTATCAAATCACACACACGACTTTTGGGTGGTTTTCACACCTCGAATGCGCAGCAATACAACAACGGGAAGATGGAGAGGAGGGCTATACAAACTCTGCCATGAGAGTGTGAGGATTGGGCAAACATGTAGAAGGATCAATGCATGTATGAGGATTACCAGATAAAAATAGCGGGATAAGAAGGTATATCAAAGATGCCCTATTTTTCTCAACTATCCAAAAGGTGAATACCTCTCCAATGAGAAAATTTGTAAGAAAAATACTCAATGAAAAAAACTAACACAAGAGACATAAGGATTCAAAGGCATGGTAAGTGAAATGAGTTGCATTCTTAGGAGCATATTGCACTTTGTTGTCTCCTAATGAAGAGACTATGATGGGTTCACGGGAAACTGATACTAGTAGTGCGGTTAGTATAAAAAGAAAACACAAGAGCAAGTGCACATCCAATATAATTGAAGAGAGGCCAAGCAAATATTGGCCCTCATCACCAATTAATTTGGTTTCTCCACACCTAAAAGATTTGATGTTTTGAAGTACTATAGCCAATACATCTATTGTGTTCCTCCAGTAAAAATATTTTCTTGAATATGAATCATAACCAACAAACCATGTAGGCTCCTTCATTGATACCATTGAAGAGCAGATTACAATGGAAGGCATTATCGAGGAGATCCATGACATTGGCATGGATAGAAGGATATAACAAGTTCTTCTAGATCTTGAGGTGGAGAGTGTTACCTTACACATTGCTATAGAGAGATGTACGACAATGACGAGAAGCAGTGAGGCATCACATGGAATTGACACATGTATTATAGAGTACCAAGATGGTAAGCTTGCTTTTGTACAAAATTCATTATGTGAAGGCACATAATTCTTGTTCATCACCAAAGTAACATCAACAATATTTTTTAATGTGCAGAGGGTAGAAGAACTGAGTGTCTTGGATTTGAGGTCACATCGAACATGGCGCATGCGTAGAGAGGTAAAGAAACAATGCTTGTGAATTCCACACGTCATGATTGGATGATGTCAGAGCTTTAAAATATTCTATCATTATATGATGTTAATAGTGATGTGTGTCCTTGTGTAGGGAAGGAAAGAATGCAAGAACATGGACTAGCCGTGCTAGGGGACATGGCAGCTATTGGTAAACAAGCGTGACTTGTGGCTTTTTTTTCCCACAATAGAATGCCAATAAGAATGGTTTTTATTTTTTGTAGAGGGGGATACAATTTTTGATTTTCAACCTATAATGCTGGAGGATGTGCGAGCCACAAACACTGATGAACTAACATGTCTCAATAATACTATCTACAATAACATTTTGAACAAAAAATATGTTGCTAATTATGAACTTTTTCATACAAAGGACCACCTTGAAATTCACGTGGAATTCCACTTGCAAGACATCATCTCCCATGAAGCTACAATGGTGTAAGATGTTCCAACCACACATGTAGGTAAACAAACATGTAAGAAGAATGTTATCTATCATTAACATTCAGTAAGAAGAATATGTTACTAATCGAGGAGCCAATGTGCAGAGGTCCACAACATTGAAAGCCCTATGGAATACCCCTTGCAAGTCGCTATCTCCCATGCTGCTATGATGGCAATGGTGGAGTGGCATACTGTTCTCTGTGACCAATTCAAAATCGGACACGCATTGTGAAATGATCAGCCAAGTGAGGCATTCTCTCGATTGGTAGAGGCATTAGAGGAGGTCAACCAAAACAAGATGGTTGAGGTTGACGAAGAAACCACAAGCACATCATGCAATATCATGGTGGTTCGTCTCCCTGAAGATAGTGCTATGTGTTGAGAAATAGACAAATGACGTATGCTCCAAGAGGAGCTGTCCTGAATCCCATATGCACAGTGAGGAGAGTGGAACAACTCAAAGCCTATAAAGCATTGTACTTGACTATGAAATGAACACAATATCATGATGCTTTGTACTTTCAATTAAGTGTCTGTCATTGTCAATTCTACACAAGATTGTGTTTATGAGTCCAAGCTAATCTATCTTGGAACCTAATTCACTTGTGTAATAGTTTATCTCTACTTGTCCATGTCATTATGAACTTGGTTTACATCTTTGATCCACCATAGCTTGTGTCATGTCCTAGATCCACATCGTTTAACATGGTATCAGAGCCCAGTTGGGCATGTCACAGCTCATACTCTGAATCTCTAGTCTCCCTTCACCTCTGGTGATCTCTAACCAACCCACATTCAGCTCATATCCTTAGTTTCAACTTCAAATCTCAGTTGGACCTTGTGGCAGCCATAGCCAGACTGCACCTACCCACCTTGGAGCTCTTGGATCTCTCTCTACGGGCCATATCTTCAGGTGATTCCTTCTGGAGGTATCTTCCCTTGCTCAAGACACTTCATCCTAGTGCTTCAATCGATGACATTACTGCTTCCTAGCTCCAGCATTACACAAATCGAAACGCGCTGTCCTGTCTGCGCCTGTCTACGGTCGTATTGCTGACGCCAATCGTACAGTCTGCAATCGACCCTGTGAGCATAGGGCTTTTGAAGCTCACTATGCAAGCCTACTCCCCATACAATATCTTGGGCAATGGTCAACTCGTTGAGCTGCATGAACTGAAAGAACAGTTGGCTGTTTGAAACCCTAGAGGAAGCCATATCCAGAAATTTGGAAAGCTTGGCAACCTTGTTCCTTTTCTTATTACCAACATCAACAGTGATTTTAATCACTGAGGAATACTCTCTGAAGATCATTACTAGTCTAGAAGTGTCCAAGGAAGCTCAAAAGCCATCCACGAAGTTCCTGAGAGAAAGCAGATCAAGTACCGACTAGTATCCATTAACACTCAACTAGTGTCAATTTGACACTGATTCTCTTGTATCTCTTGACACATTAAAATACAATTTTTTGCTAGTTAACTTAATTTTAGAAACATGGCAGAGATTGAGCAAATAGCTAAATTCAACGGAGAAGGATTTCATGCCTAGAAGGAAAAGACCATGTATCACCTAATGCGAAAGGACTTATGGGACCTGTTTGAAGATGATGCAGATAACAAGAAGGAAGATGATGAAGACGGGTTTGTTGAAGAAGACCAGTTAAAATCCAAAGAATGGAAGAAGATGAATAATTAGGCACTAGGCATCATTGCGTGGGGATTAAGTGATGATGTGCTACATCATATATCTGGCATTAGAAATGCTAGAACCGCCTGGGAGGAACTTGATAAAATGTTTGGTACTCAAGCAAAGAATTCAAAGGTAAAACTTCTCATGCAATTTTATAAACTGGATATCAAAGACAGTGCTTCTATGACCATACACATTAATAAGTTTAAGAGTTTAAAAACTCAGCTTGCATCTCTTAAAAAGAATATTGAGGAAGATGAAGCAATAGCCGTACTGCTTGCAAGTGTAAACAAGGATCCATATGAAAATCTTGTGTCTACTTTGAGTAATGTTCCAAGCCTCACACTTAAAGATATTGAACACTCACTACTCAATGAAGAAGGCAAAGTAAAAAACAAGAATGCAAAAGACAATGTCTCATCATCTAGGGACAATCTTTTGTACACCAAAGGAGCTGCTGGACCTAAAGGAAGAGGTCGAGGATTCATCAACAACAACAACAAGGATCGGATTACATGTCACTATTGTGGTAAGACTGGCCATGTAGCCAGTGAATGTTTCCACAAGAAAAGAGCCCAAAAATTGCAAAGTGATCATCACCAGAACCAATTCATGGAAGAAGAAGAAGAAGAGTATGCTTTCGCTATCATCAACAACTCTGACAGATTGTTTTGAAGAACCTTCATTGTATCTTTCATATGCTTTTCCCATAGTGGATCTTTCTTTTCCTTAGTGGATTTGATTTGTAAAACCCTTGCCAAGATGTAAAGTCTCAAGCTTTAACTTGACTAGGCTGCCTATGAGCTAGTCTTCCGAGCCATGTTATCATGTAGAGGGGGCAAAAGCCAGCAAGTGTAGGGACTCATCATTTGAGGGGGGGTGTTGAGAAATAGACAAATGATGTATGCTCCAAGAGGAGCTGTCCTAAATCCCATATGCACAGTGAGGAGAGTGGAACAACTCAAAGCCTATAAAGCATTGTACTTGACTATGAAATGAACACAATATCATGATGCTTTGTACTTTCAATTAAGTGTTTGTCATTGTCAATTCTACACAAGATTGTGTTTATGAGTCCAAACTAATCTATCTTGGAACCTAATTCACTTGTGTAATAGTTTATCTCTACTTGTCCATGTCATTATGAACTTGGTTTACATCTTTGATCCACCATAGCTTGTGTCATGTCCTAGATCCACATCGTTTAACACTATGCATGGATTGGGGGATAGAATTCCGTCATGGAACTCCCATACTGAAGTAGAGTCAGTTGATGCCATGTATTTGGCTGATTGTGTTCTCAAGGACGTAGGGCTATTACTGTTCCTTGCCACAACACACTCCATGGTAGAGCTTATCGAGTAGGTTGTGGAGGATGGACATTGATAGATGGATTCAGGGCAGAAGTATTGGGCCTTATGCATGACATAGGTTATTCATTGTGTGACACCTGTATGTGTCATTAGAGGTAGAGAGATGAGAGTTTTAAAGTCATGATCTGCTCATGCTAGATATTGTTTATGTATCACACTTGTTGGCTCCATTTAGTGAGTATAATTACTAAAATTAGCATTTCAATCTTTAAATGCAGGTACATGTGCTATATAGGGATGCCATTTTAGATTGCAATGCAGGATGTGGTGACTTTGAATCGATAGCACTAAATTCCAAAATACTAATTGCATGTCTGCATTGCTTCGTAGAAGATGGAAGATATTTAAGAGCAAAGGTAACATTTTTATGTAAACTTGTACGATATCTGATTGTAATGTAGTGTTGTTTTTCATCATACCAATACATGGGTGCTCACCCTTCCACGTGTGCATGTATAGCTACCTCCCACAACCTAAAAATTAATTGTGTTTGATATGAATGGGGTTCTTCTACATAGGTGGCCAAAGCAAAAGGGATTGTTACCTGTGAAGCCCCTAGAAGTGGGGGGGCAAGTATTGGGTGATTTTGCAGCCAAGGAGGCTCGTTAGGTTTTTGAAGGAAATATCTACATTGTTTGACATTGCTATCTGGAGCTCCATGAAGGAAGACAACTTAAGTGAGCTACTCCAATTGGTTAGAAGTGAATGTGTGAAGTTGTCAAAGCAAGCACCAACCTTTGTATTCCAATATGGACAAGGAAAGTGCAGAGAAACTCCCACAACAACAGTTACACAAAGCCCCTTTTCATGAAATGTTTTGACAACATTGATTAGCCACACTTCAGCCCCCAACAACAATACTATTTGTGAATGACACCATGGAGAAGATGCGGATGAACCCACCCAATACCTTCATATGCCCACCCCCATTTGAGGGAAACCCTATGGACACAATCCTTTTGGAGCACATGCTTCCCTACTTGACCGAGCTAGCGTACTTTCGTGGTTCTATCCTAGACTTTGTTAGGGATCACCAATTCCACCCCCCAACAATGGAACTCGATTGATATTTGATGTGCATGATAAATATATACTTTCAGAATTATTAGATTCTTTTTATTTACAAGTGTAATAAAATGAGGATGAGAGGGAAGAGGAGAAAGAGAGAGGAATGTGCAAGTGAAGAAGATTCTGTATAGGCATTTGCTCAATTGCAATACTACAAGATGTGTAAATAGAGCATGTACAACATGTCTAGGGAAGGGTGGAGTGTAGGAACATGCATGCATGTGAATGTATGTGTGCACAGTGGATTGAGTAACAATGACGTAAAATTGTTGTCTTGATATTAACTATTCGAACAAATTGAAAAACAATAGATATCTGACGTTATTGCAGTGAGTGTAACAAACTATTTGATATCATATCCTCTTGTAGTAAGTCCACACAATAATGCTTGATTGAAAGTAGCGAAAACATGTGCAATGTAGTTTTGCCTATGTGTGCACAATGGAAGTGATATATCAGGATATAATATCAAATCATGCACATAAAAGTGAGAGGTACATAAATGTATATATATATGTGGGATAACAATGTGATATTCTTTTGGTCTTGATATTAATAGCTAAAAGTGTTTAAGATAATTTACCTCATGCAAACCCTTGACCCTTGTAATAATGAGATGGTTGTGAAAAACGGATGGATGACCCTTACAAAATTAAGAGGGGGGAGATAGAGAGAAGTTGCTAATTTAGAGTGTGTATGAGAGAGAGAGGGGAAAGAGAGAGGTTTCTATTTGAGAGAGAGAGAGAGAGAGAGAGAGAGAGAGAGAGAGAGAGAGAGAGAGAGAGAGAGAGGGAACATGAAAAGCTGCTAATTGAGAGAGAGAGAGAGAGAGAGAGAGAGAGAGAGAGAGTGTGTGTGTGTGTGTGTGTGTGTAAGAGGGGGAGAAAGAGAGGAGTTGTTTATTTGGTCTAGTGCTCTCTAATCTAGTATTTATTAGTTGCTTTATTTAGTTGCTATATTTGAGAGAGAGAGAGAGGGGGAAAGAGAGAGAGAGAGAGAGAGAGAGAGAGAGAGAGAGAGAAAGTGGGTGTATATGTATTTGTGAGCGATGCAAGGAGAGAGAGAGCAAGCAAGAGAGAAGTTCAATGTAAGAGAGGGAGAAGCAAAAAGTTGCCAATAGAGAGAGAGAGAGAGAGAGAGAGAGAGAGAGAGAGAGAGAGAGTGTGTGTGTGTGTGTGTATGTGTGTGCATGTGTATGTGAGTGAGAGAGAGAGGGAGATGGGGAGGAGAGAAAATAGAGAGAGAATAATTGGTGGAAGATGAGAGAGAGAGAGAGAGAGAGAGAGCTTAATTAACATGGGGGGAGAAACATGGGAGGAGACGGTAGTGGTGAAAGCAGTGGAGGTGGTAATGATAGCAGCAGTGGAGGTGGTGGTGGTGGGGGTGATAGTGGTAGCGGTAGTGGTGGTGGTGGTGGTGGTGGTGGTGGCAATGATGGTGGTGGTGGTGGCAGTAGGGGCGGTAGTGGTGCTTGATATGTGCACAAGAGAATAGGAGGAATAAGTGAAATATATGGAACAAGAAATGGAGGTTTCCTAGAAAAGCTCGCTTAAATGCTCGCTTCTTGTCCTTCTCCCTTGTCCACAATGATGTTGGATCTCTTGTATATCTTCAATGTATGGACACTTCTTTTTTAGACATAATACAAGAGAAGAAGACAGAGGATATTGCAAGTAAAGATAAAGAGGTTGAAGAGAAGGGGAAAATATTTAAGGATGATGTTGAGAAGTAACTAGTATAGGGATTTGATGTTGCTTTGTTTAAAACTGAGAATATTAAAAAAGTGGAAGAAAAGGAGATAGAGTTGAGTGAAAAGATTGAAGAAGGTCCTCTTGATTGTGTCCTAACATTTTCCACTTACCTCATCAACAAAAAGAGATATGTATTGCTAAATGATACTCAATACCTTTTTGATCTTAGAGAAGATTAGTGCCTAGCAATCCTTGCATGTTGGGGCCAAATTGATAAGAATTTTATAGGTTATGAACATGAATCACTAGCAAGTCTTGATGTTAAGGGATAGAATTTTCAAGACAGCTTTGTAGCCTTGCATTCATGTCTTAATCAGATCATGGAATATGAAAAGGAAGGCCTACCTATATAGAAGAAGAGTTCTTACAGGTTACTTGGTATTGATGGCATGGGGTATAAATGAAAAGTGAAGTCTCCATCACATGAGAAACCAAAAAGTTCAATAAATTTTTATGATGAAAGTCTTCTTAAAGAAGATGAAAACCTTAAGGTATGAAAGATAATTTAAAGATATCCATTAAGGTTTATGTTAGAGTTTGTTATGCATTATAGATAAATCTTATAGGATATATATCTATTGACATCTTACACTATTGTGGTTTATTGTGCAGATAGAAATTGAAGATCTAGAAAACTTTCTTAGAAGATCCAAGGGCTCAAGGCCATTGAAGAAGCTTGGCAAAATTCAAGGCCTTGGTCATTATATTGGAAGCTTAAATAATCAAACATTTGCAATTTATCATTGCAAATTGTCAAGCTCTCCAAGCTTGCAATGATGGATTTGAAAGCTATCTCCAAGGTGATTGGATCCCAAGTTTTTGATAGAGGATTATATAAGATAATTTTGGTGGAGAAGGAAGAAGTTGTAAGAGTTTTTAGCTTCATGCCTAGATATAATGGATCTAGAATAGGATACTTTGGAGTTCTTGGCTCTTATTTTCTCTCCCCTATAGGAGATGCCGATAATTTGAAGCTCTTTCCAAGCTATAGGAAACAAGAGTTCTTGAAATGTAAAGGTCTTATTGAGAGGGATGAAACAAAAGATTGCTCTAGAAGCCCTAGTGAGTTGCTTGAAACTAGAGACTCTTTAGACTAAAAGATGTCAAGGATTCTTGAAACCCATCTTTTTCCATCTCTTTGTCTAGTTTATAACCATTCTGAAAATGTTTGCTTTGCACACACATTTAAATATCTCTCTTTTCTTCATTGGGTGATAATTTGTATAGTCCTTGCCAAAGATGATATATCACATGATACGATTGTATCTTTGAGCTTGAATTTATGCCAAATTTATCTATAGAACCATTGGAAAACTTCTAACAAAATTGTTTGCTTTGTATCTTCCACCTTCATGTATTGTGGGCCTAAAGTATTTTGTTCTTGCGTGATTTTTCCATACCTTGGGTTGACCAAATAGATAGAGATCTATATTGCTTGATAAAATATGGAGCATGGTTATATAAAACATGCTACATAGTTAACAAATAAAGAATTTTAATAAAAAGACTTTATATGAGTTAAACAATGAAGAGACATACATATGCAAACTTCTTACCACATAGTGAGTGAAGTGTTGATCACCCCAAGATTCTGTCAGTGCCTTTTTAAAAAGATTCAATTGGTTTTTGAACTCTTTGAGATCATCATCATTCCATTCAATTTTATCACAATAAAATAATACTTTATCTAGTGTTTCCCAAACATTGGCTTTTCTATTTCGAGCTTGTCCATTATTAGCATGATCCTTAATTGCATTATGTAGGGACTTCCACTGATTGTATCTAATAGTTGAGCCACCATTCCCAAAGTTTATCTTACCGTGTCTCTAATGAAAACCTAGGAACCTTCTAGCCTTCATTCCATCAATGGATGACTTTTTAGCAACACAATTGCTATCCTTAGACTTTTGAAGATTTGGTGCAATAAATAGATTACCACAATGCAAACAAATTACAAATAAGATTTTTTCAATATTTATTATAGCCTCTGTTCTAGATTTGATAATGGCCTTAGCTTCCATGCAAAACCCTATATATAAAGATGAACAAGCTTTTCAATTATCTTGCAAAGCGCATAAAGTGTATAGATATGGGCATTCACTAAAGAAATATCTAGGATTTGGCCTAAACTGAGGATCCTTGTTGTACCTAGAGGGAGCCCTATTCTAAGTGCTTAAGTTCAACTCTATGGTTGGGGACATGCAATATAAGCAAGGAGATTCGGAGTTGGTTCCCTTTGGCACATTGCACATACATTTAAGCGTCTTTAAGTCACTAGCTATATGCCACTCAATCTTACAGTTCCCAAATCCTTCAACAAATAGCTCTTCTCTTAACAACATTAGGCATTGGTGTTTGATGAAAAACCCAATACAATATATCAAAATCCTCTGTATCTAATTTGAATGTACCTAGCCACCAAATGTTGTGTTCATATTGAAAACTAAAGGATATTGAGTGATTGTAATGATCTGATGAAAGTGCTCTATTAATTAATATAATAGAGATCCTCTCTAATTTTGTGCATTTTAAAATCTCACTTTCATCAAGTTTAACAAAAAAATCTAGTTAGTCATTGTGCCTCTTCTAGTGACAAGTATTAGAATCTGATCATTAAACATTGTAAGGAGGGAAAGTCAAGGAAAATATTGTTAAATTCATTGAATACAACCTCATTTTTCCTACTCGTCAAGCTAACCTTGATATAGAAAGGTTTACCCAAAATCTCCATCACTTTGTTATTCACTCTCTATCTAATAGTTCTAACCATAGATGGATGTGGAAGTATGCAATTATGAACTTATCCTTGCTTCATATTTGATTGTAAAACCTAGAAACGTTGCATATAAGCATCTTGATTGATACCAATACTATCTAATGTCTTCTGCACTAACTCAATATCCAAAGAATGATCCTTTATAAATTACTTTAAGCATTATTTCTTTGCATTTTTTAAATTTCTTCTTCTCCAAATTATCTTTTGAAACTACTTAAGGAAGAAAATGATAATAAAATTGAGATGCTTTTAAAGAATCTCTTTTACTTGCATTAGGTTGAAGAAGAGACCTAAACAAAATTAATATCACAAATTAATAGAATCAATTATAAACAAATCCATATTCAATATTTTTAAATTTAGAAAAAGTGTACCTTGCTACTTGGATTCTTTTACTACAACCACCTTCTCCTCGTTTGAGACTCTCAATATTTTTAAGATCCCTTTGTCAATTTCAAAGTCCTAAAATAGTTTGCTTTCATTGACAAGATTTAATGTATTTCTCCAATGAATGAATCCGCTATTGACAACCCTTTAGCTTTTATAATAACGCATTGTTATGTTTGATAAAAGACAATGAACCTTATCAATGAAGAGCTATTATAGAAAGGTGGAGTGCTATTTTTTCTGGGATCTTTGGGATATAGCTTGCCATCTAACCAAAGATCAAGATTCTTCTTTCTTTCAAACTTGAGTATATGTTTCATAGACTCTGTAATAGTAATGGGTTTTATTCTCTTCCTTATTAGTTCATACTACTCACTATTCAACTCAATATAAAGATGATAGAGAGGTCTTTTATTAGAGCTATAGAGATCATTGGATGACTGATTCATAGCTAAGGATGTGATTAGAAGATTGAATTGAGAAACTATGTGAATTAGAAATAAGAAGGAAAATAAAGAAGAAACTAGTAAGGAGGGGAAAGAAAGAAGAGAGTGAGAATAGATGGAGGCAATCAAACATCGAACAAAATTAAAATTGAATATTAATTTTCTCTTTAATGAGGATGAGTAAATCTTCATTATGATAACCTTTATTACCTTTATGGCAGCCTAGATTTCTAGGTTTGATGTGACCATGATAATATCATGACAATGACTTATTAGTAATTTTTTATTATTTACTTACCAAAATATAAAATAAAAAAATAAAAAATGATTTTATTTTTAAAAATACTTTCTCTCTCTAGGATAATTTATAGGGCACTTTTGAGACCTCAAAACTCCCGTAATGCAAGGAAGGTTCCCCTAATGTTTGGGACCAAGCCCTCTCCTCTCCTATTTTTTTCTTATTCAAAATAGTCCCAATTTTCTCCTCTCTTTTCCAATGCATGAGCCTCTAGCCCACTTACATTTGTTGGCCCTTCTCCCTCTTCTTTCCCTTGTGTCCTCTCCTAGTTAGTATGCCATCCCCTTTACCTTTATGGCCACGTTGGACAACAGTCGCCCAACTAGTCATTTTGGCACTCCTAAATCTACATTGAATGTTCTTCTTGATCTTATGATTCATTATTCAGGTCCATCTATCCCACAAAACAAGTCACTTAAGTGACTACTAATCACTACTCAAAGCTACATGGTCATTAACTCCTAAGATTCCACTTGACTAACTCTTATTATCATGACAATGAGTAGGCTAGAGAAGTTCACTGACCAAGAAGTCTATCACTTATCATTCTATAGACAAAGATGAACTCTTCCACAAGACAGAGCATACCTTGCTTTCACACTCTAGGTCAAAAATCCCATGAAACCCTCTACCTCACTCTTTACAAATTCATATTCCAGGTGAAATTCTTGAGTCATTCATGGTGATTAATTATTGCCTACTAAATATATGAGAGTATATTGTCTTGATGGGAAGCACAAGTATAAAGAGCTTTAGCTTTCGAACTAGTCATAGGACAGTAAGCTTGTGTAATATTAGTGTTTTTTTTGTTTATGTTAAAACGATTATGTTTGGAGACTTATTAAATACTTTTTCTTTTTTAGATGGAAGATAAACATAGAAGAATTGTATGGTATCAAGTGCTTTGCAACAAGTCAAATTTTGTATAGAGATAGATGATGTGTTGAAAATTTAGGATGAAGATGAAGGATTTTTTTTTTGTTTTTCATATGTATGTTTAAATCATTGAATAGTCTATAATTTGTATTATTTTTAATTTAATTTATTTAGTTTTTAATAATCTACTAATCGCTCAATTTCACTTTCTAACTCTCCAACAACTACTCCTCTCCCAAACACCCCTTGCACTTATCTCCCTCTCTCAATAAATCACAGTTTTGCTAACTTTATGCAATTTCTCCAAAGGCATAGAATTCATAGGGAGATCACGTATTTTTTCACAATATCAAATATTAGGATGCCATTTTGCAAGAGGCTCCAAGCTTGCAACACTCTATCTAATACATGAATACCTACCTTTGAGAGCACATTGTGGCCTTTGAGGATTCCAACAAGGATTGGGTGCCTTATGATATTCTTAAGTATATCAACACATGGCAGCCTTTTGCAAATGACTACGTTTTTTGTGAAAATCTCACCCTAACTACTTCAAGAAGCTCACTCCTAGGTAGAGATCAAGGCACTCTGAATCGATTAACATGGCATTAACTTCCTTTCTTGGACAACTATCTTCATGTTGCTACTTAATGAAGGTAAGGACTTGCCTCTAATTGTAGTGAGTGCTACAGAGTAGGTGGAAGGGTTGTTGAAAGATACACTTAACCCAAAGCCTTTACCACTAAACAAAGCAAAAGAAAAAGACAAGGATACATAAGAAAAGATCTAGACCTTATGGGGTTGAAAAAGTTATAGTGGCTATGGGGCTAGCATGGGGAGTATCTCATGTTAACAAGAGAACACTCCACCTGTAGTTGATGAAGACCCTCACATTGATAGCATGAGCAAGGTCTTCATTAACAATAGGAAATTTATTTCTCCACGATATGGAGAAATTTTTTGGATTGAGGCAGGATGATGTATTATCAATGATGACAATTATGAATGAATTTTTCCTAGTGTCAAAGGACTTGCCCATAAAGTATAGCAATCCATGTCATGAAGATATACAATGTGTGATTTGACTCTTGAGGATGCCATTGAGCTAGTGAAGCATGCCATAGTTAGTCTCCAAGTGTTCAAAGTAGTGCGAGCTATCTTGGTGGCATGATAGGTATCCTTGCAGCATGAAGAGTAACAAGTCCCTCCAATCAACAAGGCTAAGTCTAGTCCAACCTTGGGGGGGGTCCACCTGTAAGAAATCATCTATATAATGTGCATTCAAAGGATATTAAGAAATACACTTTCTTTACATGCTATGACGCCTTAAAATGACCCCTTTTACTCAGCTACACTTATGATTTTTTTTAAATTGTAATGTAAAAACCCCTTTTGTAAATATAATCTTGTAAATTTTACTAAATATAACACCCTTTCTTTTGAACACATCTTGTTGTGCTGCTGCATGGACACAACGTAAAAAACCCTAGAGTGCAACATCATTCAACTTTCTTATTAATCTAGAGAGTCAATGTCATATTAGTCATTAGTGTTAGTGCCTATAGTATGGATAGCTCCAAAATACAGAAATTTTGGATAAGTTTAGCTTATTTTTTATATTTTGGATATTATTTATTGTAAATATCCTAAAAAGGTGTAGAAAACTTCTAGAATAAGGTGACATGCTAAAAAGAAAGTGGCTTTTCAGCTAGTTTTGGAAGATCTCATGAAAAAAGAGGGGCTTCTGAATTTGCGCATGGTGCAATCCTAGTTTTCAGGCAGCAAACAACACTTCAAACGACTGGGAGGAAGAAGAAGGAGTGATTTGGGAGAATCCTAGGTAGGTGTCCTATGGTGTTACCCCCCTTTTAGAGCCAACGGAACCATCAGATTTTCCATCTGAGAAGTAGAGAAAAAGCTAGTGTTTGGTGTGCGTTTTTTGTCTACTAGGGAGCTCCAGGAGATCTAATGCTTGGAGACTACTTTCGAGTAGTCCCAGATAATGATTTTGTTTATCTTCTTAGGTTCTATCAATACATAATGCGTTGAATCATTGAGCTTTGTCTTAATATTGTGTAAAGACTTTGGAAAATTTGAATCCGTTGCCTATTTTTTTCTTCTTTTCTATCTCCTATTCTCTACTTCCTTCTCTCTCTGATCCTTAGTGGATACGACCTTTTGACTAAAATCCCTCTAACATTGGTGAACCTAATGTGAAAGGTCATCGAAAGAAAAGAAATGATGGGAGAACCTTTGAGAATGGTTTTTAGTGATGTTTTGCAATATTTAGTGCAAAATATGAACATGCTTATGTAGGTACAACAATAACAATAGGTGATTTAGGCTTGTGCTCAAACAAAAACTGTTGTTATGAATGGTCTGTAGGTAGTAGAGCATGATGTTATGAATACACTTTTCCCTGCAATATTTAGTGCAATCCCCTAAACCAGGGCAAAGATGTATGTGGTGTGATAGTTTGCAGCATGATAGGAAGGATTGTACTAGTTATCAAGAGGCCTTGGCATGACAACTCATCTTTTGGAAATATGCAAGATCCATGCACAAGAAAGGTGATTCCCTCTTACTTTGAATTTTGGAAAGGGAGGTATGCAAATGTTGTTGGAAGACTTGGCTATTCGAAATGCTTATGTGGTTGTACATGCTTCTACTTTTGGTCTACAATTGGATAGAATGCTTGGCCAAGTGATGGTTATTCCCAAGGCTACAATATAGACACATTCTTTGCATGCACCTAAAAAGAGAACAGTTACTGATAGTGAAATGTCTCATGCAGGGTAAGACATTCATGATATAACTGGTTGGGTATAATTTGTAGATGCATATTCAATGTATGCATATTTAGCAAAGGTGCAAAACACAGATGTACTCGTGGAAGGGAAAGGGAGTAGAAACATGATGGCAAGTAAGAGGGCAAAAAGAAAGGCAAGCAACTAGGATATAAGTTGCAGTCTGAAATTGAGGAAGCCATGGACTTCAATAAGGTTGTTGAAGAATGAATTTTAAATAGTCGGGTTGAATTTACCTTGGGAGAGGTGCTAGGCATCACCAAGTAGGAATTTCATGATGAAATGATTGACATAATTAAGAGAAAACGTTAGTTTCTTGGTGATACCACTAGTGCATTGCTGCAATTTGAAGAGGAAATTGGTTTGTTGGGCATTTGGGCTGAATGTGAGCATGATGTAAGTGCTAGTTTATCTATGTAGAATGCTACTAATTAGTGGGGACAGCATATGGAAAAGAGAAGAAAGTGGGCTGAAAATGCATTGTGTTGTAGCAATATGCATGGTGGAGTAAGGCAGATGCAATAAAATGGGGAAGAGACTCTAGGATTTATTCCTCGGAGTTATTTCACAAGAAATCATTGGGCAAGGGCTACCACTAAAATGGTAGTGAAAATAGGGGAGTGTGAAACTCCTTGTGTTGGTTTTCTTAACCACGGATCCGAGATTAATGCCATTGAGCATGGATTGTATGAGAATGGTGCATGGTCTGTGGACATTGATTATGGTTGGCATATGAGGGCCACAAATAATTCTTTGGGGGAGCTCTATGCTGCATATCCTAATGTAAAAGTGATGATTGGTGATATATAAGAAGAACAATACTTCTCTGTGCAAGATAGTTCCTCATATGCAGTGATTTTGGGATAGCCCTATGTTACAGGAGTGCATATGGAAACAAAGGTGTTTGATGATGGTTCTGCTTATGCAAGAGTTAGAAGCAAAGACGGGAGGAAAGTAGTCCAATTTCTTACCGTTAATGCTAATTATCCTTGGAATCGAGAAACGCTTCAAGAGTCTATTTTGCCTTCAAATGTAAAGGAATTCAAAGGGCCAAATTTTCATTGAGCACTACTGTAATGCAGGACTACAATAGTGCTGTTTAGAGGATTTACTCACCTCACAATGGAAATAAGCATGTATTTACTGCTGGTTATTCTCAGTTTACAACAAACAATTCATGTTGGTTTAAGCCTATGAAAGCTATGTGCAAGGTTAAATGCATATCTATGAAATGGGCTACAAAGGAATTGAGAGCATTGGGATTGTCAGCTAAAAAATGAAGGTATTTCGGGCCTCTTTTATGGACTAAATATTACTGACACTATGGCTAACTTTTCAGCAACTATACATGTAGAAAATGAGACTGAAAATAGAGTGTTGTTAGTATGTTCTTTGGACATGCATGATGTTATAGCATTGTTTGCTCAACAAGAAGGAATACAATGGGCTGAAGTAGTTGTGGAGACAAAGTATAAGATGGTTGACAATAAGGTGAAACTAGTTGATTTGCCATTTCCAATAGCCAATGAGGGTCTGTATGAGAAAGTGTCAAGGCAACCAAATTTACGGGATCTTAAAGATATAGGTCATCAGTTTACAGTTGAAATTTACAGCTGAAATATTACCAAAATTGAAAGTTGGTGCATAAGGGTTTCTTTTGCCTACTAAAAGAGATTGTTTTATGTAGATGTTGGATAGACATGGGAAAGTATTTGCATTTGAGCTAGCTAAAATAGGTTGTGTGGATTCAAATGTTGTCTCTTCTATGGTAATATTTACTATGCCACATGTACCATGGAACTTGAGGCCTATTCTAGTGCCTAAATATTACTTGCCAAAGCTAATGGATTTGCTAAATGAAAAGATTCGCATCAAGATCTTGGAGCCCTCTTCAGCCCTATACTCAAATCATTGGTTTACTATGCCCGAAAAGAATGGGGCTTTGAGATTTATTCAAGACATGCAGCCCGTCAGTAACCATAAGAAATGTGGGTGCAGGTCTTGTGATTGATGGATTTTTTGAGGCTTTGCAAGCAGAACGATCTATTCGTTGGGTGACCTTTACTTGGGGTTTGATTAGTTTCAGCTTGTAGTTGAGAGTAAGAATATCACAACCATAAAGACTCCCTTGGGCTTAGTATGGATGTATACTCTCTCATCGCGTAGGGTGCAACTAACTTAGTGGCACACATGACAAATGCTATGAATAGGGTACTCATGGATTTTATACCACGATTGACAATACCCTTCTTGGATTATGTTTTGATCAAAGGGTGTACACTGGATGGAAAGAATGAAGAGATGGATGCTCATGGGTGTAGATAGTTTGTTGCAGACCATACTATTGATTGTGAAAGGATTTTGATGCATCTAGAAGAGGTGCATTTAACCCTTTTTGGACAAAAGTCCGTCTTTGGAGTTGAAGAGGTTTTGACTACTAGGCATATGTGTGACCCTATGGGGGTGAAGACCATCACTAGTGAAACTAGATGGGATGGATAGAATGCAAAATCGAGAGTGGTTGAGAATTGGTCAATGCCTCAACACATTAATAAAGAGAGACGAGTGGTCAGATAAGGAGTTTAAGAAGATTAAGAAGAAAGCCTATGGGTTTTTCTTAATAGATGGGTACTTATGGAAACATGGTATGCCATTAAGAGTTTTGGGTGACAAAGCTTCACAAGTAAAAATTATGCATGAATTTCATGAACGCTTATGTGTTGGCCATAGAGGTGTTTGGGGCACTTTTGCAAAGATCAAAGAAAGATATTGGTGGGGTAGGGCATGTATAAGGATGTTGCTCAATTTGTGGAAACATGTATAACATGTCAAACGTATTTACTTGTGAGACATCGGGATAGATCACAATCCACATATCCCTTGTCTCTTCATTTTAAGTGGGGTGGTGGATTTAGTCACGATGCCTACAAGTCTTTGGAAAATGAGATATCTTGTACTTTCCTGTGAAGACTTGACTAATCAAGTAAAAGGGAGAGCTCTACATAGTACCAAGACAACAAATGTAGTGTGTACTTTTCTCTTATTAGAGAGCTTTTGTCAGTATGGTTGTATGGAAAAAATTACAACATATAGGGGTGAAGTGGATGTAGATGAAGCCCATGATTTCTTTGCACGGTTGTGGATAAATCTTGCTTTAACTTTAGCTTATAACCCTGAAGGAAATAGCAAAAGTGAAAGAGGTCACCACCTATTGTGAAGGCATTGGAAAAAGCATTTATAGAGAAGGTAAAAGAGTGGCCACGATTACTCCCTTATGCTTTGTGGGCTAACACAATAACTCATAGTACTGTTACAAGATATATGCTTGCTAAATTGATGTACAGTCAAAAATCTATCATGCCAATAAAAGATATGGCAATCACATGGAGTGTACTACCTTGGGAAGAGGAGCTAAATCGAGAGGAGTTGTTGGCCTTATGTATTAGATAGTTGGAAAGAAAGTCAGAAGACATAAAGGCAACAGTTGTTGTAATAATCAGTTGTCATGTCCATGTCTTCATGAGTCTTTTTTACATCTTCCATCCATCATAGACATGCTCTAGATCCATGCTTCTCAACAAATTTGAGCTAACTTCTTATCAATAAAGACAATGCTCAACATCAATGATTTCACAAGTCATCAAAAAGGTTGGGGAGCTTTGAGGAAGGATACCTCAGTAGAGCACTACATCGACTAAATTCCAATTAGTGATATTTCCATCATACATACCACTTTCACCTCAAACATGCTGACTCAACTCTCCATTTTGAAGTCTCTCTTGAAAACATTAGTTGCTTTCACTATCAATTCAAGTGTACACAAGATGATTCTTATGAAGAAGGAGTTGGTATTGTGCTACATGCTCAATATGTTAGCGCCATTGGGCACACTCTTATTCTCTTAAGAGCTTGAATGCATGTATCATTGAGTAGCTCTCACCTAGTCACTCACACATGGATTGAAACAAATTTTTGTATCAACCATTGGGTCATGTGTTTCCTACCAAGAAAGTCACAAGGCCTAGCTCTACGATCCAAATGAGCACTCCATTGACCCTCAACCCTCTATGGCCCTTATTATGCAAGGTAAAGCATGGTGGGCATCAAAGAGTACTAGAGAGGAGGCTAGAGGTTTCACTTTCCTTGTTCCTCACTACTCACACACACACTCTCTTCATTCATCTCACACATACTCTCTTCCACACAAGACTTTAGAGCAAGAAAGTAGAGGAGAAAAGTTTGCACACAGAAGAATAACCATTTCCATTCAAGCTCATTGCTTTTATGCATGAATTCTATGGTTAGGGTTTCCCGTTCCTGTTGGGTATCTTGCCTAGATTTTAGCTAATTTCTCTCTTTTCTACACTTTTAGTCCATTTTCCTATGTTACTCTTTGACAATTTGCATAGAAGAAGAGCCTGACTCTTGTAGAATTAATACAAGGCTTTAAATAATTGATGCAATTTCCCAAAAATTATGTAGTTGTAAAGCCTAATGTCCTCATGCTTCTAAACTTGTAAAGCCTAATGTCCTAATGTCCTCATGCTTCTAAATACTGGATGTATTAGTTCTAATGGAGAGGGTTCTCGGAATGGTGATGGTGGGGGTTGGATAGAGTGGAGGCAAGAAGGGATATGGGGGTCACAGGTAGGGAAGTTTGTAGAAAGAGGCAGATGTGGGCCATTGGTGTTGATGGGTCTTTGAGAAATCCAAGTACATGTCATGTTGTGGTGCTCTCCCTTAGGGGTGACTACTTGTCAGTGATGTGAAGTGCTTGTGTAGTGGAACTGGGAGATGGATCAAGTTCCAAGTAAACTTGCAGAACTGCCCCACACTAAAGGATCCAATTTGTGGAAGGTTCTAGTACTATGCTGACTTCAGGGAGACAAGTGTGCCAAGCAATCTTGGGATACCTTGCCAGTGATGTGCTCTAAAGTGGTGATGTGGGGGAATGGGCTAGAGATGGGGCTAGAGATGGGCCCTAAGTGTTGTGAATGTGGTCCTGTGCTTATTTTCCTTTCTTTTCTTTTCTTGACTTTTTTTTGTCTTTGTTATTTAAAAATAAATAACTGTATTATTTTAACCAATGAATTATGTAGTTTTAGGGGTGACAGAGGAGAAGAGATGTATACATAGTACAAACCAACTATCGACCATTTGTAGCTCAATAGAATATGGAGGAAATGGTGTGTCTTGAAGATGAAGTCATATAATCACCACCCGATCAATTCCTATTTTCACATAAAAAAATAAAGGTAGGAGTCACTCCTCATATAGCATGATTGGCTACCAGAGTAGAGTAATGAGGAGTCAAGATAGTTACAAGTGGTGATAAAAGAAGAATAGGATAGTTAGTGAATCTCCTCACACAAATATGGTAAAGGATGGGATGAGGTCAAGTGGCTAGAACAAGTAGGTCCTTTTTTGTCAATGGCTCTTATGATGGGGATTTTGGGAAAGTTATACCTACCATGCTCTCCTTCTATGTATTGCTTGCTATATTAAAAAGAGGGCAAAGATAATGGAGTGGGTTTACCTTTGTGATATTGCTTGAGTAGACAAAGGCCTATCAAGCTATTTTGTCATTTTCCAGGGTGGGGTATCTCCATTTTGGTTACCCCCTAATGATGCTTCCCATTTTTTTAATGGTGAGATACCCACTTTTGCCTCCCATGGCATGGAAATATTCCTTGAAAGCTTCTTCTTGGGACCTAAAATGGGCCCGACATTGGCTCTATGCACTAGCTGGGCCTCTACTACACACCTCAAATCCCCCTCCCCATGGCCTCACGGTCAGGAGAGTCTAAGAACTTTGCATTTGTATAGTTCATAGTCTAATAAATAATTATTTCTCCACACTCCTTAGAGGTAGTCCCTAAACATATTGACTTATACACCATGCGACACACACAAATGGAGCGTCCCTTGGTTGATCACTAGAGCTCCACTACGGCTATCCTAAACCTCGAGCATTGGCCCCTAGATGTGTCATGAACATAGAACACATTCAACACAAAAAAAACACTTTTTATTGATTGATCTAGGAAATAATAGATAATCCTCACTAAAAAAACCCCAAGAAACCAAATATGTAGCCCTACAACTTAGGGTACGTCACACTCTCCACGTAAACACTATATTAGAGAAATTGGGAATCTCCCAAGTCTCACTTTTAAATAAGGGGTAAAGATTTGGCCATGTGGCTAAATCATTCAAAGTGAGACTTGGAAAGACAACCTATATAGTAATTAGGGTAGACTCCACCTTCAAGTAAGGGGATAATATTTGACCACCTATATAGTAATTAGGGTAGACTCCACCTTCAAGTAAGTGTTGAAAACCAGAGTTGTAGCATTGGAATGTGTGCACAAGAGGGAGAAGAGAGCTCAAAGTACAAGAATGAAATCTTGCTTACTAAGTTTCTTAGAGTACAACTTGGGTACACTCTCCCACACTTGATAGTGACCCATAGGCTATTTATATAGCCTTTTCCAAGCTAGGGTTAGGGTTTCCCCTGCCCCTAGGACTATTCACACTCATCTGCCCTTATACTCCCTTGCTTACAGTGGGTTCCTATGCCTGCCTTCTAACACCCCCCCTCAATGCCAGGGTGGCATTGGATTACAAAGCATGTAAGAGGTTCCCCCCCTTTTTGGGATGCTTTTATAAATCAGGCTTACAAGGTTGTTTTAGGTAGATGATTTAAATAGTCAAAACAGTCAATCTTCAGATGGATTGGAGGCATAGTTGGCTACCAATTCTTTGGGTATTTCAAGAGTGTTGGGGCATTTACTAGTGATATGCCCTGTCTTCTTGCACTTGTTACATTTCATCTTCTCGGGATACTTCTTCCAGCAGTTGTTTACAAGATGTCCTTTTTTCTTATAGAAAGAACATCTAGTGAGAACTGTATGAACCAATACTTGATCACGGGAATTTGAAGTTGCCTGACTATTGGTGCTTTCTTTGTGGTTCCTCTTTTCTTCATCCAAACAGGATTGAATGGTACTTGCCAAAGTAGGATCTGGAATGTTGGTGAGAGTGGTTACAAGAGTAGGAAACACCTGTTTTACAGCTTTTAGGAGAATAGCAATAGCATCTTCTTCATGTATTGGAGCTTGTACAGAGGCAAGCTATGCCATAAGTCCCTTCATATCAGAGATGAATTTTCCCAAATCTTCTCCTGAACGATATCCCAAGCTAAAGAATTCGATTTTAAGGAAGATTTTAATATTTTTGCCAGTGGCTCCATAGAGCTTTTCAAGCTCATCCCATTTTTCTTTAGCAGTGTTTAGTTGATCAAAATGATGAATCAGGGATTCATCTAAGTGTAATATTATTATTTCTTGAGCACGTTGGCCATCCTCTATATCAACCAGATTTGTAGAGTTTACAGCTCTACTGCCTTGAATGAGAGGCCAATACCCTCTCTCCATCATTTTGTATTTTATAAGTACCTACCATGGGTGGAAATATTTGCCATCAAACTTTCAAATTTGAGGACAGATATCAGCATATGTTGTGGTCATTGGGAAGGTCTTACCACTTGTTAGGACAAGGGTAGTGTCTAGTCCCTTACAATTTTTCCACTGAATGCGGAAGCAAATTAGACAATTTGAAATCAAAGTTGCAATGAAGAGAAAGGCTAAAAATCATATAAATGTAATATTTCAAAGTATGACTTTGGTGGTCCTTTCTTATGTGCAAACTTCTTCCGAGGTTTAATAGTCTTTTTAGGTTTTAATGAAGTAAACCTAGACTGGACTTCAGGCTCCTCCTTGTGGTATGGCTTAGTGGATGAAGCTGGTGTTGGAAAAGTTGGTCTATGATCTCAATGCTTGTTGCTGATGATTCCGAGGAGAGTACAATGACACTCATGCTTTTGATTTCATTGACTAGTGTACTTGAGACAAAGTCACTCACGGTATGCAATACACTTCTAGTGTATGATGGTCTATCTGTTAATTGTACACATAACCTTACAACAATATATGAAGAGGAATAAAAAACTCACTGGATTTTAGTGAATGCCCAGTAAGCAAATGATTAGATGATTCATGATTAGTGTTTAGAAAACATTATTGTCAAGCTTAGTGAAGTGATTGAATGGAACCTGGTTGGAAGTTGGCTTCCCAATGCTTAGTGATGTCCATTGAGCTTGCCCAAGAGCTTTAGAATCAGGAATAGGCTTCAGAGACTCTACTTCAGTGATTAGAATCACTGTTAATGAAGCTCAGAGTGAAAAAATGACAAAATGTCAAGCTTGGAGCTTGTTGGCTATGGCTGCCTCAAAATACACAATTAGGGTTTGGCAGAGATCCCTCTCTGTGAGAGGAATTTCTAGTAGCCCTCTTGTGGGAGGATGCCCACTAGGGGGCTATAGAAGCCCTATGGTGGTGGCTGAGATTGCGCCGCCTGTTGCCCACGCCATGCCTGAAGACGCCATGCTGTCAGAAACTGCACCGTTTCTGGGATTCACGCAATGCTTCCCACGCCATCGACTAATCCCGATGTCTACCATGCGAGGCTGATTTGCCCTGAGATAAGCAAGAAGTCCCTAGAGGAAATTAGAGGGAGATATGGCCTCCTTTTTCCTCCCCAAGTCCTCCAATGGAGGTAGGTTGCAGGCAGCTATGGAGGAAAGAAGGATAAGATGTAGGAGGTAGAGGCTCATGTGCACTTAGTGATAGTTGAGGCTGAGAGAAGCTGAGGAGATCAGAGGTGGCTGTGATACCATGTTGAAAACCAGAGTTGCAAAATTGGAATGTGTGCACAAGAGGGAGAAGAGAGCTCAAAGTACAAGAATGAAATCTTGCTTACTAAGTTGCTTAGAGTACAACTTGGGTACACGCTGTTTATATAGCCTTTGCCAAGCTAGGGTTAGGGTTTCCCCTGCCCCTAGGACTATTCACACTCATCTGCCCTTATACTCCCTTGCTTACAGTGGGTTTCTATGCTGGCCTTCTAACAGTAAGGGGATAATATTTGACCATATGGCCAAATATTAACTATATTGGGAATTCCCAAACTATATAAAAACTCCCAAATTCCCTAATATAATATTTGTAGGTCATCATCACTTATGAAAACAATTTCCATGCATCCACTATATGATACCATATGGTGCATGCAATGTAATTGTTTATGATTATCATGCTGAAACAAGTTTATTCATTAACAATCAATATTGTGAATGTGCAAAGATAGTTCTTTTCATGCTTTTCTTCTAAACTGAGGGTTCTTCGTTGCTTAGGGCTAGTATGGAGCTTTCCGGTACTACTAGACCCTTTAAAATTTAAACGACACGTATCCTATATATCATGCATCATAAAAACATCAGAATTCAACATACTTTAAACATTCAACAACCCCCTTCTCCCTACTGTTTAAGATTTTGCATGCGTTGGTAGGTTTAAGGCATATTTTTCATGCATTTTTCTTTCATGAAAGCAATAAAAATCCACTTCAACAAAGAGATAAGACTGAATTGAGGCTAAAGCTCATGCTTTAGCTCTAGCATACATTCACAAATACAAATCTTATTTTTTCTTATTTTTTAGATGAAAAAAAACCTATTTTTTATTTTTTACTATTTATGTATAGGTAAATATGAACATTTTTGATTTACTGATTTAGAATGATTGATTTTACTAAGAATGATTTTTCTATCATTGTTCAACCCATATGAACACTCCCCCCCCCCCCCCCAAAGCACATATTTTCCTTTAAAACTGCAAATTGCGAGTTTTGCATGTTTAATATAAAATTATTAGATGATTGATTTTTCTTTATTTCTTTAACATTATTGATAAATTAGAGCATTGCCAACCAAATTCAATCATTTCCAACCAAAATTTATCATAAAACAATGAAATCTACCTTTTGCTCATAAAATTGTGCATTATGACACACGTACTTCATAGTTGGAGGCTCGCTAATGCTTCCCAATAGCCGTTGACAATCCGTCCAACCCTAATCTATGCTTCTTTATGTTCTTGCATCATTGAACAACCAAAATCTATGCTTCTTTATGGTCTTGCATCATCGCACAACCAGAATCTTTCACGTCAGCCCACCTCCTTCTCTCATACACTAATCCATGAGAAAAAACCACAAGAGGAGAGAGGAGAGAAATGAAGGGCAAGAAAATTCTTCTTCTTGCTGCTAATTGCCAAATTTGGGGTGCCGAAAAAAACACCCCCAACATTTCATGAAACTTCATGTCTCTTCATTCTTCCCACTAACTAAGGCTCAAGACTTTAACCACAAAAAAACTACTTAGTGTCCTTGTCTTCACACTTTGGCAAATGAGCTTAGATTCAAATATGCCTAGATGGTTGACTTCATGATGTCGAAAACTATAAATTTGGCATTTGTCATTCACTTTTCAGCTCTCGGATCACATAGCTACTTTATAACGTGAAACCTTACGGGGATTAAATGGGGAGTCAAATAGACTCCGATTGACAAACCGAGACTTGCATTGGGTTCCTGGCATCAAACTCTATCTAGGAAAACTCCAGCTCATGATCCACAACCATTTAATTTTGCATGAAAAATTGGTCTTTTACGACCTCCCATGCTCTTTTTTGCTTCAAAACGAGCTCTAAAAATCCTCTCTCATTGGCAACCACCAGATAGGGCAAATCAGCCGGTCGAATCCTACAAAACTGATATGCACAAACAATAACCATAAAAAGCATCAAGCTACCACAAAAAATAATAATACTCAACAAAACACAAGAACAACTCTCACCCTAACCCCTGACAAAATCAAGGCATGTAAAACCACAAGGGATAGGCCCAACATAACTTGGCGGAAATCCAGAGTGTCGCTAACCATTTACTCCGACAACACAGAATGGCAAAAAGAACTATCTGTAATATTTTTGCACGAAATATTAAAGAATTTTGACCACTACACGCCCATGCAAAAGTAGTGCTAAGTCATCTCTCGCAATGGAATAATGTTAGGACTAAGTCCTTACCCCGCGTGCTTCAGTAAACAACTCACCGCATCGAGCGTAGGAGGCCGAGGCTAAAAACTCGCAAGACCACACACGAACACCCTTCACGGGAAAGGCAAGTGGATAATGGATAAGAATTTTGTAAATTTTTTTATTTACCCCCTTCCCTCAGCCGATGCATGGTAAGGGAGAGGGAGTGGAGCTAAGTGGAGGAGAGAGGAGTGTGGTGTGGAGAAGCATGAGGGAGGGGAGGCATGCAAGCCAACCACGTGGGAGGCTATCTCCCCCCCCCCCCCTTAACCTATAAGACTCCCCCCTTGAGAGGGGAGAGAGAGGAATCGGACGCTTGTTGCTATTGCTTGAGGAGGACGCCACTACGTTGATCCACCACACTGCCATGTTGCGTCATGCCACCACCATCCTCCCCCCTTGAGAAGCCAATCAATTTGTCAAACAAAAGCTTCTTAAAAAACAAGGCTTCCATAAGCCTTGTATACACGGCTTTTCCCGGGTTTTTATAACCACGCCTTGTAAATGTAATTTCTGCGCGTGAGGGGAGTAGGCAGATTTTGAGGCCTGATTTCCCAAAGCCTAGAGGGAGTTCGTAGATTGGATAAAGGCAAGGATGAGTTTGCGGAGTCAAGAATCTACATCATCGATGGCCCCCAAACAAAAGACCCTATGTACCATGCATATTGCATGCGATGATAGTTACGTCCTAGGTTGGCCTAAGTGTCGAAGGACGAATTAAATCATTAATGGTCTCATGGCATTCATGCATGAACTTCTTTTATCGATGATGGATTTGGGAATGGATGAAATTGTCATATTAAAGCCTGAATTCAATTGCATTAAACGAAAGGGTTATAGGCATAGTTCTTGATGTAAATCTATGTAGGTTTTATGCGAGTTATCCCCCAAATTGTCAATCATTATGATTTTAGCAAGGAAAAGAAATGGTCATTGCAAACCCTATAGTTGCATAGAAGGAAAAGTCTATGATTCACATACTTGCAAGGAATGTTGTATCATGAATTTATTTATTTGCATCTCTTAGGAAAAGTATTTGCATCTCTTCTAAGCAAAGATCACTCTCATCCCAAGACAATTAGATCGTTTGAGGTAAATCGATTGTAATGGCATAACCCTCAAGGGATTCGGAAAAGCATAACTAATTGGTACAACGAACACTTCACAGTGCTAAGTAGGGTTTAGTATGTTAGAAATTCTGCCTAGTATCGCACTTGGGATGCCAAGTCAAGACTTTCGACCTCAAAGGTCCTACCCACATTCACAAAATGTTAGGGTTAGTTAGACACCCATACAATAACGATCTAGGGTTTTTACCCTAGGGTAAATTGACCTAATACTAGACTTTCGATTGAGTTTAGAAACCCTAGGGCCAAATGTTGTCGGCCTAGTAAGGTTAGGGTTGGGTTGGGTCAAGAGGACTCCCAAGCCCTACACCTTGACCAAAGGTATTCTCAGCTAAGGAGTACCGTTTGATGGGAGAACTAATCCCGTAAGTTAGATGCGACCCCTATGCAACAAGTTGCAACGTCGCATGGTTTTGTGTTAAATCACAAAATAGAGTTGCCACTCCTTAGAACGAGGTTGGCAGGTCCTAAGTTCAAGTCAAACTATCTTGAGGATGAGTAGTCATCCTGCTACATCACCCTTCTGTGAGGCTGAGTTGCCAAGATAGGGTAACTATGAATTGCCTAGCAAGCAATTAACAAATCAAGTTGGGGCGATGAGGTTGCCCAGGATTTACTGTCTTAGTTTAAGGAACCTAAGGTGTTTGTTAATTTGGGTTAACAGGGTATAAACCCTAACCCAAGGATAAAAGGGTAAACAAACAACAAAAATCCTTAAGGATCTTGCCAAGTTGCAATTGATCCCATATCGAATGCTGGATACATTCGGAGAGAAGGATTCACACCTTAGCAGTTGGCCAAACAAACGACCTTTGGATTGATTGTGTTTGTACAGTTAGGAGCACTGTTTGTACTTCTTTGCTCAATGAACTAAAGATGGAAAAATAATTAATGCTTCAGGTTGAAGGCCTCGAGGGAGAGACAACATCAGTTACCCCCGACCGTATGCCTGACCCTAACCCAGGGGGTTGTTAGCCGCGTCCAGTACGTGGACTGAACCCACCGCAAGAGGTCTCTCCGTGGGTGCTACTTGGAGCAGAAGGACGCTTGTGTGCCAAGGGGGGCCCTGGCCATAAATCCCTTTGCCTCTGGGTCCTGCACAAGAGGCCGACATGACTCGGGATTGGATCTCGAGGCCTGCATACTGGTCTACGGGCGGAATCTTGAATAAGTAATCCCTGAGGATTGCTAGATTGCCTTCGAGCAGATTATGGATTGCCTTTGGGCGGATTATGGATTATCCTTTGGGTTGGATTATGGAATAGCCTACGGGCTGGATTATATTATGTATTCCAAAGACTGATAAATAAGGTCAATTGTTGAAAAGGAACTTGTTTGATATTGTTTTTCTATGTTAGTGCTTAAATTACATGAAGGAATTAGTGAATAATTGGCTAATTAAGGAAGCTGTTTTTGCGTGTCAAACTAAATGTGATAGATAATTAGATAACTAAAGCAACCCCGAGGAAAGTGCGGTGGATGTGACCATGGGTCTATCCTACGGAAGGGTGGTCCCGATTGGCCGGGAACTTTTTTCGAAGAAATTTGACAGCAAGGAATGATGACCTAGAATCTAGGATAGTAGAGTCCCAATTTATGCTATTTTAGGGGAATGGAATGGGACTATGCCTTTGGGGCAGAGAGGTCAAGCCTTGCATTCCTCTCGTTTCCCATTCTCCTTGAACCAAGTGCAGCATGAATCCGCTTCAACCCTGATGTTTCTGCATAAAGTAGTTTACGCTAGTTACTCTCTAGGAACTTGACCATTAGAAAAACCCTAATTCAGGTCATACCCAGTAGGAACGGCCGGAATACTTCTGCTTCATGGCAGACTCGGGAGGACCTAGATCACAAACCCCGTGTCATTCCATGGGAGTGCCGGGCGGCGCTTTCTGGACTCTCTTCCTGATGGGCTGCTAAGACGTGCCCTAGGAGAGAATAAGTGGACACGTTACAGTTGGTATCAGAGAAAACCAACGGATCTAATATTCACAGGGAAACTTAATAAGGAGAAGTAGAGAAAATGTTGCTGTTAAGAACATTTTCTTACTTACTTATCGATGCTCACTTGCAGAGTCATGAAGCATGGAACAGATTCTTGGTATTCCAGGTTATGTTTATGACTGCGATGCGAGCTTCGACTTATCGACGGATTCTTGATATGATCAATATCCTAGACACTATCTACAATCCTTTGCCCCTGTACATGGAACGGAGATGGACCGGTGATTCAGGAATCTATTACATAGATGCCCACTGATTTGCATACCTTCGAATCAACTTTAAGAGAATCAAGTGGTTGGAGGACTTAAAGATCGTGAAGCTGTTCATCTTTGTTGAGGCTCACACAAACACAACCCTACATGTCGGTGGTTGAAAGGTTAAGCCAAACAAGTATGTGTACGAGGAAGTGACTCGAATAATCCCTGCCGACAGAATCAAGGTGTTGGGACGTTATGAAAAGAACGGGTATCAAAGGAAAGGATACCCTAATATTCCAATGACCTATCGATTCCTGAAAATCCATGACCCCAATCCATACTAATGCTCAGTTTCCGTAGCTGAATGTAACACAATCTTATTCTCCCCAAATTAATGTATCAGCTTGCTCTACCATCCCAAGAATAATTGTACTCGAAAGGGCTATGCCCATATGAATGAAATAGACTTTTTATCAATGACTGTCTTGACTATGAGTATTGATAAAGAAGTTAAGTGATTAGGTCACTTGGCTGAAAGCTAAATTGCACATGTAATGTAATGTGAGGAATGTTTAGCAAGTTTTTAACGTAAAGAATTTTAATGCCTAGGCACAACCTCAAGTGCAGACTCCTAGTCCGACCCCTACACCAAGTATGGCCGTGATTCAGGAGAAGAAGTTTCTTCTCAAGAAAATCAAACCACCAAAATTTGATGGCAAAGGAAGGACCATCCAAATTGATGCCGAGATCTGGATCAAATCCATGGAGGATTATTTTGAAGCAGTAGGTACTGCACCCGCTAACCAAGCAATGCTCGCCAAGATGAAGCTTACCGGCGAAGCAAGACTTTGGTGGAAGCAATGGTGCAGAGACCAAGGGATCTCAGAAGGGTCAGTTACTTGGGAGAAGCTAAAAAGAGTTGTGCGAGGAAGATATCTACCACCTGCCTACTGCACGCAGAAGATGAACGAGTTCTATGAGCTGAAACAACTTGGTCTATCTCTTGATGCATACTATTCAAAGTTCGTCTCTCTTTTGAAGTATGTGCCACAAATGGATATGACACAACAGGTGTCAAAGTTTTGTGCCGGACTAAACCCACCCATAAACACCTGCCTTGAATCAATGTGCCCGACAAACCTTCAGGATGCACTCATTCGAGTTGCGCCCATAATACAGGAGGTGCAGACCAGGCAACAAAATAACAAGACTTGGTCTTACAAGGATCAGAACAAATGAGTGTATAGATCCCAGGCAAAGAGAGCGCAAATCAACGCAGCCATGGAAACTGTGGTAGAGGCTATGGATCTGGGGTAGAGGAGGCCATCGACATGCATCTTATGGCAATAACAACCAGCAGGTATCGAATGCAAGAGGTGGTGGAAACTTTAGAGGCAGGGGGAGATCTAGCCCTAGAGGTAGGGGCTCCTGGCAACAACAGTGTCCATTTGACAATTTGAACAAGGATAAGGATTGTCATTACTGCGGGAAGTATGGACATATTGCCAAGGACTGCTAGAAGAAGCAGGGCAATTAGAAAGGCAAACAACATGGACATTTTGCTACGTCTAGTCAAACAGATGATACTTTAGGAGATAGATTTTTTGCCATGCAGTATGTAAAAGACAGAGTTGCTGAAAAATCCACTGATGATGCAATTTGGTATACTGATTCAGGGGCATCGAACCACATGACTCCTCACAGTGATTGGTTTACTGATATGGTGGCTGAAAAACATGGCTATGTCTGTACAAGTGATGACATGCAGCATAGCATTGAACATAATGGCAAAGTGCCTCTTGTGGTTCATGATGGTAGAAAGAAAAATTTGCATGATGTATTGCATGTTCCATCGATTACGAAGAACTTACTGTCTGTTGGTCAGATTGTCAAGAATCGCATGGTGGGGGGACTTACTCAAGATGCTGCGCCGAACACACACAGAATGCACAAGGAGAAGCTCACTCAAGAGACAAGAAGAGAGATGGAGGCCAAAACGTTTTCTTGCTCGTTTCTTCTTCTTCTTCCACACTCTTTACAATGTACACAAAGTATAGATAAGATACAACATAAAGGAAAGTGGCCTACTAAGTCAAACAATGCATAACCGACTACACTAGTCGACTGACGCTATAACTATGCCAGCTATAAATAGGTGTAACAGCCTGAATATAATAAGTAATGAGTCAGTGGCCATGTGAGAGTCATAATGACCATCGACGTGCTTAGTGTAGACGTGTGGACCCATCTAACCAGGCGGTCCATCATCAATGTCCGCATGTGTTGAGCTTGTCATCTCAATACAGATGATAGAGCAGAACTTGCAGGTTAGATTCAATAAGCATAGTTGCTTTATTGAAGACTTTGGCAATGGATGCAAGTTGATAGCTCGCGGTCACAAGAATGACAGAATATTTACTCTTGATGCTACATTGCCAGAGCTGAATTCAGCTATATTTGCCCATGGTTCGGGCACTATCAGAGACTTGGAAATTTGGCACAAGAGAGTGGAGCATGTAAATTTGCAAAGGTTGCAAATTATGTAGAAAAAACAGCTTGTTACAGGTTTACCCAAGTTCCAATATTCAGATATTGGTCATGTATGCGATGCTTGCCTTTGGTAAGCAGTCAAGGTTGCCATTTTTCAGGCATGTAAGGCAAAGTACACATCCATTGTAGTTAGTGCACTCTGATGTTTGGGGGCCATCCCATAATGCATCGATGGGAGGCTCGAAGTATTATGTGACATTCATTGATGATTACAGTCGCTATACTTGGGTTTACATTCTAAAGACAGGATGAGGTGTTTGCTATTTTTCAGTAGTTTAAAAAGCAAGTTGAAAAGGAATTTGACTGCTATATCTCTTGCTTGAGATCAAATAGCGGTGGGGAGTATGTGTTGAATGAGTTTGACAACTTTTTGGCTGAAAATGGCATACGTACGCAGCTTACTTGCAGCTACACTCCTCAGTAGAATGGGGTAGCTGAAAGAAAGAACATGGTTTTGATGGAAGCTACTCGTGCCATGATGAATGAGAAGAAGATGCCGCTCTATTATTGGGCTGAAGTTTTTATGATAGCCATATATATCTTGAATCGGACTCCCACTGCAGGTATTCATGAGATGACACCGTTTGAGAAGCTGTATGGCTATAAGCTGGATGTAAATCACATGAAAATCTTTGGCTATCTTGCTTATGTGCATATTCTAGATGAAAAAAGGAAGAAACTAGATCCAAAAGCACATAAGTGTGTTTTCATTGGATATTCGCAGGAGAAGAAGGCATACAAATGCTATGATCCCTCTACCAGGGAAACTTTGGTGAGCAGGGATGTTATTTTTGATGAGATGGGTTCTTGGTATGTATCACCGGCTACAGTGCCATCGGATATGCCTTCCACTCATGTATCTACAGTTGATATGCAGCAGAGCACTGCTATGACAGGACCTAGTAGTCAGACAGTATCCCCATGGACAGGGAGATTGAGGAGCTCACCATCCCACTGACACCAATATGTCAGTGAGGGGGAGATATGATGTCGTGGACAGCAAAGGAAAAGAGAAAGTTACTGAGGATGTATCTGGGATGATGACACCTGGTAGAATGACTTCTGGATATGAGTTTGCTAGCACTTTAGACAGTGAACTTGGTATTTCAACTATCTATACGCCTGGCGCAAGGCAGAGTAGGTACATTCCACCTCATGAAAGAGGGAAATCGAGTAGTGCACCACAACTTAGACGCTCACAGAGGATCAGATATCCTGTTGACAGGTTGACATATAGTGGCTACACTGCAAAGCATTATGCTTACATGACAAAAGTGATGGAGATCAAAGAACTAGATACATAAGCTAAAGCAGTGGAAGATGAGAATTAGTGTGCATCCATGGATGAAGAAATGAATGCCTTGGTTGAAAATAAGACATGGGATCTTGTGCCACTGCCTAAAGGAAAAAAGACCATTGGCTGCAAATGGATCTACAAAATCAAATGCAAGTCGGATGGCAGTGTGGAAAGGTACAAAGCTAGGCTGGTTGCTAAGGGGTATGCCCAATAGTATGGACTTGATTCTGAGGAAACATTCAGCCCTGTTGCCAAGATGGCAACCATATGCACTGTGATTGCTTTGACTACTGCTAGAGGTTGGAAATTACAGAAAATGGATGTGAAGAATGCCTTTCTTAATGGTGACTTAGCAGAGGATGTCTATATGGTTCAGCCAGAAGGGTATGTTCACCCTGATTTTAAGCATTATGTATGCAAGCTGAAAAAGGCACTGTATGGGCTAAAGCAAGCTCCGAGAGCTTGGCATGCTAGGATCAGTAACTACTTGCAAAGGTTGGGATTTACTGTTGGTAGGGCTGATCACAGCCTATTTACAAAGAAAACTGACAGTGGCTTGGTAGTGCTGGTCATATATGTTGATGATTTGATAATCACTAGTAATGATGACTTGGGCATACAGCATGTAATGAAGATGCTGAAATCTGAATTTGACATGAAGGACCTAGGAGAATTGAAGTATTTCTTGGGCATTGAGGTAGTTCCAGCTGAAAATGGTTTATGGCTGATGCAGAAGAACTATGCCATGGAAATCCTGAAGAAGTATGGCATGGCTAAATGCAAACCATTGGATACACCTCTTGATCAAAATGTCAAGCTAGATATAACACTAGAGTTGAAGTAGAGGATGTGACTATGTACAAATAGATGGTTGGAAGTCTGATCTACTTGACCATCACTAGGCCGGATTTGAGTTATGTAGTTGGGCTCATAAGTCAGTTTATGGAGAAGCCCAGGAAGCCACATTTGGATGCTGTTAGGCGGATTATGAGATATGTTAAGTCCACTGTAGATTATGGGCTATTCTATGTGAGAGATAAGTCCTTGAAACTGGTTGGATACACAGATGCGGATTGGGCAGGATGCTCATATGATCGCAGATCTACGAGTGGTTATGCTTTTGGCTTTGGAAGTGGCATGATCAGCTGGAGCAGCAAGAAGCAACCAACGGTTGCATTGTCTAGTATTGAGGCAGAGTACAGAGGTGATGCATTGGCAGCATGTGAGATTTCATGCCTGTTCAAGCTTATGGATGATTTGGATATTCAAGTGGATGCTCTAGTGGCCTTATTATGCGACAATCTCAGTAGTGTACTCTTGGTAACAAATCTAGTGTACCATGCCAGGACAAAACACATAGAGGTACACTACCACTTCATCAGAGAGATGGTTCTTGCCGGGAGAGTTGATCTCATGCATGTGAAGACTGATGATGAGCAGGTTGTAGATATCTTTACCAAGTCTTTGGGTAAAGATAAGTTTAGTAGTTTTAGACAGCTACTTGGGAGTTCATCAGATGATTTGAGCTTGAGGGGGAGTGTTAGAATATCAAGCTCATACTATTCTCCTGTTAGTATGTATGACTGACATTAACCTTGTCCAGCTGTATCAGCAAGTGTGGGACATTAAATAAGTCGGTGGTCTTAGACCCAGTGTGAATGGTCCTACGGACCTTAGTACTATTGTATACACTTACTCTATGTGTGTGGTTATGGGATAATGAATGAATGGAAGAAGGTGAGAGCATGCTTGCTCTTCACTCTGTCTCTGCCTCTCTCAATCTCAACAACAAGTCCAATTAGCACAGGGATTGAATCTTCATCAACCATAGTTTCTCAAATCTGAGGAATGCTAACAAGGTTTCGAAGTGTGCTAGGAAGAGTAGCAATGGCAGAAGGCTTGGGATTGAAGGACTTGGCTTCCTTCTCAAATCATGAGCAGATTTGCTATCGGGCCTACTTGATGCATCAGCAGCATCTCCTGCAAGAGAACCACAAAGAGAATTTTCACTACTTCAAGGAGTGTGGTTTGCATTTTGTGTTCATCAATTTGATGAAAGACATGCTTGCATTATGCTACAAAAAGTGGGCATCTTGATTATGTTCTGAGAGTTCTAGATGCTGCCCAATCTCTTGCAGTATCAAAAACTTGGGGTTTTGCTTAATTTGTGAATGTTTGTGATGGGAGTGGTGCTACTCCTTTACATCTGGCTCCCGATCAACCCACCCAGTAGCAGTTTTTCTACTTCTAAACAAGGGGGCACTTGTATGTGCGGTTACTATGAGATCGGGCAGTAGTGGCTGTGCCTTTGGGAGCACACCCCTACACTTTTCAGCACGTGGTGGATCAACATAATGTGTAAAGGAGCTTTTATCTTGGGCTACGGATCGAATAAAAAGAAATTCACAAGGCCACACTTCGTTCTTCATAGCCATGAAGTACAACAATATAGCTTGTGTATCACTTTTTGAATCCACTTTCTGCTAAGCCCTTGGTCTGGCCGTCTCCATGGAAGTTTATGAGTGACCTTGATCCAGAAGCCAAATAGTTACTAGAGGCTACCTTGGGGTAGGCCAATGATTCCTGGGAAAAGAAAATATTTTTAGTTCAATGTGACTCTGGTGCAGCCGATACTTCTGAAGAGTTGAATGGATTAGCTATTCAAGTAGAGAATGATGAAGAGGAGATAGAACCATGATATATTTGTTTTGAGCATGCTTGCACGATTGAAGTTCAGGACTGTGGACATCATATGTGTGCTGGCTACACACTTGCTCTCTGTTGTCATAACAAACCGAGACTGCCATAGTAGGTAATATGATAGATGATTTTTTATGCCGAGAAGTGCTTAAAAATAGCCAAAAATTACGAATATCAGGGAAAAAATAGACTTCATCAAAGGCGGCGATGGCAATCAGGATGATTTTAAGAGACAAATCCCTAAAGCAATAGTGCTAATTTTCATGGAAAATCAAATGATGGCAGATGGCCAAGCTGGTGTTTTCCTAGATGCAAAACGATATCAGGAATCCAACGCAAGTCTCAGATCTCAATTCCGAGGTCGTTTGATCCCCCATTTAATCCCACAAGGTTCGAGGTTGTGAAGCAGCTACTGGATCTGGAAGTCGAGAAGAGCGTGACGGAGCCCAGCTTAATAAATTTCGATACCATGGAGCCAGCCGTCCAATCGGATTGCGAATCGGAGTCCGTTTGCACCCCCAAACATGCTGAAAACCCTTCCATAGTAGTGTGAAAGTGGTTTTTTTTAAAGTGGACATTTTATAAATGAAATGAAATGAAAGTCTAAATGAAAAAAACATGTCGTGATGCAGGGAGGGGCGTTTTTTGATTGACACCCCATTTTTTGGGGATGTATGTGCCTCTTGGATACTCAATCATGTAGAGAGAGAAGGGAAGATCCCTGATCCATGCAGAGAGGAAAAGATTTTGATGGTAACCACGTGTAATATGATGAAGGGAATGAAATTCTGATTTTTAGTCTTTCTCTCTCCTCCCTCCCTCTCCTGCATAGAGGCAATTCGTGTGCAAAAATCAAGAAAAAGAGGGACTGAAGAATGCTTGTCCAGCTGTGGATTGATTCAAGATGAAGAGGAGGCTAAGGAAGGAGGTTCAACACTGAAGAATGGTTGTTGATTGGTCTACGGGCTGCCTAGAATAATTATTAAAAAACCTGCAACACGCAAGACATACGGTATGCTCCAATTTTATGAAGAAACTTGCTTGTTTTTGTTGTTTCATGGTCCAAATGTTGCTCATATGCGATGAGTTTTTGTTTGAACCTTGTTTACATCATGTTTGAGGCTATAACTATAGAAATACATAACCCGTAATGATTTAGAGTCGTTATTAATTCTCTAAAACCCGCAAAATGTCATTTTTAATGGAAATTATTAGTTTTTTCGATTTTGAGTTGGGAAAAAGGGATGGAAATGGGATACAATTAGAGAAAATATCAAGTTTATGTCAAAATAATAAGCCAATACAAGTAAATCAAAAAATACCTATTTTCCATGAATAATAAATAGAAAAAAATAGTGAAAGTTAGATTTTTAGAGCTAAAAAAAAATGGAAAAATAAGATTTATGTGTGTGAATGTTTGGCGAGGTTAAAACATGAGTTCAAGCCTAAGTTTGGCCTTGTCCTTTGTGTTATAGTATGTGCTTATTGCTTTTTACATACAAAAATGATATAAAACAACCATTTACACCTATGCACCGTAGCAACACCTAAACAGTGAGGGGGGGAAGGAAGTTTGTGTGACGATCTAATTGCTGAGAAGATAGAAATTTTGATTTTCCTCTTTATGCATAGCATTTAGGGATCGTTCCATAATTAAATATAGGCGACTAGTAGCACGAAAGTTCCGGTGCTAGTCCCTAAAGTAGCGCAACATGTAACACTTAGTTAAGATTCATGAAAGGGATATTTTCCGCACCAACTCATTGAAATCAAGCATTTCATCTTGCACAGACACAGAGGTGTCAAAAGACTTATACTCAGGCCCCAAGCCATTCAAAGTCATAGCAACCATGTCTTGATCTTTAACTTGTGAGCCAACAGATGCCAGCTGATCCGCAATGGTCTTAACCTCCGTGACATAATCCTATATAGATCTGCTATTTCTCTCCATGTTGTTGAACTTCTTCTTCAATTGTATCTTCCTGGCACTTGTGGTTGTGCCATAGTACTTGACCAAAATGTCCCATGCATTCTTAGGAGAGCTATAGTTCATTATATGCATTACCATGGCATCCGAGATACATAAAGAGAGACAGTGCAAGACTCTACGAGCTCTTTCTGTCCAATCTTGATGTAATTGTATCTGATCAGCCATAGGTCGATCTGGGAGCTCAGGTTCAGCTTCCGCTCTAGTCACCAACTCCTAGTAGCCTTTCCCTATTAGGAAGTTCTCCATGCGGAACTTCCATGGTATAATTGTTACTATCAAGCTTTTCCCCCACAATCTGGGTTATGTTATCGGTTCTATCTGCATTTGCCATGATGTCAACACTACTTGACTTCCTGCAAGCCAACTTCTATTTACTAACCAAAGTTCTTGTTGAACATGCAGTCAATGAACTATGCACCTCTGTTCAAACTACTAACAGTAATCAAATTTGCAATCTGTATGCTCATATATCCACTCATATATCATGCCCATAACATATCGGATTTATGACAGTTCAGTCCAAGGTACGTGAGAGTAAAAAACTCTGCAATAGCAGTGAATTTTTAACTTATTAGCATGTCAAGATGTCCATACATCAGTTCATACATCTATGAATACTCACAATACATGTGGATGTCATTGACTACATTCATTGCATATACATATGCCTTAACATCCATTAACAGATTCAGTCTGCAAATTTCACCACGAAATTCTCTGTCATCATGCATGTCGGGTTTCAAATAGCAGTGATAACAACAGTTCACTGATTGCAAGAGTTAATGTCAGTATATTTCTACAACTGTAGTAAATTTCAGTTCAGAATAGTGCCAAACTTGTCTAAGCATTTGTCATTCCATCCGGGTTAAATGACATTGCATATAGTAGTCTTCAGATGATACTGTAAGTACATACATATGTCTCAACTACAGTAGACAGACTTCAGTATGGAATTTCCAGCATGAGCTTTACTTGCAAAACAAGGGTGTTTCCTGCTCCAAATAGTCTCTAATTACTCAAGACATGTATAACAACATTTGGAAGTCGAAACATGACTATGGAGCATCATTGCTAGTACACACATTAGTGACAGTGATCAAGCACACTGCATACAGGTTGCAGCCAGTCAATGACAGTTTTTATTTAGCTTCAGATCAGTCCAAATTTGAGCATTCAATGCTCTCGGTACTTCACAAGTACCTTGCATTTACGAAGACCCACCTAGCATTTACTGTGACCAAGTAAGCATCTGTATGCTTTCAACTTCGAAGTGCAGACTGTCATAAGATTAAAAACTATTTTCAGTCAGTTAACTCTCTATAAATATGAGAGTTTAACTCTTCAAAGGCATTTCATTCTAGCCATGATGAATGTAAAACATTCCATGAAGTTTGTGTATGCCACATCTACCGTTTAATGACAAGAACTGTCTGCTAGTGTATTCTAGATCTGGCTCAAAATTACATGCAGTCCATGTCTATATGCAGGCTGAAAATGGGGCTGCTAATGCTTCCCATAACACTGAACTTATTGCATAGACTCAATAGCCTTCAACCAGCATGACCTTTGTGTGTTATCTTGAGGAGCATTCACACTGGGTCTAAGACCACTTACACTGGGTTTTGTCTAGAGTTTGTCTAGATTTTGTCTAGATTTCAGGTGCATTTTCCTAGGAGTCACGTGGCCTGCACGCTGAATATAATCACATTTTTAACTGCTGCTTCTGGTATGGAAGATACCATGCACTAATCAGTGCTCGTTGTACTTCAACCACCAAGTTAAATGCCACTATGGATGAATGCTTCATCACTTTGACCACCAAAACAGGCGCTGATTTTTATAACTGTTCATGCTGAATTTCAGATATGTTTACACTATTTGTTGCTTCCAATGCTGGTCATAATATACTCCATAACATGATCCAAATCAAGTTCTTCAACCCTTCCTTCAAACCTTGATGACCTCCCATCAATTGTATGCATACTGACATTGATACATATCTTCCATTTGGCTATGGCTTCATTTGCAGGTCTACAGCTCCTTCTTCATTTCTAACTTCATTGCCTCTGCACTGCAAGTGGTCATGCCCATTCTCCCACAGCCTCTGGATGAGGCTCTGATACCATGTTGAGATTGAGAGAGGCAAAGACAGAGTGAAGAGCAAGCATGCTCTCACCTTCTTCCATTCATTCATTATCCCATAACCACACACATAGAGTTAGTGTATACAATAGTACTAAGGTCCGTAGGACCATTCACACTGGGTCTAAGACCACCGACTTATTTAATGTCCCACACTTGCTGATACAGCTTGACAAGGTTAATGTCGGTCATACATACTAACAGGAGAATAGTATGAGCTTGATATTCTTACATCAGGAACACCCATTGATCAAGTACATGCCTGTGATTGCCTTAAAAAACTTGTCATGCTTAGATGAATACATATGGCAGGAAATAATTAGAGAAGCTGTCATTCAAGCTCTAATACCATATTAAAAATGAGAGAGGGAGATGGACAAGGCTCAGGCATGAAGGGTAGCAAACATGCTCCCTGTCATTCCATTTCTTTAACACTATCCAAAGTCAAATGTGTACTCCACACATACAAAATATCAATAGACCTAGATCTAATCATGGTTAAGTCAGTGTGACTTAACCTTATTCAACTAAGGTAAACAACTAACAGAGGACTAATGAGCCTGAATCTCAAAAACCACTAGGTCTAATGTAACACCAACTAACAAAATTAAGGTTTCACCATTTGGAGTATTAAAAACCTTGTCCTTGAAGATAGTTAGAGTCCAATTCTCAATGAACTTCATAGTCATAAAGGGAGTAGACTATGACATCCTACTAGGAGCCAACCCTAGATGCAAAATGCATGAGTGATAGAAGATTGGGGAAATGGTCTAATATTAATAATTAGGCAAGAGATTGGAAGCTATAAGAGTCAAAATGGGCACCTAGAAGACCATGAAGCTCAACCTAGATGCCATCTCCGCTATCTTGAAATGAGACTACAAGTCAACAACTCCTATGGGCCATTAACAAAGTATATCCCTTGCCCTGAGGACAAGTGGGATCGGATGCATGTGCTAGCCACCATCAATCTGTCATTCTCAGATGATGAGGAGGATTATAAGAAGGCTACATGGTAGTTGGTGAGTTCCACATAGTCACATCATCTTTGATGAAGAGTAGAATTCCACCATCAATATCACTCTGCATGATGGCCAGGAGCTCTAGCAGTTGACCAAAACTTAGCCCCCTCCAAGAGGTTTTTGTTTTTCTGTCAGTGAATATGGACTAACCACAATGTGAAAGATCATGTTGTAGGGAATCCTAGTTAGTACAAGGAATTGAGTATACAAGGGGGATTTGATCATAAATTCCTTAGACTCTTATTAACTGTCAGTTACCTTTCAAACCTAGATAGTACTTTGGAAGTCCCAATACTAGTCTAGGGACTAAACTTGGTGGGAATAATACCTTTGGGTTGATATCATGTCCAGTTAGGATAGGGAATATTGTAAATAAATTTTTTTTCTAAAGGAACTATTTGAGAAAGAATTGCTTTGCATTATTATTGTATTGTGAAATAAATATGTGTAATGAAATCATGCCAAAAGATAAAGAAGCTATTTCTATACGTCAAACCTAAAGTGGTAGATAATTAAAAATACTATATTGAAGGAAGTGGGTGGATGGGTCCCCGATGGGTCTAGACCTAGAGCTCAGTGGTCTTGGTTAGCCAAGAGCTTTCCTCATAAAAATTACGTTAGCAAATAGACAAAATGATTGGGCATTAGATATTAGGAAAAACCTGACTTGCATAGTTTTTTAGGGGGACCAAAATGGGATTTTTCCTTATGGGCAAAAGGGTCGATGTGTTGCATTCCCCTTTGTTTCCCATTCTCTTTGAACCAAGTGTAATGCAAGTCCACTTCAGTTTGAGTAATCCTGTGAGAAGTGGAGACTTGAAATACTAATGCTATAGCTGACCAATAGGTGACTTGACCACTATTACAAACCCAAATCCTCATAGTAGGGACAGTAAAAAACTTCCACTATGAGGTAGACTCAATGTTAAGACTTCAAGCTCATCTCTACTATCTTTAGGTTGTGTGTACTCGACATTTATCTTGTCCAGCTCTACCACATGTGGACATTAAATAAGTCGGGTCTATACTTGATGTGAGTTGTCTTACAAACCTTAGACCTTAGAGTGTTGTATTCACCTTAGTTATATGGATTATGAAATATGAAGAAAATGTAGAGTGAGAGCATACAGATCCTCTCAATTGCTCCAATCCTTCTCTCTATCTCTCTCTTCTAACATGGTATCAGAGCCATGAATGGGCTTTGTGGTGGAGGATAGCATTTGCGAAGCAGTCTTGGAACTTGAAGATTCAGGATTCTTAACAAGAGGGGCTGAGTGCCATTATTCCTATTGATGGTATGCACTAAATTGTTTGGTTTGTCACTGCTCAAGAGGCTGTCTGTGACTTGTCTAGGCTTTGTTTGTTGAAAGAGAGGGAGAGAGATAGAGTGGAGTGGAAGATGAGCCTTAGCTCATTGTTGTTCTTCCATTATTCTTCCATCATACTAACTGAAAGAGACTTACACACATAGGTATGACTAACTAAGACAAACTATGGTTAAGTCACTAACTACACCAACTTACTGAATGTCACACACGTGTAGAGTTGTATCTAGCTAATGTTGGTCACACACATAAAGATAGACTGATTGAAGAGTAACGAGAGCTTGATATTCTAACACTCTTCCTCAAGCTCAAACCATATGATAAACTCCATGTAGCTGTCTGAAGTATATGAACTTTTCTTTACCAAGAGACTTGGTAAATATGTCTGCTACCTGGTCTTTAGTCTTCACATGAATCAAGTCAATCTGGTTTGTAAGAACCATTTCTCTGATGAAATGATAGTGAACCTCAATATGTTTGGACCTAGCAGGGTAAACAGGATTGCTAGCCAACATAACACTATTGAGGTTATCACAATGTAATCTCACTCTGCTTTCCAGCTTCAGTTGTATTCCCAAGTTTTTTAGCAGTTTCATCAACCAAAATGCTTCGCAAGCCACTAAGGGAAGCTCCTCTGTACTCAGCTTCTGTACTAGACAATGCAGTAGTAGGTTGTTTCTTACTCTGCCAACTAATCATACTGCTGCCCAATCCAAATGCATAACCACTGGTTGACCTCTAGGCACAACCAGCCCAATCAGCATCAGTAAACCCTATCAAGTTAAGAGATTTTCCATATGCATAAAATAGCCCATTATCTGTAGTATCCTTTATATATCTCATGATCCTCCTGACTGCATCTAAATCTGGTTTGTGAGGCTTCTGCATGAATTGACTAATTAGCCCCATTGCATAACATAAGTCAAGATGGGTAATAGTCAAGTATATCAAGCTGCCCACCATCTGTCAATACATGGTCACATTCTCTATGTCATACCCAACATCAATCTGTAGCTTGACATTCTGATCAAGAGGTGTCTCCATAGGCTTGCATTCATCCATACCATACTTCTGTAACATGTCATGAGCATACTGCTTCTGTAGTAGCCATATACCTTGAGGCGTAGAGACTACCTCGATCCCAAGAAAATACTTTAGTTCACCAAGGTCTTTGACTCTAAATTCAACCTGTAAACATGATTTAATTTCAACAAATTCCCTCTTCATCATCTCTAGTGATGATAAGATCATCTACATAAACCACTAGAAATACATATCCATGATCTGTCTTCTTCGTGAGTAGACTGTGATCTGCATCACACAATCTAAATCCATGTTGTTGTAAATAATCATTGATCCCAATAGTCCATGCTCTAGGTGCCTATTTCAGTCCATATAAAGCCTTTTTCAACTTACATACCTGTGTAGAAAAGTTCGGGTGAACATAGCCTTCAAGCTACTCCATATATACTTCCTTGACGTCCATTTGCCATAATTTCTAGCCTTTTCATGCCGCCAAAGCAATGACAGTTTTGACTGTTGCCATTTTAGCCACCGGGTTGAAAGTCTCCTCATAGTCAAGGCCATATTGCTGTGCATACCTTTTTGCAACCAGGATGGCCTTATAGCATTCTAATGAACCATCTGACTTGCACTTAACCTTGTACACCCATTTGCAGCCAATGGGGACTTTGCCTTCATGCAACTCAACCAATTCCCATGTCTCATTTTCAGGTAGGGTTGCATACTCCTCATCCATGGTAGCACACTAGTTATCATCTGTAACTGCATCATCAAACTTTGTAGGTTCTTTGTAACCTATCACACTAGCCATATATGCATAATGGCAAGTTGAATAACCAGTGTATGTAAACTTGTCAACTAGTTTTCTGACTCTGTTAGATCTCTATAACTGTGACTCACTCTGAGCTTGCCTCTCATGAGACAGTACATAACGACTCTACCTTGCTCCAAGCATCATAATAGACGGAATGCCCAACTCACTATCCAAACTGTCACTGTTAGATGACTCAAGACCTGCTATAAGTGGACCTCTCACATCTTCAATCATATTTTCTTTTCCCTTATCCAATCTCCCCCTCACTGACATATCCGTGTCAGTGGATGTAGGAGTATGACTCCATAAGCATCCTAACCAAGGACTTACTGTAGGTTACCCATCACCTATAGAACTACTCATAGATGTACTCACTGTAGGTGTATTTTTAGCATTACTAGTGCTAATTGATCCATTAGCATAGCCACTACAACCGGATTACCATACCACGATGCCAGCTCATCAAAAACATATATGCCAATCAATGTCTCATGTGTAGATGGTACATAACACTTGTAAGATTTTCAGTCTTGTGCATAACCAACGAGCACACTCTTGACAGCTTTAGGATCCAATTTCTTCTTCTTTTCATCAGGAACATGCACATTTGCAATGCTGCCAAATGCCTTCAAGTGTGAAATGTCAGGCTTATGACCATACAACCTCTCATATGGAGTTACATCATGAATCCCTGCTGTAGGGGTTCTATTCAACACATAGACAATAGTCACTACTGCTTCAGCCCAATAACCATTCGACAAACCCTTCTCATTCAGCATAGCTCTTGTCGATTCCATCAGTACCCTATTTTTCCTTTCTACTACACCATTTTGTTGTGGTGTATAGCTGCAAGTTAACTATCTTCTGATCCCATGTTTAGCAAGGTACCTATCAAAGTAATTAGAGACATATTCTCCACCTCCATCTGATCTAAGACATGAAATTTTACATTTCAACTCATTTTCAACATGCTTCTTGAAATCCTTGAATGCATCAAACATATCATCCTTATGTTTCAATATGTAAAGCCAAGTATACCTGCTGAAATCATGAATCAAGGATACATAGTAACGAGCACCACCAAATGAAGCATTATGAGATGGACCCCATACATCTAAATGTACCAACTACAAGGGTCGTGAGCTATTCTGTACATGTCTCATAAATGGAAACCTTGTTTGCTTTCCAAACTGACATGCATCACATACATGTCCAAAGTCATGATACTTGAACTTAGGTAGTCCAAGCGCAATCTCCTTCTTCTGCATAGATTTCAGCTTTTGTACATTCACATAGCCAATCCGCTTATGCCATATCTCAAAATCCCATATAGCACCATCATCATGTGTAAACATGGCTGCTTTCAATTCTGGAATTGACGCATCAAGAGTAAACATTATGCCATCTCTTCGACCTCTAGAAATCAATTTGCAGCCATCACCATATTTTTCAATAAAGCATCCATCTCTATTAAATCTCACATGCAGATTTTGTTTTTCCATCTGTTCAACTAACAAAAGATTCTTGGTTATTATAGGTATATGTAGTACATCATGTAGGCTCTTTTTCTTTCCATTAGGCATCAATAATAGAACAATTCCTATGTGGTCAATGTCATGTTGGGTGTCATCCCTAGTACACACATAACCATGTGAACCTTCAACCATATCATCAAACCATTCTCCATGGGGTGTCATATGATTTGAAGCCCCTGAATCAATGTACCATCTCTCATCTTTATTCTGCCTAGATGCATTCTTAGACACATGCTGCATGGCAAATAATCTGTCAACCTGCTCATCATGAGCACCGCTAGAAGATGCATAGTGCCCATGCTGTTTACCCTTTGCCTTCATATCTCCTTGCTTCTTGTAATAATCCTTTGCAATGTGTCCATATCTGCCACAGTAATGACAATCCTTATCTCTATTTGACTGATCATTTGACTGCCATGAACCAGATCCACCACATCTACCATGGGGTGATCTCCCCCTGCCTCTAAAACCGCTAAAGCCACACTGGCCCTGTGAATTTGTGCCACGCCAGGCATTTTTCCTGATGTTGTCCATAAGCATTTCGGGTGTCTCCTTGACCTCAAAAAGAGCCATGGCCTCTGTCGCCTCTACAACGCTGACTAGAGTAAAGAATAGTGTCTTTGCTTTGAAATGTACTAGAACCTGTATTCAGCCCAAGCTTAACTTCCTCATGCAACAATAAAGCTATCAACTCATCCCAAACAGGGGATTCAGATCTCACAGAAATAGACATATCAAATGCTTTATACTCTTTGCCAATTCCATTCAATGTCACTACAATCATATCATCCTTAGACACTAAATATCCAATGGTGCCAAGCTGATCCGCTATGTTCTTGATCTTTGTAGTGTAGGCCTGAATGTTTCAGCCATTCCTAGACATGTTATTGAACCGTTGCTTTAGCTAAATCTTTCTTACATGTGTTATATTTCCATAATTCTTCATGAGTATGTCCCATGCATCCTTTGGGGAATTGTATCCAGTAATCTATATAACCATAGCATCTGATACACATAAGGAAAACCAATGGAACACCTTGCATGCTCTCTCAGTCCATAGCTTATGAGCCATTTTTTGATCATTTGTCAGATTCCTTTCATGTATTTTAGGTTCAACCGCATCACCTATACATAAGTCCCACTAACCTCTGCCAACCAAACAATTCTTCATACGGAACTTCCATAAAGCAAATTTTTTGTTGTCCAATTTTTCTCCCACAATTTGAGTGATATTGTCAGTACCTTGAGCATTTGCCATAGTTGCAGCTTAGGTATTTAGTGATGTATACAACCTGTAAGTATCTGACTCCTTTTCCTATAGTTCAGGACTAGTTTCTTGCTATTCACGATAGTTTCCTACAATTCAAGACAGTTTTCCTGACAACCTGCTTGCTATAAATTGTATTCTAATAATGAAAAAACATAGTCAATTGAGTATAAACCAAGCTCAAATCAGTTCAAAACATTCTATGGTAGTGGCAAAACATCCCAACAAACAAACTATATCCATATAAGTATCAATGTTTGTACTGTATGCAAGTAGCAATACCAACAACCAACAACCAACCCACTGCTATAACCAATAGTATTTCCTCTGTACCAAAAATACCCCTAGTTCTTCTCAAGATGAGGACATCTCGATTCCTCTAAGGGGGAGATAATGTAATATTTCCACACAAAATATTAATGAATTTTGACCACTACACGTCCCCCCGCAAGAGAAGCTTAAAATAATCTCCCCGCGACTAGAAGAACCCTGGGCTAAATGCTCCACCCTCGCGCCTTAATAAACTCCACCCATATGGTGCATAAGAGGCCGCGGCTTGAAGACCGCAAGGTCGCATGAGAAAACCCTTTACAGGAAAGGAAATAGGAAAATGGTTAAAATTTTGCAATTTTTTTTATTATTAACCCCTCCCCTCAGTCGATGCATGGTAGGGGGAGAGGGAGTGTGAGAGGAGTGGTGTAAGTGGTGGAGTGCATGGGGGATTTTTTTTATTATTAACCCCTTAAGCTTGGAGGGGGGAGTCAGAGGAGCTGTCACCTGCATCGTGCTGCCGCCATCATCACCACATCACGGGGCTGCTGCCGCCTGCCATGCTGCGCTGTGCCACTTCCATCCTCATCACCATCATCATTGTCGTCTTCTTCATCTTCATCTTCCTCCCTTTCCAATCATTTCGCCCCCCTCCACGCCATTCTATTCCACCCAGAAGCTTGTTGGAAGCTTCTTTAGAAGCTTTAAAAAAAAACAAGGCTTCCGTAAGCCTTGTACATACGGCTTTTCCCGGGTTTTTATAACCATGCCTTGTAAAGATAATTTTTGCGCAAGGGGGGGGAGTAGGCAGATTTTGAGGTTGACTTCCCAAAGCCTAGAGGAAGTTTGTAGATCGGATAAAGGCGAGGACGAGTTTGCGGAGTCAAGAGTCTACGTCATCGATGGCCCCCAAACAAAAGATGCAAGGTGCACGCGCAGAAGCCTCCAACCCAAGTTTACGCGTGGACATCACTACAAGTCCTCATACCCAGGTTCCAATTGTATTTCTTGCATGAAAGGGATGCGTTAAGCACGATGGTTTTTTGAAAAATTTAAATGCATTCATCCATTCGTCTTACAAGTTTAGTGCATGTCGATTAATTGAAGTTGCATGCACTCCCATCAATAAGGGTAGTTGCAAATCTTATTGAATGTATAATGCATAAATTAGAAGAGGCATTGTGCTAAGAAGGATAGAGCTTATCGCATGGTTCACGTATGATTTAAACCCATGGACGTGATTCGGATAAAGGTTCATCTTAGACGCCATTGAATATTGTCCAAAGAATTGCATTGCATGAAAAGGAAACCATGAACTTATTTGTTGCATGCGAGGATACTTGCATTTTAAGTCGGGTTAAATGCTGTAAGATGGATTAAGTCAATAAATAGTCCTATGACATTCACTCATGCATGAACTTCTTTATTGAAGTTGTTTTAAAAGAAGATGCATTTCATATTAAATCATGAATTCAATGCATTGGAAAAAGGGTTTATAGGTATAGATCTTGTTGAAACTCAACGTAGGTTTCTATACGAGTTAGTCCTAAATTGTCAATCATTAAAGCTTGGTTCCGTTGCATCATTATAGTTTTAGCGCAAGGGAAAAGAAATGATCATTGAAATCTTTTAGCTGCATGGAAGGAAAAGTCTATGAATCGCATATTTGCATGGAATGTTATGTTTTGCAAGTATTTACATCTCTTAGGAAAAGGATTTGCATCTCTTCTAAGGAAAGATCACCTCTTGTCGCAAGACAATTGGATCGATTAGGTAATTTGTTGTAAGGGTGCAACTCAAATGATGACCACTTCAATGCGCTAAGTAGAGTTTAGTCGCGTTAAAAATTCTGCCTAGTATGGCACTCGGCAAACCGACTTGATATTTTCAATCCTAAGGGTCCTACCCACATTCACGAAATGTTAGGGTTAGCTGAATGCCTATGCAAGAATGATCTAGGGTTTTACCCTAAGGATCAAATAGCCAAGACTAGACCTCCGTATGGACTTAGAAACCCTAGGGCCAAACGTTGTCGGCCTAGTAAGGTTAGGGTTGGGTTGGGTCAAGAGGACTCCCGAGCCCTACACCTTGACCAAAGGTATTCTCAGCTAAGGAGTACCATTTGATGGGAAAACTAATCTCGTAAGTCAGATGCAACCCCTACGCAACAAGTTGGAACATCGCATGGTTTTGTGTTAAATCACAAATAGAGTTGCCACTCCTTAGAACGAGGTTGGCAAGTCCTAAGTTCAAGTCAAACTATCTTGAGGATGAGTAGTCATCCTGCTACATCACCCTTCGGTGAGGCTGAGTTGCCAAGATGGGGTAACTATGAATTGCCTAGCAAGCAATTGACAAATCAAGTTAGGGCGACAAGGTTACCCAGGATTTACTGTCTTAGCTTAAGGAACCTAAGGTGTTTGTTAATTTGGGTTAACAGTGTATAAACCCTAACCCAAGGATGAAAGGGTAAACAAATAACAAAACCCTTGGGGATCTTGCCAAGTCGCAATTGACCTCGGATCGAGTCTTGGATGCATTCAGAGAGAAGGAATATACCTTAGCAGTTGGCCAAATAAAGGACCACTAGATTGATTGTGTTTGTACAATTAGGAGCACTGTTTATACTTCTTTGCTCTAAGGAACGAAAGATGGAAAAATAATTAATGCTTCAAGTTGAAGGCCTGAAGGGAGAGGCACCATCAGTTACCCCCGACTGTCTACTTGACCCTAGCCAAGGGGGTTGTTAGCCATGCTGGGTACATGGACCGAACCCGCTGCGAGAGGTCTCTCCATGGGTGCTACTTGGAGCAGGAGGACGCTTGGGTGCCGGGGGGGCTCTGGCCATAAATCCCTTGCCTCCGGGTCTTACACAAGAGGCCGACGTGAATCGAGATTGGATCTTGAGGCCCACATACTAGTCTACAGGTGGAAACTTGGATTAGTAATCTCTGAGGATTGTCGGATTGCCTTCGGGCGGATTATGGATTAGCCTTCAGGAGGATTATGGATTAGCCTTCAGGCTGGATTATTATGATGTATTCCAAAGGCTAATAAATAAGATCAATTGTTGAAAAGGAACTTGTTTGACATTGTTTTTCTATGTCAGTGCTTAAGTTACGTGAAGGAACCGGTGAATAATTGGCTAATTAAGGAAGCTGTTTTTGCTTGTCAAACTAAATGTGGTAGGTAATTAGACAATTAAAGCAACCCTGAGGAAAGTGCGTGGATGTGACCATGGGTCCGTTCTACGGAAGGGTGGTCCCGGTTGGCCGAGAACTTTTCTCGAAGAAAATTGACAGCAAGGAACAATGACTTAGAATCTAGAGTAGTAGAGTCCCGATTTATGCTATTTTAGGGGAATGGAATGGGACTATGCCTTATGAGCTTTGCATCCCTCTCATTTTCCATTCTCCTTGAACCAAGTGCAGCATGAATCCGCTTCGACCCTAATGTTTCTGCATAAAGTAGTTCACTTGGAGTTCGACACTAGCTACCATTCTAGGAATTTGACCACTAGGAAAACCCTGATTCAGGTTGGTCCTAAGTGGGAACGGCCGGAATGGTTCCACTTCGTGTGGCAGACTCAGGAAGACCTAGATCGCAAACCCCGTGACATTCCGTGGGAGTGCCGGGCGGCGCTTTCTCGACCCTCTTCCTGATGGGCTGCTAAGACATATCCTACAAGTGAACAAGTGGACACGTTACAAAAATTTTGCAAAAATTTATCCATTATCCATTTGCTTTTCCCGTGAAGGGTGTTCCTGCGTGGAACTACGTGTTTTTAGCCACGGTCTTCCATACACGCTGCGGGCTGGTGATCAGCTATTGCATACGGAGGGAGTATGTAGCCTAGTGTGTCTTCATTGCGGGAGGTTATTTTGAACTACTTTTGCACGTGATTTTTGGGTCTTCAATATTTCGTAGTGAAAATATTACAAAATTTCATAAAGTCTATGAAGCATGCCAGTTTGGTAAGCAAGGGAGACAACCCTTCTTGCATGACAGAGAAGTGAGCAGAAATATACTTGATGTAGTGTATATAGATATTTGGGGGCCTACACAGAATGTATCTCTTGATGGTAGCAAATACTTTGTCACATTTATTGATGACTTTTCAAGGAATCTATGGGTATATTTTATGAAGGAAAAGAGTGATGTATTTGAGCACTTCAAATCTTTCAAGACAGCTGTTGAAACAGAAACATGCTTGAAAGTGAAGTGCTTGAGATCACATGGAGGAGGAGAGTACCTCTCTAATGAGTTTAGTGGCTTCTTGAGGACTCATGGGATAAAGAGGAAATTTACTTGCAGGTATACCCCATAGCAAAATGGGGTTGAAAAAAGAAAAAATAGGCATATTGTAGAAGTTACACGGGCATTAATAGCTAAAAAGAATATGCCAAAACATTTTTGGTCTGAAGCTATCCATACTGCTATTTATATTATGAATAGAACCCCCATAGCTGTAGTTCATGGGATGACTCTGGAAGATAGCTTTACTGGCAAGAAACCCAATGTATCACACTTGAAGGTATTTGGTTGTGTTGCATATGTTCATGTGCCAGATGAGCTAGGGAAGAAGCTTGATCCAAAGGCTGAAAAATGTATTTTTATTGGATACTCTTTAGAGCAGAAAGGGTATTTTTGTTATAACCCTGTCACAGGTGAGTTCAAAGTGAGCAAGGATGTTATTTTTAATGAGATGAGTAGTTGGTATGCACCTGCTGGTGATGTATTAGATGATGATAATGATCATGATAGCTATGTGCAGAAAGAAAAGTAGGAATCATGGAGTCTTAGTGGACCAGAAACATCATCTGGTACTACACCTACAGTCAACCCTTGGTCTGGGAGACTAGGGAGTAGCCCCACATCTTTAGGTGTACCTATAAGTGTTGCATGCAAAGACAAAGGAAAGAAGAAAGTGTTGGATGGTAATGATGCATCTACTAGTCATTTGGGATTTGATGGAGATTCTAGTGGTTTAGAGATTTTGGACGATGAGCTTGGTATTACTTCAATCAGGACACCAGGTATACAAAGAGCTCACAGTAATGTAAAGGCTCCATTGAGTGATCTAGTGGTACACAGGTCTAGCAGGGTCAGATACCATGTTAAAAGATTTGGCTTTGAAGGCTACACAGCTCACCATTATGCTTATATGGTGAAACTAGTTGAGGATGTTGAGCCCACTTATTTTGAGGATGCTGTTGGTCATGCTCATTGGGATGCAGCAATGGATGAGGAGATGGCTGCATTAGAAGCCAATAAGACTTAGGATTTGGTACCCTTGCCTAAGGGTAAGAAAGCTATTGGCTGTAAGCTAGTTTACAAAGTTAAGCATAATGCATATGGTTCAATTAGCAAATATAAGGCTAGGTTGGTTGCAAAAGGCTATGCTTAAACATATGGCATAGATTATGAAGAGACTTTGAGTCCAGCTGGGATGGAAACTATTAGATGTGTGATTGCCTTGGCAATAGCCAAAGGTTGGAGTTTGCAGCAAATGGATGTTAACAATACTTTCTTACATAGTGAATTTCAAGAAGAAGTGTATATGGAGCAGCCAGCAGGTTATGAGGATTTAGAGTATCCCACATATGTATGTAGGTTAAAGAAGGTGCTCTATGGGCTGAAGCAAGCACCTAGAGCATGGTGTGACAATATTGGAGAGTATCTTATCAATATTGGATTTTGTATTTCTGATGTTGATCACTCACTTTATGTGAGAAAGGGAGATGCAGGTTTGGTCATCATAGTCATCTATGTGGATGACTTGATTATTATAGGTGACAGTGACAATGGGATTACTAAAGTTAAGGATTTCTTGAAGAAGAAGTTTGAGATGAAGGATTTGGGTGAGTTGAGATACTTTTTAGATATTGAGGTGATCAGATGTGATGATGGTATATGGCTATCACAAAGGCAGTATGGCTTGGATATATTATCCAAGTATGGTATGACATCATGTAAGCCTCTTTCAGTACCATTGGAGCAAAACGTGAAGTTGAGTGCCAACATTGGGGATGAGATAGAAGACCCTAATATGTTCAGAAGGATGGTAGGGAGTGTGCTTTACATGAGTATCACAAGGCCAGACTTGAGCTATGATGTTGGCCTTGTTAGTCAATTTATGCAGATGCCTAGAAAGCCTCATTTAGATGCAGTTAGACGTATATTGAGATATGTGAAGTCTACTTTACATTATGGACTTTTTTATGAGATAAGTAAGGATGCACATGTCTTTGGATACACAGATGCAGATTGGGCTCATATAGAAGATCTACTAGTGAATTCATGTTTTCCCTTGTTAGTGCAACAATTATATGGAGCAACAAAAAGCAATCTACAATTGCTTTATTGAGTATGGAGGCTGAGTATAGAGGTGTTGCTATGGCAGCATGTGAGGTGGTATGACTAGAAAAGTTATTAGGTGATTTGGATGTGTAGGGAGATGGTCCATCTGTCATTCATTGTGACAACATGAGCAGCATACAGTTAGCTAGGAATCCATTGTTCCATGCTAGGACAAAACAATTGAGATGCACTACCACTTTGTGAGAGAGAAGGTACTTGTAGGAGAGATTGACTTGGTATATGTTAGCACACAGGATCAGATAGCTAACATTTTCACAAAGACAGTGGATGCAAAGAAGCTTCGAAAGTTCAGAAGCTTACTTGGAGTTGCAGAGATAGAGTTGAGCTTGAGGGGGAGTGTTGAGATGGCAAGATCAACACATGCAGACATTGATAATGGACCGCCTGGCTAGATGAGTCTACACGGCTACACTTAGCACGTTGGTGGTCATTATGATACTCACATGGCCACTGACTTATCACTTATTATATTTACTTTGTTACACCTATCTATAGCTAGCAAAGATATAGCACTAATCAATTGGTGTAGTCTGTCATGCACTATTTGACTTAGTAGGACATTTTTCTTTATGTTGTATCTTATCTATACTTTGTGTATATTGTATAGTGTGTGGAAGAAGAAGAAGAAATTGGCAAGAAAACGTTTTGGCCTCCATCTCTCTTCTTGTGTTCTTGAGTGAGCTTACTCTTGTGTATACATTGTGTGTTTGGTGCAGCAACTCAAGCAAGTCCCCCCACCACAGGATTCTTGATAGTAAGGGATGAGTAGTGCCCAATTAAAGTGCCAAACTGATAGGGGGGTTATTGAGGTCTACAAACATTCTTTGGGACCCGCTTTTCAGTGCTAGTACTCACTCTTTACCTTTGTAATTGATTGAAAATGTCTACAACACCTCGTAGGAATTCAAGAGAGTTGAAATATGGTCCCTTATCTATTGTATATCTGCAACCACATCTCCCATGGAACCATACATTGCTTCAGCATACATACGCATGCTCTACATCATAACATCACTGCTGAGCATGAAAATGAGTATTTCCATGACCATGTCACTCACATATGAGCATCATACATGCACTGTTTGTTGCATTCACTATCGTAACTGCATACATGACTGCATGTGTATCTAAAGATACATTTTAGCATTGATTCTCAATCACACATCATTGCAAGTACATCAGTGGCACATCAATATGCCATATACATCAGTGGCATAATCCCAAGTACATCAATATGTCATAGACATCAATGGCATCATCATGACATGCCAATTCTCACTATCCCCAAAATATATATGCGCCTACAAACAAGTTTGGGCTTTGGATCATCGGGAGGTGGGGAAAGTGCCCCCCGGGCCGGGTTGTACACCCCCTTCAAGGTCATAATCGGAAGGGGGCTTCAGGGTTTCCTATTTTACTTTCGACTTGCCTGGAATGTATACATGGCAAACATTTGGTTTAATTAAACAACCAGCATGCTATGCATGGGAGCTTGGAAGTAATTCTTTTCATGAAGTGCATGGATTGGAATTGGAAATAGGGGAAGGGCTTACTAAGCAGTAACTCATTTCTATTTCACCTCATTTACAATGGATTTTAGAGATTAGTTTATGCTCAAACAATCATCACAAGTCAAGAGATTAGGGTGAGGCAATCACTAAACAGTAGTGAAAAATTTTAGAATAGAATGGACCATTTTCAATGCAAGAAAGCCTAAGAGAGGACTAAGATTAAATTGAAAGTATGTAAGCATTGAAACCTTCAATAAAATGCATGATTGACTACTTGAATCTCTCCCATTGAAATAAAAGAGAGTTTAAGATCAATTACCTCTTTGATTAATGAAGAAGGGCTGAGAATCAGTGGCCAATGTCCCAAGGTTACTCTCCAATGCTCCAATTAGCTTCATGATGACAAAGCTTGAGCCAAGAATTGAGTCTTCAAGCTTGGTTCTTCAATGGGAGAAGGAGGGGAGTTTCAGTAGCTCCATGCATGCTTTGAAGGCCATAGAAGAAGAATCTCCCAAAATTTAATCCCATAATGCCTTCATGTGCTCCAAACCTCTTCCAAATCGGTAGGCAAGCTCCATTGATGGAAAAGACTCCAATATTTAAGCCCCGGGACCCAATCTTGAAGGGAACTTGGAGAAATTCAAGGTTCTTGGTCTATGTCTATGGCTGCCCCAAATCTCAAGCCTCCATTATTGATTCCATCTTCAAATACGGGCTTCTTGATGCTTGCTTCTTCAAAGATTCTTGTAGGCACAAAGTCCTGGATCCCAAAAGAGGCAAAGGCCCTCAAGATTCAGTGATATTTGAACAAAATTTCATGGCTGTCCATGGCATGCACCTATTAGGGTTTCAGGGATCAAGAGAGCTCAAGAAAGGTGAGAAGAAGACTTCATCCATGTCAAGACCACCTACTGGAAGCTAGAGAAGAGAGCCAAGATGGAGAAGAAGCTCAAGATGACGATTATTTTCTCAGATTGTAGCCTCAAAATTTGCACCACAAATCACGTGTTGCTGCCTAAGGAGAGAGGGAAGGTCCAACCATTCAATAGACAGCTTGAGATGAAGGTTAGAAGCCTTGGGAAGCTCTGGAAAAGTCATGAAGATCATTGGAGGTGGAGTAAAGAAGATCTATGGTGTTTTCTCCTCCATGGAAGCTTGGAAATGAGGAGAGAGAAGACTCCATGTGAAAAGAAACAAAGACTAAACTCTTTCCTAGCTCCTCTGACCAATGTCTTTAGAAATTTACCTTCAAATTTGGACCAAAATGACCCACGAGCTGCCAAATCAGGTCTTCCAGCCTCTAAAATTGGTCCAAGGACTCCATTAATGCTCATGACTCCTATCCTCCTAGTCATTGACCTCTGGGTCCTTTAGTGCTCCTCCATTTTAGTGCATGTCCCTATGTACCTGAAGCTTCTTGGATTTCTAATTGAAAAGGATAGTAACTGAGTATGTATGGTAACCAAATGGATCAGAACTAGAGCTCTGATACCACTTGTCAAGAAGAGGATAGGAGGGAGAGAGAAGAAGAGGAGAGAGTATGTGTGTAGAAGAGAGAGAAAGATTGCAGGAAGGGAGAGAAAGAGAGTGATGAGGAGAGAGAAATACTAGAAAAGGAGAGAGAAAGACATGAAGAGAGAGAAAGAAGCCATGAAAGCTTGGAGAGAGAGATGAAGATGAAAGGAGACTTGTATTATTATCTGATGGTGAAAAATCAAGTCTGTAACACCTTATATACCAGCCGGTGTAGATAGTATTTTCCCATTATTAAGTCCCCCTCTCTTACATGCCAATTCATAAGTGGAAGTATTTGAGAAAACCTCCCAAGTCAAGCTTATTAAAAATATATTTATAGTATAAAAAACAATAAGAACTAGCTAGTGGTGGATAGTCACTTGGCAGTTAAGTGCACTTGAGCGATGACACTGCTTTTCCTAAAATTGAGCACTTGCTTCTCACATGCCATATTGCTAACAAAGCCTTTATAGCCTGTTACCAAGTATGCCAAGGTCAAGATTCCAAGGTATATGGCTTGCCAATCATTGCCTTAATCTTGAGCCTTGAAGGGATGGTATGATGCAGAGCCCTTGCCCACCCTATTGGATGACTATAGTTTGTGGTCTCTTTTTTTTTCTTGAACCTCAATACATAAGAAATTTGAGATGAAAAGAGTATTGTGTTTCAAAAACAAATCCCCCCTTCTAATATCATTGATGATGTCAGTGAAAATGCTAAAAGCAAGCTCTCTCTTTCTCTCTCTCTCTCTCTCTCTCTCTCTCTATTTACTATATAAATATAGGTAGGGACATTGTGAAAAGACACAATTATTGCATAAGACTTCACTATACCCTCTTCCTTTCTCTTTTCTGCAATCTTGTGGAAGCCCTACCAAAATTCTCCAAGTTCTTCTTTCTCTTCTCCACATAGTGCAAAAGCTTTACTAGATTTCATCGAGTCTATTATATGGCTCCCGAGAGATGCAAAGACGCTATGTAGGATCCCATGTAAAATGAAGTGGTTGTTGGTGCCAAAGTTCAACTTGAAGTTGAATGACACCACCATGTTATCACCAAACCCATTCAACTTGAAGAATTGGTCATCACATGGTAAGCTGAAGTTGCAGTCATGCATGTTAACAATGATCGTTGCCTTATAGAAGATAATCATGTTGATGAAGAAAAAAGGGGTTATTTCTAAATCTTTGAATTTTATCAAAGAATCTAATAAATTTTTTATTTAACTTCTATGGTTTTTCATATGTGCTTTAATGTAATTAAATAAAAGCATGTATGATGAGTCTTTTGCTTCCTAAATTGTATGTGGCTAGAATTTACTTAAATTTACTCTTAGGAGATACTAGAATATACTAGAACTTGATGAAGGGATAAATAATGTGTATTGCATATGCCAAAAGTGTATTAAAAACAATGTTTGTATAGTTATGTCTGTTTTTGGATTTAAGAATGATGAGATATATATCTTATGATTCCTTACTTGTAATAGATGGATGTTGTCAAGAGTCAGGGTTGAAAGCTATGGTTAAGTTGGAACCATAGATGTTTTAGAAATAAAGGTGCAAAGAGCAGAGGTTAAAGAAAAGAAGAAGAGAGAAGAGAGAAACAAATCACACTCCAAAATGAATCTAAAGCCTTATTACCAAGTACAACATTGCAAGATTAATTCAACCCTTGTTGAGACAATTGATCAACTCAAAATCAATTCCCCAAAATAAACCCTAACTTTGAAAAAGAAGAGATCAGAACCTTCTCTACTAAATAGGGCTATGTGATAGGCAAAAGCATCAAATATCTATAGAAGTGCATGAATTTTGATGGGGGAAGAACAATGTTGCCACCCATAAGCAATATCAATTGATAAAAATAGATAAAGATGGGGGAAATCCTCTATGGAATTTATTTTTGTATGTTGTTCCTTTTTCTTGTACATTATAGCAATGTTGAATTGCTCTTAAGTCTCTCCAAAATCTCCCAAGACTATGTCTTTGACAAGTGTCTAGCATTCCCGTATCCATCTGGAAGCAATTCCAATCAATAGAAAAATGATTGAAGATAGAGAAAACCTTGTACAAGCCTAATTTTTATACTACATTCCTATTTTTTATTGTGTATTACAACAAAAATAAAATGCTAATATCCTGCTCCAAGTCCTCTCAAACCTATGACTTTGACAATTACAAATCATCCCTTGATGGTAGAGTGTGAAGTTCTTTGCATAGATGGCCTTGGAACTAGTTGAAGTAGGCTAAATCTTTGTGGATAATAAGTATACTACATTTGACCCTATTTAGAATAGCCCAAGAAAGCTTCAAAACTCCTCTTTTGTTAGCCAAGAGTCACCCTTGCATAATAGAGAAGCTTCCACCTCGTCCTTGCTACCCAAATCCTTCAATTTTGCATGGGTTATGATTCCCTCCCTTCCAAGAATGAATCAGCCCACATCTAGTGAATTTGTGCCATTTTTCCTCCAATCCTTTGCTACCCTCTCTCCTCTGTTTTCTCCACTTTCCCCTTTTCCCCCCACTTCCTTGTTAGTCTTCTTGTTCTCAAGTTTAGCACTTGTCAATAGAGATGCAACAACTCCTAGTCTATGGCTTACTTGACTTCCCTCTTAGTGTTATTGTTCTCAAGTTTAATACTTGCCAGTAGACATGCAAACAAGTCACTAGAATAGCTCTTCATCTCATAAAATCCATCTTCCACTAATCTGCATGCATATCACTGAAAGTAAAAAGGTACAACTTCTCTTTATCTCATGAAACCCATCTTCCATTAGCCCATAGATGTACCATTGAAAGTAAAAAAGCATACTTTCTCTCTTTTAGTTTTATAACATAGATATAAAGTCGTCACCCTCTCCAAACCTAAACATCGAGACTCTTAGTCTTCTACACATTTAGAGCCCTAATCTCCCACCTCAATATCATCCTCATCCTACTCTTTAACACCATCACGAATAGTACCTATCTTTAGCTCGTGTACGTCGTGTTCATTAGCATCATGTCCTTTGAAGATCTCGATCTACTTTCCTGCAATAGGGATCCTCAATAATGTCTCATCCAAATTGTTGATATTGACCAAACCACATTTTAGAGACCATTCAAATAGTGCTATGTTGATTTTCTAAGCTTCTATTATAAATCAATACTCAATCACCTTCATGTATTATCCTTGGCATGGGTCTGTGCCTCTTATCAAACCTTTTCTTGTTCTGAAGCCATGCTGCCTGCAATCTTTGCATTGCTACCTCAATGTCTTTCGATCTCTAGTCTAGTTGCCTAATGTGTAGAGCTAGAAATTTCTCTCTATTTAGCCCCTCCTTTGAAGGAAACATGATCCAAGTAGTAGTCACCTCTTTAATAGGCATGCTGGGTTATTGTCCATACATCAATTTAGCATGCATATACCTAGTCACTACACTATCCATCATCATGTCAGTCCATAGGGCATATGATAACAATCGAGGCCCCTTCTTCATTCTTCCTCTACATAAACGCTTTAATGATAAGTGGGTGCCTCCATTTATTGTTTCCATTACCCTCCAGATTATAGGCTGAATTCAATGCAAGTTTAATTCCCAACTGAAAAAAGAATTCATGAACCTCATCTACATCCAAATATCCTCTGTTAGTTGTAATTTTTCCCACACAATCATGATGGAAAAAGAGCTCTTCTAAAAGAAAAGTGCATATAGCTTGTGTTTTCTTTGTAGTAGGAGCTCTCCCTTTCACTCAATTTCTCAAATCCACAAGTGCAAGCATTAGATATCTCTTCTACAACACACGTGTAGGCATATCCACCACCAATTTATAATGAATACACAAGGGATAAGTTGGTTGCAATCCATCTGTATGTTTCATTGTTGAATACATTTGAGAGGTAGTACATGATTCAATGAAGTGTTCAATATCTTGATACATCCTTTTCCACCAATATCTTGCCTTTATCTTCTCAAAGGTACCCCAAACACCTCTATGGCTAGTCCACAAAATCTCATGAAACTCCACCATCACTTGTACCTGTATAGCTCTATTGCCACTTGCAGTGGAACCCCAAACATATTATGGTCAGCCCATAGACTTTTATAAAACTCTTACATCACTTGTACATGTAGAGCTCTATGACCACTCGATCACAATGGAACCCCTTTCTACTTCTTTGGATGCTTCCAAAGATACTATCTTTTAGAAAGAACCCATAGGATTTTCTCTTAGTCTTCTTGTAGTCTTCTTTAGACCATTCTTCTCTTTTGTTAGTGTGCTAAGGTACTACCCTATATTCAGCCGTTTCCCTAGATAAAAGTCTTCCAAAACACCTCTGAAGCTATCACATAGAATCTAAAGTGCTTTTTCTTTGCTGTCCAAGATTTAGCCATCATTGTGCCCACATTATGTTGTGAATCAAGCTCAAGATTAGTGAGATAGTTGTAGGCTTAGTTGTCATATATCATGTGTAGCATAATAGATAAGTTAGTATTACTCGTAGTGTGTGTGATCATTTAGTGACCTATCTCTTCACTATAGTATGGGACTTAGTTTTTTTTGTGTGTTAATTGCATCTATGGAATAATAACAAAATGCGGGTATACTACCCTCCATTTTGATGGGTCCATCCTCTATCTATCTCTCTCCCTCTCTTTGAACATGGTATCATAGCTCAACTCTTCATGGAGGCTAGAGTTGTGGAGTTGGACTTGACCTTTAGTATGTGACCTTTCACTCTATGAGAAACCTTGCAATAAACCTTTTTTTTAAGAAGCCATATCATTGCAAAAATGGATTTTGGAGAAATAGCCCATGTTCTCTACCTATTTTAACGTGGTCTACAACTTTGCATAAGAAAAATTTTCCAAATTCTGCACTGATTTTGAGATATTCAACATAGACCTATGCAGATTGGTTGTTTACTATAGTGGAAAACACTCTCATTTTGACTTGAAATGTCAATTAAATGTTTGGAAAATGATTAAGAATGCTAATGGATGGTAAACATTGATGTATTGTAGCTCGTGGGTGATATTTTGCTACTGTACTTCATTGGTTGAGGGGGGGCTGAAGATATTGATTGATGCTTAACAATGATTGTAGATTTATTCTTTACATGCTCTAGATGGTTCCATATTGCAATGTCTAATTTACTTACTTTAGAGCTGGTTTACTGCCAGTTATAGCAAGCTTTATGCTAGTTATTGTCTTGGCAAGGATCTCCTTCATGTTTGCATGAGATCTATGCAACTACTAATGCTTATATGGACATGTATTGAAGTTGGGATGCTATGGTAATGTCTTAAGATGTTTTTGGATTTATTTGAGCTTGCATTTTGCTCAATTTTAACTATCATTTTACTACTATAATATAGTATATAGCTAGCACTTATCTGTGGCAGTTTTATACTTAAAGTGATTTGATGAAATTTGAATACATCCAGTAGATGTATTGATACCTTGGTTGTCATGTATGCATATGGGTATGCTTATGGAATGCTTTGAGCTATAGATCTAAGTTGCATTGGATATTTTAAAGCTTGATTACATTGCTATTGGTTGTGACAAATACATCTTATTTATGTCATTTTGAGTAGCAAATGCATTCTCATAGTGCACTACAACTGAACTACATCTAGCTTACTTGATCTTATATGTCTTGAGTAGTTGATCCTATTGAAATCCAACTCCTAAGCACGAGAGAGCTCAACAGACAATGGATAGAAACATCAATTAAAGTCCTACATTGGTTCTCATTATGCATATTAGATTCTATGGCCATGCAGATCACTAACTATTGGTCTTCAAAGAATGCATAGAAAATTCTTATGAAAGTTTATGAGAATGTAACACGGGTAAGGAAAATTTAGCTTAAGCAATAGTTTAATAACATGACTAGAAATGGCAAAAGCATATAAGCTTACACTGCTGATGTTAAAACCATTGCTGATCAACTTGCTTCTATTGGATCAAAGGTTGAGGATGATGATACAATTGCAATTCCCTTGAATGGTTTGGGTAAAGAATACAAAACCTTTGACACATCTATTTCTATAAGACTAGAAATCTTGATTAGGATGAGTTGCTTGCATTATTGCTACATGAAGAAGTCAAACTTGGATTGAATATAGGTTGTTCGAGTATCTCTCAAAGAAAAGATATTGTCTTTTACTCTAGTCAAAGAGCTAGAGGTGGTAGGGCTCAAGGAGCCTATTGAGGTTGTGGTTACACTTGAAATAACTATTGACAGTAGCAACAAAATGCTTGGAATAATTAAAATGCACAAGGCCAAACAAGATCATGATCTTTTAGAGGCACAAGGAGATCACCTAGAGGCAAAGGTGGTTCTTGGCAGTCTTGTGATCAGTTGAATAGAGACATATATTATCATTATTGTGATAGGTATGGAAATATAACAAAATAATATCGTAAAAAGTAGGCTAACATGAAAGCTAAGGGAAAACAACATGGTAACTATTTATCCTCTAATAATGCTACTAATGATCAGCTACATAGGTTGTTTGCCATGACACATGTATCAAACGATATGCCTAAGTAAGGAAACGCTAATGAAAAGTGATACATTGACTCTCAAGTAGCTCAAATGATATGACCCTACATGGAGAGTGGTTTGATGGGATGACTACAAGTTCTCATGACTATGTATGTACAGGTGATGATACACAACATGACATTAAGAAAACAAGTGTTTGTACAGTTAGTCATGTATGATGCAAAGAAATTGAGTCTCTATGATGTTCTATATGTACTATCTATCACTTAAAATGTTTTTGTATATTGGACAAATGGTTGAGTAGAATCTGCAAGCCAAATTCAATAGAGATGGTTGTTTTATTGAAGAATATGGAAATGGTTGCAAGCTAATTGCAAAAGGAAAAAGGGATGGTAGGATGTTTATCTTGATGCTGCTATTCCTAAACTAAAGGCAACCATGTTTGCTCATGATGTTGGAGTACTTAGAGATGTGAAAATATGGCATAAGCACATTGGATATGTTAATATATCATGGCTAAAAACCATGCAACAAAAGGAGATTGTACTTGGTTTGCCAAAATTCAAGTACATGAATTTAGGACATGTATGATTCACTTTCTAGTTTGAAAAGCAAGCCAATTGTCAAGCATGTCAAGAATAACACTAGACCGTTGCAATTGGTGCATTCAGATGTTTGGGGTTTAACACATAATGCATCATTTAGTAGTGCAAGATATTATGTATATTTCATTGATGATTACAATGGCTGCACTTAGCTGTATATTTTGAAGCACAAGGATGAAGTGATGGATGTCTTTAAAGATTTCAAAAGTCATGTTGAAAAAGAGTTTCGGTCTTATATCTCTTTCTTGATATTAGATGGAGGAGGTGAATATGTCTCTCATGAATTTCACAAGTATTTGGCTAAGCATGAAATCAAAAGATAACGTACATGCAGCTATACACTGCAACAAAATGGTGTAGTAGAGAGGAAAAATAGAGTTCTTATGGAAGCTACAAGTGCTACATTGAATGAAATGAATTTGCCAAACTATTACTGGTGGGCTAAAGTAGTTGTGTTTGTAGTGTATGTTCTAAATAGAACTCCTACAATTGGTATTCATGACATTATGCCTTATGAGAAACTATATGGACATAAACATGATATCATCCATTTAAACGTCTTTAGATGTATTGCCTATGTGCATGTACCAAATGAGAAAATGAAAAGGCTATATTTGAAGGCAGTCAAGTTTGTATTTGTTGGTTATGTAGAGGACATGAAAGCATACAAATGCTACCATCTTTCTACGTGTGAGACATTGGTTAGTAGAGATGTTGTGATAGATGACCTACCTTCTTGGTATGGTGGTCAAAATGTGGTCATTTATGATGGACTAGTAGATAATACTCATATTGAAATTCAACCTTAAGATAAGACTACTATTAGTGGGCCTATATGTGACATGTATTCTACTATTAGAGTCCATGGACATGTCACTTGCGTAGTCATTGTTCTATGTCCACTGACACGGATATGTCAATGATGGGGAGATTGGATAAAGGAAAAGATAAAAATTTTGAAGATGTTACTAGGCCACTTAATTCTAGTTATGAGTCACCTTGAAGTGATAACTTAGATAGTGAGCCTGATATATAGTCAAGTACTATCTTGGTTTTAGGAAAAATAGGTATGTATCGCCTCATGAGGGGGAATCTCATAATGTACCATAGTTGAGAAGGTCAGAGAGAGCCAAAAAGCCTATTGAAATGCTGAGTTATCGTGGATATTCAGCTAAACATTTTTCTTACATGACTAAAGTGATGGGCCATAAAGATCCTATGAAGTTTATGAAGTAGTTGGTGATGAAACTTGGTGTGCATCTATGGATGAAGAGTATGATGCATTGTATCAAAATGACACTTGGGATTTAGTCTGATTGCTTGAAGGAAAAACATCCATTGGTTGCAAATGGATGTACAAAGTGAAATGCTGGCATATGGATCTTTGGAGAGATACTGAGCACAATTGGTTGCTAAAGGATATGAGTAGAGATATGGCCTTGATTATGAGGAAACTTTTAGCTCATTTGCAAAAATAGAAAGTGTGAGAAGGTAGCATCTAAGGTGTAACGTGGCCGCTTGTCCACTTGTGGGACATGTCTTAGCAGCCCATTAGAAGGGGAGTCTAGAAAGTGCCACCTGGCACTCGCAAGGAATGTCACAGGGTTGGAAATCTAGGTCTTCCCGAGTCTGCTCCGAAGCGGAAGTATCCAGCCATTCCCACTTAGGACCAACCTGAAGTTAAGGTTTCTTTCCTATCAGCCAAGTCTCTAGGTAGTAGCTAGCGTCGAGCTCCAGATGAACCACTTTGCGTAGGAACAATAGAGTCAAAGCGGATTTATGCTGCACTTGGTTCATGGAGAATGGGAAACAAGAGGGATGCGAAGCTCAACCTCTCTACCCATAAGGCATAGTCCCATTCCACTCCCCTAAAATAGCATAAATCGGGATTCTAACTTAACAATACCTAAAGTCATTCGACGGTAAATCCTTGTGAGAAGCCTCCCAGTTCTCTGGGACCACCCAGCCGTAGGGGACCCATCGGGGGATTCCGTCCACCCGCTTCCCTTGATAGCTTTAGTTGTCTAATTAGGTCCTACCACATTTATGTGCAACATTTAAAATCAGCTTCATTAATTAAGCATTTTAGGGCATAGAGTTCATTCACGTAATTTACAACACATGCACAAAAACAAAACAAGCAGTCCTTTTATCAAACAAGTTTCTTAACTTATCTTTAATTTAATCTTTGTCTCCTACCCATACACAGGAGAATTATATATTCCTTCTGTCCAACAGAAGTACCCGGTCCAAATCACATGGCACCGAAATTTCCATCCTTTATCTAGAATAGGATCTTCCAACGTCCCAGACATTGGGCTCACAGGGATCTCCAGCTCCATTCTGGACAGGCAAGGGATGTCTAGAGCTCCACCTGACCGACAAGTGGTCTAGGAGTGAGATGCCATTTTTGTGGGTGGTTGGCCTTTTTACCACTCGACCATTGGCCTCTGAATCAAGTAGTGCCCTCTCGGGATAATCCGCGATGTGAACTTGGAGATGATCCATGCGTGCAAAATATCCTTCCTTAATTAATCCAATTAAAATTCAAGCACAATCAAAGCAATCAGCCCTAATATCATCTTCTAGAAAAGCATTCCTTTATTCCCATGGCAACTTGTCATTATAGACCCCTGCCATTCATTTGCCATCAACACAAGCCTTTGAATATTTATCCAAATCACAATGCAACAATCCCTTGATTGAAAGAAAAACATTTAGGGTGTTGTTCAATCAACCAACAAAACTAATTGTATTTTTTTCCAACAATACAATAATAGACGCGACAATAATTCCATCGCATATTCACTCTCCCCCTTGGGGCCAAAGAGTAGAATTTACTTAATATTCCCTCCTTTAGCCTAAGGCATATGCTAAAGGTTCCAATACTATACATGACATAAGTTCTATCATTCCAATGAAAATTAATCAATCTAGCAAGAGCATTTATGCCTCTTCTCTAAGTGACAATTATCTTTTAGCATTTTCCTACTATGCAACATTTTTTCTTGGCTTTATCTTCCTTTCTCCTAAGGCAAGGAGTCGCATGTCATCGATGTAAAATTGACATAATCTCTCCCATGTATGTTCTGTGTATATGCATTTGCAAACTTTAAACAATATTATCCTTGGTAAAGATTAATCAAAGACTCATCGATGCTCGATACTTTAGTGTCCCATATGTTGCATATGCTATGCATGGATTCATCACATAGCAACTAGGTGCAATTTAACTCCCTTTGATACAAGCACTTCACAAACTTCATCCTTGAATATTTGAGATGCGATTTATCCTTTTCAATGACCTATTCTAGCACCACAAGGTACGGAGCCTAATGCATCTCTTGCAAGCATTAAAATAAGCATCTATCAATTTGAAAATACATTACTTACGACCGGTGCCGCAATTGGATTGATAGTGATGCCTTCGCTCGAAGCTCTACTGGTTGTAGGATTGTCATCCGCACACGACATTTTTCGCTTGGAGGCCATCGTCCACAAGTAGACTCAAGAGATTAAGAAGGTGGAATAGATTCGAGATGGGAGAGCAAAAGAGAAGATGGTTAAATCGAGGATCGAGATAGAGGGGAAATTGTGCAGCCTCTCGGGGTAACACACACACACACACACACACACACACTCTCTCTCTCTCTCTCTCTCTCTCTCTCTCTCTCTCAAGCTCTCTCTCTCAATATCTTGGAGGGGTATACTCTCTCTCTCCCTCTCTTTTGCAGCCTTTCGGGGTCTACTTATGCTCCCTTGTGCCTCCCCATGCCTCATATTTAATGAATTAGAGAGGAGGGGATAAGTTTGAGAACAAGAGTGGAGGGGCTCTTAGAAGACTCAGTGATTTGATGCTCAGATCATAAATCTGATGGTTGCATTGGCTCCAAAAGGGGGGCAAAACCCCAAGACACTTGTTTAGAAAGCTCATAGTTCACTCCTTTTCTCTGTTCGAAGTGTTGTCTACTGCCTGTAGATTACGATCGCGGCGCGCGCGATTTTGCTAGTCACTTTTCTTTATTTCTCTTTTTATAAAATCTCCAAAACTAACTAAAACATCAATTGTCTTTTCTTTTAAATGACTTTTAGTTCTTTTTTTTAGGATAATATCTAAAATATAATAGTTCCCCCCCCCCCCAAGAATGTAATATTTTTGGACCATTCAAACTATACACATTAATACTAGTGATTAATATGGCTCATAAGTCCCGTTTATATTGTACTTTTCGTGAAGGGTGGCTACGGTCCTTATCAATCTGAGAAAAATGTCAGATTTATGACTCTCGATTTTTAAAAATTTATTTTTAATTGAATGAAAATTATTAGCTATTAATGCTAGTCAATTTTTACCTTAGTTAGTCTTTAGTTAGTAATCTTACTAACTTATTAATTAAGTAACTAACTTTCGAACTAACCAACTAACTTTTATTGTGTGGAAATATTACATAAGGGATGAAAAATTTGGTAGATGGATGTCAAAAATGAATTTTTGAATGGGAGTCTAATTGAGGAAGTATATATGGAAGAACCCTAGTGTTATGCATATCTTGATTATCCTAGTCATGTGTGTAGGCTCAAAAAGGCACTTTATGGTTTAAAATGAGCACACCGATAGCCTGGAATGCTCGGATTAGCTTGTATTTGCAGCAAATTGGATTTTAGATGGAAGTGTAGATCATAACTTTTTTTACTAAGAAGATGGATACATGTTATGTATTCTTGATCATTTGTGTAGTTGACTTGATCATCATTGGGGATGATGACTTTGGTATTGCTAAAATCAAATCCATGCTACAGGTTGAATTTACAGTGAAAAAATTGGGAGAGCTGAAATATTTTCCTGGCATTGAGGTAATGAGTACACCTCAAGGAACTTGGTTGCTACAGAAGTAGTATGCATGTGATATGTTGCTCAAATATGGAATGATGGACTGTAAGCCCATGGAAACTTCATTAGATCAAAATGTAAAGCTTGGAGTTGATGTTGACCTTAGTTACTCAATGGGGGCGCTGATTAGTCAATTTATGTAGAAGCCACACAAACCTCACTTAGCACGATTATGCAGTATATTAAGGTACATCTGAGCATAGGTTGTGTTATGATTTTGGAAAACCTCTTGAGTTGACATGATATACTGATGTGGATTGGATTGATTTTTCATATGACAAATAGTCGACAAGTGGATATGCTTTTAGCCTTGGAAGCAATATGATCGGTTAGAGTAGCAAGAAGAAGCCTACAATTTCTCTCTCTAGCACAAAGGCATAGTATAAAGGTTGTGACAACATGAGTAGTGTGCTTCTTTCTAGCAATCCAATTTACCATACTAGATCAAAGCACATTAAAGTAAATTATCACTTTATTAGGGAGATGGGGCTTACAAGGAAGGTAGAATTGATTCATATGAATACTGAATGCCAAAGAGTTAATATCTTTACCAAATCACTTGGTAGAGATGCATTCATCTACTTTAAAGAGCTACTTGGAGTATCATAGTTGACTTGAGCTTGAGGAGGAGTGTTGAGAGTCAAGCTCGATCTGAGTGAGTTAGATAGTTGTAGCATTAGTTGTTATCAATCATGTGTGGCATAACAAATAAGTTGATCTAACTCAATTGTAGATAGTTTATCTTGTTAGTTTAGTGACCTATCTCTTCACTTTAGCGTGTGACTTAGTTGTAATTGTGTGTTATTCTCCATCTATGGAATAACAAGAGAATGATGGTATAGTGCCCTCTTTTATGATGGCTCCATCCTATGTATATATCTCTCCCTCTCTTTAAGCACATTATTGAATGTTGTATTCACTATTACAATACCTTTTCCCATTAGTTTATCTATTGTACTTGCTACATTTAATGCTATTCCTATATTAATGACATATGTGTCTACAATTATAATAGTTGCCAATTCAACCTTAGCAATAGTACAATGAAACTCACATTCTTTTTCAACATCCATCATCCATCTTCATCCTCAAAGTATGCCATTGACAACATGTCTGCAACAATTGGATTATCCCTTCTTATACTGGGTTGTATTTCAAGGTTTAATGACTTAATATAATCTATCCACCTTAACATGGCAATATTTAGAATCACACAACTTGCAATCGTGCCTAATAATGGAAGAAATCCATTTCAATGACCACATGAGCACCTATAAAGTATTCTCTGTCACATTTGAGGGATATTATAGTACCCAAATACCCAAAACATCTCTCTTCACTTGTCGCTTGTAGGCTTCCCCTTTGGGTAATCAACCTTCCTCAATGTCGATGTTGACTTCAATGGTCTCTTCAATTTCTTCATAGCTTTAGTATGCTTTTAACTCTACTAGAATCTCTATCCTTTCCTTAATAGCTGATAGAGATCATTAGACACATACGTCAAATGTGAGATCCATATAAGGTAAAAGACACATGCTCCCAAAAAACGTATGACCTATGAAACACTAGCACAAATATTCTACATCCTATTAATACCATGCATTTTTGTTGGTGACAAATTTGTGCCATAGGGTCCACACATATGGCCCACAATCCAGACCTCCTAAAATCCAAATATAGACATGTGGCCTGAAAGAGTCAAGTGTGCTTCTTCCAAGCGAGCTAATATACTTCATAGTCAGCTATATGTTTTGCAAACAAACTCTATACACCCATTAGCATCCAACTCTTCATTCTTCTCATCCTCTACACAATCCTTTATTGGTATATCATCCAAAAAAGCATAATAAGCTATGGCATGTAATCCTTGAGCACCTTATTCATTGCATTCACCATGTGTGCTATTGAGTTTGTTGCAATGTATGGAAATTACACATCTTTACAAAGCCTAATGGTATTTTCATGGTTATGATATCCTTGTGTTCAATTGCTAGTACGAAATAATCATAGTTTGAGTAGAAATCTCCCAAATAATAAATAGCATTTCTAGAAAAAGCCTATGCAAACTCATCGATACAAGCTTGCACCAACATTTCTTATAGTGATTTTGTTGATCGCTACATGTCTTTAATAAACCTCAATGCGTAATTCTTCTTGGGCACACTAAACCATTGAATTGAGTATGGGGATGGATAGTCCAATATATTCATGCATATATTTTCATTAATTAGTTCCATTAACTTGGGAAAATAAGCTTGAGCATTAGAATCAGCCTTAAACTCCATGAAACATGTGGAACAATAAAAATTACCATTGGAGCCATAATATTTGTGTCCATCAGCCTATTTTAGTATTCTAAAATGCGAATTCCTTCCCATGTTTGCTAACATTTGCATAAAACAATCCCTTTCGATAGGCAAGAGGAATGGCTCACAACCAATCTTCAACTCTTTTAGTGTTTCAACTTTGCTATAAATTTATGGTCTATACCCTTTAGATTTTGCAAGCTTAGTTACCTTGACACTTTCTCATGCAACCCATCACTGTCATGTGGTAATGGCAAAGCAACTAGCTTGAATTTCATGTCAATATTCTTATATTTTGTTTCAACAATATCATCAACCCAATACTTCAACATTAACCATTCCTATTAAGAAAACTTTGCTATGACTTCAAACATCTCTAAAGGGCATACTTGAAGCACCCTATTTTCAACCTCATTTTCCGCATACTGCTAAAATTTCAGCCATAGTATCAAGAAAGCTCAACCCACCATAGAGGCCTAAAATGACATCATCTTTTGTAGCTAATAATCCATTTTTTCTTAACTCTTTTTCAGCTTTCCCTACATACAATTTTCAAGCCACGCACATGGTCTCCATAATCTTAAACCAACCTAAAATACTTTTTGTAAATTGAGTAAAACAAATAGTAAATACATATTCTATATGTAAGGAGACAAGACTACTCTCTAGAAAACACTAGTATAGTCCCACATTACAATTATGCCTACTAAAAAGTTGGTTCTCTGAATTCCTTTGCATTTGGAGGCAAAAGATAATCTCTTAAAGTGTCTTCATTCCTCGGGTGATTCATACATACAATAAGAAATTGTACAACCCTTTTACCATCTTTGTTTTTGACTCTAACATAAGTCTTACACAAAGAAATGTTGCTCTTCTTGTACATCCCCAATAGCTATTTTTGTGAAATACGCGGGATCTAGAGCATGGCAGATGCGGAAGCTATGGAGGTTGAAAGAGAAAAAAGAAACTCATGAAGACATTGATCCTGACTAGGACAAATTGTTACACAAGTGAATTACGTTCCAAGATTGAGACTTGGACTCATAAACACAATCTTGTGTATTGACAATGACATGACACTTTACTGGAAAGAAAAGAGTACTGTCGTTTCATTAGAAAAAGAGTGAAAGTACAGAGCTTTATAGGATTTGAGTGGTGGTACTGTCTCCTACTATGCATATGGGATTCTGGTCATAAGCCCTCACTGCTCCTCACAAACGGACTGAAGTAGGTGTGTAATATCTCTCCTGTGCCTCCCCCATGAGAACCCCCCCCTTTTTTTAAATTTTTTTACCTCTCTCTCTCTCTCTCCCCCTACCAACAGCATGGCGAGGAGAGAGAGAGAGAGAGAGAGGAGTATGAGTGGGAGAGGGGGGCATGCACCCCTAGGTGTAGGGGTGGCGGCCGTTAAATGACCGTTAAATGACCATCTCCCCCTCATGAACCACCCCCCCTCCCCTCGTGGTATTCAGAAAATGTTGCCTCCCCTGCTCTGCCTACGTGTCACGCCCCCCCTCTACTTGACATGTAGCGCCACCCCCCAGGCTGCCAGGACGCCGCCTCCCTCATCAACATCATTTTCGTCTCCATCTCCTTTCTCAGCACGATGCTGTTAGGGCCCCTTGTCAGAAACAAGAAGTTTAAAAAAAAGCTTTCAAGAATCTTCCACAAAAAAGCTTCCTAGGAGATGTTTCACCGGCACACCGTGGAAGGACACAACTCGTTTGCAAAGGGAGTTCCCTTGTGGAAAGGAAGGACCGCCAGTTTGCAAAGAATTTCAGCACACCTTCCACCTACCCGACTTATTCCCAAGTCTCGATTGCGACAAAGTGCCACACAAGAGGAGCACACACGGGAGTAAGAGGAGCACATGTAGGAGTCCCCACCCGAAGCATAAGAATCGATAATACCCCTCCTGCATATGTTCAAGTTCCATCAAATTCACCCTTTTCGTTTCCGCATGATATGGGTGAATTAAGCATAAATTTGCATAGGGAAAACTTAATTAGAACGCTCTGTTTTTAAAAAAATATCATAGGAATGTTCGGAAAAGTTTTAAATTGCATGACAAGGTACTTATATTTCTCACACCATCATGATGAAAGGTTGTTGCATTTTTGAATATATGGTTCATGTGTTCAAAGATACACTTATGCAATAATGTCCTAGTTGCATCTCGCATATAGGTTAAATATAAATTGTGATGTTCTTGTGCTGTGGAAGGTTTGCATTGGGTAATTTACATTGGAAAGAATGAATTATGTTATAATAAACAATGCATTTGTGCAATAAAAAAAAACCCCTTGTGACGACCGTAAATAGGTTAATTCATAGAAGGATGCTTAATTAATGAATAGATAGTTGCTATGGGAAGGAATAAAAGAGTTATATTTTATTTAGAATTTGCATAAGCAACTGCATTCTTATTCACGTGACTTGCATGAAAAAAGGAAAGATTATGTTTTTATAACATTATAAATTTACATAGCATAACTTGCATGCATAAGTGGATGTATGAAAAGAAAAAGGGCTTATATTTCATTTGATGAAAAGCATATAATACGCACGAAATGATAGTTACATTCAATAGGAAAGATAGGTTAATTTAAGTTAAAAATGTTGCTTAGTATTGCACTTGTAGAGTTAATCCAACATTCTTGTACTTAGATCATTCTATGTCGCGAGTAATGAGAGGGCACCAAGCCTTAGGACACGAATGCTAGTAATATCGACAAAGGGATGTAATTCCTCAAGATAGGTACTGCTACCTATCTCATGCAACTAGTCTACAAGGTCAGATGCTATTGCAACTAAATCATAAGATGCTACTACTACATCTTAGGCCAAGGGAGGCGAAATCTAATTACAAGCTAGATTCGTTAAGAAGTCAAGTAGTCGCCCTACTACAACTCTCTCTCTTGGGGACCGATTTGTCAAACTTAGGGAAATTGTGAATTGCCAAGAAGCAAATTGACCAACCGAGGACGATGGGGTTGTCCAAGATCTATTTTATAAGGAGACGTAAGGTAAGGATAATTGGGGTTGGTAGGGTATAAACCCTAACCCAAAAAAAAAGGGGAAACAAGCAACCTAGCTTGCCAAGCCCTTGGAATCTCGCCAAGTTGCGAACGATCCAAGATGGAATGTTGGGAGTATTTGAGAAAAAGAAATCACACCTTAGCAGTTGGTTGTACGAACGACCAGAGAAATGATCGTGATTGTACTCTTAGGTACATTGTTAAACTTCTTTGCTCAAGGAACTAATTCAAGGCCAAACACTTAATGCTTCAGGTTAATAGCTTGGAGGGAGAGGCAGGTTCAGTTACATCCGACTACCTGCATGGCCCTATCCAAGGGGGTTGTTAGCCGTGCCGGGTACATGGACCGAACCCGCCACGAGAGGTCTCTTCGTGGGTGCTGCTTGGAGTGGGAGGACGCTTGGGTGCCAGGGGAGGCTCTGGCTTTAAAATCCTTGCCTTCGGATCCCACACAAGAGGCCGAGGTGACTTGAGATTGGATCTCGAGGCCGTGTACTAGTCTATGGGTGAAACTTGGAGTAGCAATCCTGTTGATTGTTGGGATAGCCTTCGGGCATGATACTTGATGTATTCCAAGACTATGATAAATAAAGGTCAAATATTTGGAAAAGGAACTTGCTTGACATTGTTTTTTTTAAATGTCACTACCTAAGTTACGTGAAGGAACCTGTGTTTAAATTGATTAATTAAGGAAGCTGCATTTGCATGTCAAACATAATGTGGTAGGTAATTAGATAACTAAGCAACCCGAGGAAAGTGCGGTGGACGTGACTTGGGTCCATCCTACGGAAGGGTGGTCCCAGTTAGTTGGGAACTTTTCTCAAAAGATGTGATAATGAGACTGTGAAGACCTAGAGTTAGTAGAGTTAGAATCCCGATTTATGATGTTTTAGGGGAGCGGAATGGGACTATGCCTTAGGGGCCAAAAGGTTGAGATTCACATCCCTCTTGTTTTCCATTCTCCATGAACCAAGTGCAGCATAAATCCACTTTGACTCTGTTGTTCCTACACAAAGTGGTTCATCTGGAGCTCAACGCTAGCTACTTCCTAGAGACTTGGCTGATAGGAAAGAAACCCTGACTTCAGGTCAGTCCTAAGTGAGAATGGCTGAATACTTCCGCTTTGGGTCAGACTCGGGAAGACCTAGATCGCAAACCCTATGACATTCCTTGCGAGTGCGAGGTGGCATTTTCTAGACTCCCCTCCCGATGGGCTGCTAAGACGTGTCCCACAAGTGGACAAGCATACACGTTATAGTTGATATTAGAGTGAACCAACAAGATCTAAAGATTATAAGGGAACTTAATGGAGGAAAATAAAGGGAATAAGCGTGTGAACAGGGGAGGGTGAGTAGAATAGAGCAGTGTTTTTTTTTAAAAACATTTCTTTACTCACTTATGGATGCTGGGTTGTAGAGTCACGAAGCATGGAGTAAGTTCTTGGTGTTCCAGGTCATGTTCATGAGTGCAATGCATGCTTTGAATTATCGTCAGAGGCTTGGCATGATGAATATTATGGACCGCATCTATAATCCTTTGCCCTTGTGTGCGGAGCGGAGATGGATGGGAGACTTAGGAATATACTACATAGCAACCCATCGACTCACGTACCTTCAGACCAACTTAAAGAGAATCAAGTGGATGGAGGATTTAAAGATCATGAGGCTGTTCATCTTTGTCAAAGCTCGCATAAATGCAACTTTGCACATTAGCGGTCGGCAAGTCAAGCATAACAAGTATGTCTATGAAGAAGTGACCTGAGTGATCTCTACTGACAGAATCAAAGTGTTAGGGCGCTATGAGAAGAACGGGTATCAAAGGAAGGGATACCCCAAGCTTCCTATAACTTATCGTTTCCTGAAAATCCATGACCCCACTCCATATTATTATTCCGTCCCTGTAGCCGATTGTAACACAATCCTATTTTCCCCAAACTAATGTATCAATTAGCCAGTCCTACTTATCCAAAATAAATGCACTCAAAGGGATATGCCTTCATGAATAAAGGAAGACTTTTTACAATTGTCTATCTTGATTATAAATGTTAACTGAGGTGTTAAGTGATTAAATCACTTAGCTAAAAAGCTGTGCTAGTCATATTAACATAATATGGGAACGTATGATAAGATGTTAACAAAAGAATCTTAATGTTCAGACATAACCCCAAGCGCAAGTTCCAAATCTGACTCCTGCACTAAGTCTAGCTGTGGCTCAAGAGAAGAAATTCCTTCTCAAACAAATTAAGCCACCCGAGTTTGATGGCAAGAGGACTATTCAAGCCGATGCCAAGATCTTGATTGAGTCCATGGAGGACTATTTTGAGGCAGTAAGAACTGCACCTGCTAACCAAGCCATGCTTGCCAAACTTAAGCTTACAAGCGAAGTGAGACTTTGGTGGAAACAATGGTACAAAGATTGAGCAATCTTGAAGGGGACAGTCACTTGGGATAAGCTTAAGGAAGCTTTGCAAGGGAGGTATCTGCCACCTGCCTACCACACACAAAAGATGAATGAATTCTATGACTTGAAGCAGCTAGGATTATCCCTTGAAGCATATTATTTGAAGTTCGTTTCACTCCTAAAGTATGCACCCCCAATGGATATGACACAACAGGTGTCAAAATTCTGTATTGGGTTGAATCCACCCATAAACACTCGATTGGAATCAATGCATCCAATGGACCTACAAGACGCACTCATTCAAGCTGCTCCAATAATACAAGAGGTGCAGACCAAACCAAGGAACAAATATAGGATTTGACTTTACAAAGATAAGAATAAGGGCATGTCTAAGGCTCAGACTAAGAGAGCACATGGTCAGAATCAGGGCCAAAGAAAGAAAGCTAGGGTCAATGCTTCAACAACTTTGTTCCAACACAAAGCAATGATCGTAACCCACGTTGCTTCCATTGCAACGAGCCCAGACACTATGCTAGAACACTTGCTTTAGGATGTGTACTTATGCAAGAAGGTCATCCCGTAGCATATTCTTCAAGAAAATTGAAGAGCCATGAAAGGAATTATGCTACCCACAACCTGGAGCTATTGGTTGTCATCCATGCTCTCAAACTTTAGAGACATTACTTGCTAGGTAACAAAATTTCCTTAGTAACGGACCACAAGAGTCTTAAATGGATTTTCACTCAGAATGAGCTCAATATGAGGCAACGTCGATGGATCGAAGTGCTGAAAGAATATGATTTTGAAATCAAATATAGGCATGGAAAAGAGAATGTAGTTGCCGATGCACTCAGTCGCAAGGCATTTCTAAATTCTCTCATTTTGCAAGATCCATCAACAGCAAGGTCTCTAGCCACAAAGGTATCAATGCCAAACAACCCGATTCTTGAGCTAGCAAAAGAAGGGACATATCATGACCCAGTCTATCACAAAATGCTAAGGGAGATCCCCATCAAGGATCAAGACCTGAAGCTAAAGACAAAGTATCCAGAATTCTCCATTAGTAGTGGACTTGTCTACTTTAGGACAAGATTATGTATCCCTGCAAGCCAAACTCTCAAGGAGAAGATACTTTGGGAAGCCCACGAATCCCCTTTCTCAGGACATCCTGGTTATGCCAAGACCATTAACATGATTAGGAAGAGTTGTTTTTGGGAAAGACTCAAGGGAGACGTACTCAAATATGTCACGGAATGTTTGTCTTGTCAACGCATCAAGGCAAAACATGTTAAAATGCCTCGAAAATTGCAACCACTTGACATTCCACAAATGAAATGGGAGTTCATTAGTATGGACTTCATTGTTACCTTACCCCAAGTTCAAGGAGGATATAACACTATTTTGGTTGTAGTAGATATACTCACCAAGGTCGCACATCTCATCCCTGTCAAGACAAACTATAAAGCTTCAGACATCGCAAGATTATTCATCAAGGAAATATTCAAACTTCATGGGTTACCCAGAAGAATCATTAGTGATCGTGACTCTCTTTTCACATCACACTTCTGGAGGGCTATCTTTGAGGCTATTGGAACTCAAGCACAGCTTACCATCCCCAAACTGATGGTCAAATAGAACGAGTCAATCAAGTCATTGAAGATATGCTTAGGTCATACTGCTGTCACAAACCCAAAAAGTGGATTCAATACTTACCACTGGTTGAGTTTGCTTACAATGCTTCTTTCCAACAGAGTATTCAGATGATCCCTTTTCAACCATTGTATGGGCATGATTGTCATACCCCCTTGAACTTCTCGGATCCAGCTTTGAGGGTAGAAGCTTCAAGGCAGATGCTGGAAGACAGGGATGATCAAATCAAATCAATAAGACAAGACATTCAAGCTGCCAAGGATAGACAGAAGGCCTACACTAACTTGAAACGGCAAGACAGACCCTTCGTTGAAGGTGATATGGTCTTCATTCGTGTACGCTCTAAAAAGAGTTCACTATCCTTGGGAGAGTATAAGAAGCTAAGTTTGAGGTATTGTGGACCTTATAAGATCATCAAGTGCCTAGGGCCTAATGCTTACAGACTACAGCTACCCACAAATCTAAAGATTCATAATGTATTCCATGTTAGCCTATTGAAAAAGTATCTACCTAATCTGAATCATGTACTTGATGATCAGAAAATTGTAATGCCTAGCCAAGGAGTTCCTTGAGCTATAGCCTGATAGAATCCTAGATGTTAGGGAGAGGCATTTGAGATCAAGGACCTTGAGAGAATACCTCATTTGATGGAAAGATTATCCCAAAGAGGATGCCATCTATATTTATGAAAATACTCTCAACCAACAATACCCCTAGGTCTTCTTGAGATGAGGACATCTCGATTCCTCTAAGGGGGAGAGGATGTAATATCTCTCCCGTGCCTCCCCCATGAGAAACCCCCCTTTTTAAAAAAATTTTAAAATTTTTTACCTCTCTCTCTCTCTCTCTCCCCCTACTACCGACATCATGGCGGGATAAAGAGAGAGACAGAGAGAGAGAGAGAGAGAGAGGGGGGGAGTATGAGTGGGAGAGGGGGGCATGCACCCCCAGGTGTAGGGGTGGTGGCCGTTAAACGGCCATCTCCCCCTCATGAACCACCCCCCTCCCCACTATTTAAGGGGAGAGTCCCCCCCAGTGGTCTTCAGAAAATGCCACCCCCTGCTCCGCCTACACGTCATGCCCCCCCCCTCTGCCTGACATGCAGTGCCACCCCCCAGGCTGCCAGGACACCGCCTCCCTCATCAACATCATTTTCATCTCCATCTCCTTTCTCAACACGACACTGTCAGGGCCCCCTGTCAGAAATAAGAAGCTAAAAAAAAGTGGAGCCCCAAGAGGAACACCAAGGAAAAGGGGATTCTACTGCACGAAAATTTGTCTTGTAACATCAACAAGCTTTTATTCCATTCTTTTGACGACCAAAACAAAGGAAAGAGCAAATCTTCACACAGCATCATAGTAGATATCTCCCATGGATTTGATAGAATCAGCCATAATCTTCAACATCCTCATAGAATCCATCAATAGAACAAAGAACATAAAGGAATACACCATTTTTGAATGGAAATTAATCACATAATATTCAACTTCAATGTCTTCATAGTTCTCTCTCCCAATCTCTCATATACAGTTACACTGTTTTGATAGAATTGGCTATCATAGTTCTCTCTCCCAATCTCTCATATAAAGTTACACTATTTTGATAGAATTGGCTATGGCTCTCTCTCTCTCTCTCTCTCTCTCTCTCAATAGTACATCATATCCTCACTACAATGCTCTCATAATAACTCTCAATAATCCTTCTTAGGTCGTGGATGCACCTCCCAAGAGGTATGTCTGATATGAAGAGTCACCAGAGCCACTATAGTGTCTCTTCATAGCTCACTACTGTCACTGTCACTTTCGTCTTCTCTTCAGTCTTCAGTAGCTGCTTCTTCCATTTGTTTTAGCTCTTTTGAACTTAGATTCATCCTTTCCAAAAGTTAGAAAACTTTCCCAAAGTCACACATAATTTCTACAAAACACTTACAGAAGGTCTATAGAACAATATAGTACAGTACCAGAGCAGCTATAGAACAGTTAGAGAGCAGAGATAGAGTAGAGACAGAGGCTCTACAGAAGGTCTACAGAGGGTTACACAAGGTCATCAAAACCTCATAACTCATACTAAAACCATTCCAAACTATCAAAAAATATTCAATAAGCTTTCAAAAGATCTCAATCTTCATCAATCATCAATCCATGCTTCATACAGAAGAAAATCAGAACAAAACAGAAGCTATACAGAAGGTATAATACAAAACCAATCAAAATCTCAATAGAATCTATCAGAACATCACAGAGCTTCATATCTCTACTAAGAATCATCATAAAATTCCAAAACATAATCAATATAATCAAAACACTCTAAAACACTTCCTTTATCAACCATACATCACTCTAAATCTATCAAAAATCAATCATTCAGACCTCAAAAACAACAAAAATCAGTCAATAATTCAGTCTTCTTCCACTCTCAACAAAAATATTCCAAGAAGCTTCCACAAAAAAGCTTCCTAGGGGGTGTTTCACCCACAGACGACAAAAGGACACAACTCGTTTGCGAAGGAAGTTCCCTTGCGGGAAGGAAGGACCGCCAATTTGCAGAGAATTTCAGCACACCCTCCACATGCCCTATTCGCAAGTCCTGATTGCGATGGCCCCAAAGTGCCACACAAGAGGAGCACACACGGGAGTAAGAGGAGCATATGTAGGAGTCCCCACTCGAAGCACAAGAATCAATAATACCCCTCCCGCAGATGTTCAAGTTCCATCAAATTCACCCTTTTCGTTTCCGCATGATATGGGTGCATTAAGCATAAATTCGCATAGGGAAAACTTAATTAGAACGCTCTGTTTTAAAAAGAAGATCATAGGAATGTTCGGAAAAGTTTTAAATCGCATAACAAGGTACTTATATTTCTCACACCATCATGATGAAAGGTTGTTGCATTTTTGAATATATGGTTAATGTGTTAAAAGATGCACTTATGCAGTAATGTCCTAGTTGTATCTCGCATATATATTAAATATAAATTGCGATGTTCTTGTGCTCTGGAAGGTTTGCATTGGGTAATTTACATTGGAAATAATGAATTATGTTGTAAACAATACATTTGTGCAATTTAAAAAAAACCCTTGTGATGACCGTAAATAGGTTAATTCATAGAAGGATGTTTAATTAATGAATAGATAGTTGCTATGGGGAGGAATAAAAGAGTTATATTTTATTTAGAATTCACATAAGCAACTGCATTTTTATTCACGTGACTTGCATGGGAAAAGAAAAGATTATGTTTTTATAACATTATAAATTTACATAGCATAACTTGCATGCATAAGTGGATGTATGAAAAGAAAAAGGGGTTATATTTCATTTGATGAAAAGCATATAATACGCATGAAATGACAGTTACATTCAATAGGAAAGATAGGTTAAGTTAAGTTAAAAATGTGTCTTAGTATTGTGCTTGCAGAGTTAATCCCGCATTCTTGTACTTAGATTGTTCTATGTTGTGAATAATGAGAGGGTACCAGGCCTTAGGACCCAAATACTAGTAATATCGACAAAGGGATGTAATTTCTCAAGATAGGCACTACTACCTATCTCATGCAACTAGTCTGCAAGGTCAGATGCTATTGCAACTAAATCATAAGATGCTACTACTACATCTTAGGCCAAGGGAGGCAAGATCTAATTACAAGCTAGATTCGTTAAGAAGTCAAGTAGTCACCCTACTACAACTCTCTCTCTTGGGGACCGATTTGTCAAACTTAGGGAAATTGTGAATTACCAAGAAGCAAATTGACCAACCAAGGATGACGGGGTTGTCCAAGATCTATTTTACAAGGAGACGTAAGGTAAGGATAATTGGGGTCGGTAGGGTATAAACCCTAACCCAAAAAAAAGGGGAAACAAGAAACCTAGCTTGCCAAGCCCTTGGAATCTCGCCAAGTCACCAACGATCCAGGATCGAATGCTCGGAGTATTCGAGAAAAAGATATCACACCTTAGTAGTTGGTTGTACGAACGACCACATAAATGATCGTGATTGTACTCATAGGTACATTGTTGAACTTCTTTGCTCAAGGAACTAATTCAAGGCCAAACACTTAATGCTTTAGGTTAATAGCTTGGAGGGAGAGGCAAGTTCAGTTACCTCCGACTACCTGCCTAGCCCTATCCAAGGGGGTTGTTAGCCGCGCCGTGTACATGGAGCGAACCCGCCGTGAGAGGTCTCTCCGTGGGTGCTGCTTGGAGTGGGAGGACACTTGGGTGCCAAGGGAGGCTCTCGCTATAAATTCCTTGCCTTCGGATCCCGCACAAAAGGCCGATGTGACTCGAGATGGGATCTCGAGGCCCGTGAACTAGTCTAGGGGTGAAACTTGGAGCATCAATCTTGTTGATTGTTGGGATAGCCTTCGAGCATGATACTTGATGTATTCCAAGACTATGATAAATAAAGGTCAAATATTTGGAAAAGTAACTTGCTTGACATTGTTTTTCTTTTAAATGTGAGTACCTAAGTTACGTGAAGGAACCTATGTTTAAATTGATTAATTACGGAAGTTGCCTTTGCATGTCAAACAGAATGTGGTAGGTAATTAGATAACTAAGCAACCCAAGGAAAGTGCAGTGGATGTGATTTGGGTCCGTCCTATGGATGGGTGGTCCCGATGAGCTGGGAATTTTTCTCAAAAGATCTCGATTTATGTTGTTTTAGGGGAGCGGAATGGGACTATGCCTTATGGGCAGAAAGGTTGAGCTTCGCATCCCTCTTGTTTCCCATTCTCCATGAACCAAGTGTAGCATAAATCCGCTTCGACTCTATTGTTCCTACGCAAAGTTGTTCATTTGGAGCTTGACGCTAGCTACTTCCTAGAGACTTGGCTGATAGGAAAGAAATCGTGACTTCAGGTTGGTCCTAAGTGGGAACGGCCGGATACTTCCGCTTCGGGGCAAACTCGGGAAGACTTAGATCGCAAACCCTGTGACATTCCTTGCGAGTGCTAGGTGGTGCTTTCTAGACTCCCCTCCCAATGGGCTGCTAAGACGTGTCCCACAAGTGGACAAGTGGACATGTTACAAGGTGTGATTGCAAATATCTCAACAATTGAGGACATTCCACACATAGATCTCTTGAAGAGTTATTTGCAACCTAGATCCTACAAGCATGATCTATGTCTAGTCATGCACCATTTCCATACAAGCGTAAACTATTACATTGATTTCTAAACCATATTCAAAAAAAGAAAAGCATGAAGTCTCACGCTCCCCAATCTTAACCACGGTTTTTTATTGTAGCCTATGCCCAATGCTTTTGCATATAATGACTTTTAGGGATAAATTTCAAAGCCTCATCGTTAGTATGCTACATTTTCCTAACTCATGTATGAGTGTTGTTGAAAATAATTGAATTTTCAATTACTATATCATTATTTTTAGCCTCAGCTCAATGATTTACAACATCATCCCTCTCCAAAATATCATATGAATTTTGCTCATAATCAGGCTGTGTGCCTTGCAAACTAGGCTCCTTGTCTACATGCATCAAAGAATTAATCAGATCTGTTAGTTTGTTGTTTGGATGATTGTTCGAAGTGCTTGTGATTTATGCTAAATGCATGGCAAGGGTTTGTGATGACAAGTTGCCATGGGGATAAAGGAATGTTTTCCTAGAAAATGATATTAGAGTTGAATGCCTTGTTGTGCTGAATTCCTAAAGGATTTAATTAAGAAAGGATATATTTCATGGGTGATCACCTCCATGATTGCACGTGGATTAACCCAAAGAGGGCACTGCTCGATTCATGTCCCAAAGGTCAAGTGGTGAAAAGGCCAACCACAGGAATGATGTTTCACTCCTAGATAGCTTGCGGGCCAGGTGGAGCTCTGGACACCCCTTGCTAGGTCTAGAATGGAGTTGAAGACCTCTGTGGCCCCCAACGTCTTGGCATGTTAGGAGATCCTATTCTAGATAAAGGATTAAATTTGTAGTGCCATGTGATTTGGACCAGTTACTTCTGCAGGGCAAAAGAGATACTTTTGTTGGACAGAAGGGATACATTATTTCTCCTGTATGGGTGGGAGACAAAGATTAACTTGAAGATAAGTTAAGGAACTTGTTTTTCAATAGATTGCTTACTCTGTTTTTGTGTCTGTGTGCTATAAGTTATGCAAAAAAACCCTGTTTCCTAAAAGGCTTAATTAATGAAGCTAACTTTAAGTATCACACATAAATGTGGTAGGACCTAATTAGAAAACTAAATCTATTAAGGGAAGCGGGTGGGCGGAACCCCCGACGGGTCCATACTACGACAAGGTGGTCCTAAAGAACTAGGAGGCTTCTCACAAGATTTTACTATCATTCGACCTTTAGATGTTGTTAAGTTAGAACCTGATTCATGTCGTTTTAGGGGACTGGAATGGGACTATGCGCTATGGGCAGAGAGATTGAGCAGCACATCCCTCTCGTTTCCCATTCTCTTTGAACCAAGTGCGGCATGGGTCTACTTCGGCTTGGATATCTCTGCGTAAAGTAGGATGTCTAGGATTCGACATTAGAATGATGTTAGGAGACCTTGGCCACTAGGAGCCCAAATTTCAGGTCGATCCTAGTGGGTTCGACTGTGAACGTTTCATTGCGAGGAGGATTCGGGAAACCCTAGGCGACAAAACTCGAAACATTCCATGGGAGTGTCAGGAAGCGACACTTAGATTCGTTTCTCGATAGACCGCTAAAAGCATGCTTGGACAGCCGATGGGCAAGCACCTTACAACTTCAAATAAGAAGAGACTAGAACCCTATTGTACATAGGCTTGTGTAATTGGCAAAAGCATCAAACCTCTATACAAGTGCATAAATTTTGATGGGGGAAGACCAATCCCATTAGTAGAAAGCAACATCAATCGATAAAAATAGATAAATATGAAGAAACCCTACATATGAAGGAAATCCTATTTTTACCACGTATTACGATAGCACTAAATTTCTCTTAAGCAACTCCAAAATCTCCCAAGATTATGTCTTTGACAAGCATTCCCCTATCCACAATTCCAATTGGTAGAAATGGTTGAAGATAGAGAAAAATTTATATGGGCCTAATTTTCATCTTAATTCTATTTTTTCTTGTATATTATAGCAACAATAAAATGCTTATATGCCACTCCAAGTCCTCTCCAAAAGTATGCCTTTGACAAGTACAAATCATCCCTTAATGATGGTAGAGTGACATTCTTTGCATAGATGGCCTTGAAACCAATAGGAGGCTAGATCTCTATGGAAAAAAAGCTACCTTGTTGTATACTTTGTTTCACCCTATTTAGGATAGCCCAAGAAAGTTTCAAATCTCCTCTTTTGTTGGTCAAGAGTCACCCTTGCATAACAAAGAATCTTCCACCTCTACATTACTATCCAAAACCTTCAGTTTTTCATGGGTTATGGCTCACTCCGAAATGAATCAGTGCACGTCTAGTGAGTTTGCACCATTTTTCCTCCACTCCTTTGCTGCCCTCTCTCCTCTCTTTTCTCCACTTTCCCCTCTTCCCCCAATAGTCTCCTAAGTTTTAACTTATCGCCTATATAATGTCATATGCCAACAACTCCTAGTCTATAACTTACTTGACTTCCCTTTTAGTCTTCTTATTCTCAAGTTTACACTTGTCAATCTCTTCATCTCATCACCCACCATCTTCCCCATGAGGTGCAGCTTTCTCATCCTTGATTTCCTGTATGTATGCTAGTACTAGTGCAAAACAATCAATAATAGTTTGACATTCAAATAAGTGTGATTACTTCATTCGTTATTTTTATTCATTGACTACTTAACCTTACATCCTTAGCTCTTTTTGAACCTTGACTTTGATATCATATATTGAACATTGGCTCTGATACCATATATGAGGTACCTCCTCCAATAGACCCAGAGGAGTCTTTAGTTAGTTAACCAAAATTCAAGTCCATGCACAAAATCACCCAATCTCCTTGTGGGAAATATAAGACTAAATTGAGCATGGGAATTCCTATTCTACTTCACAAGGCAAGCATGGATAGGTCACCCCTAATAGCAATCTAGCCTCCACCTATGCAAGGTCACTTTGTAATCAATCAGAGATGAGAGAAGGGTTGACATTACACTTAGTTCAAAGAGAGTGAGGGACAAGGGAAAGTGTACCCAAAAACTTGTTCTATCGGCACTAGGGAGGCCACGATCTAATCAACTCTATCTAGTGTTGGAAAGTTCAACTTATAGGGTCTACCCATTCATAGGTTCTCAATCATTAGGATCGAAGCTTCCCACTTTCCTCGATTGGGTTTGTTTTAGTTTTCTAGATAGTAGAGTATAATACCACCCTCTTTGGACATATAAAACTAGCTTCCTTTTATTATTATGCTAAATAGAATTCGTTTAAGTCAATATTTAACACAAAAAATAGTTTATAAATCTAATAGTTATTGCATAGTAGTAATCAAAACCTTCACTTTGTAGAGTGGTACAAAACCATCTTTATGTAGAAAGGATTTCTTCATCCTAAGATAGGACCTTCCAATCCCATAGGTTTGGGATGTATGTGATCTCACTCTATCTGCAAGTGATCAATAAGAAATTTATAGACTCAAAGCCCCTCTAAGCTTTCCTAAGCCTTAGGAGTTGTCCTACATAACAAAGGGTACTTATCACTTGGCCCTTTTTCCTCTTAGGTGCTCAAATAATCAAAACAAAACAAACACCTACCTCCTGCAGAAGCATAGGACTCCCATCTTTAGATAACTATTCTTATAGAGAAGAAACATTTTGGATCCTAGAGATTATCTTTATTCTACAAATGTATTGTGACCTCACCCTAAATCATGGTATATGAGCAATTTTAAGCCAAAGAATAGGTCACAAATGGAGATACATGCTGGACATAACTTCCCTCTTTCTCACAAACTATAGGGAATTAGATGGGCCAAGTAATTAAGGGTAGTCAAGATATACCTTCTTTTGTGTCACTTTTGATTAATGGATATTAGACACTGATAATGAGTGTATACTCAAAACTTTGTGGGTTTGTCAAGAGGTGTTATATATAGCGCCACTTGAGAGAGTTTCTATACTACCAAGAAGGTCTGTTGTTGCTATCATGGGAAACTACAAAGACCCTACAAACCACTTATCAAGTCAAGTGTTTCAAGCAAGTGGCAATGGCTACCTCTCACATAGCCATGCATGCTCTTGCACAAGGATGTACTAAGCTTATCGTTGAATTGGATTGTTGCAGTCCTCTTTCTCGAATCCTTTGATAGCTCCATGATTCAAGGCGCTAGCTCCTATCTCCATGCTCAAGCCTGTCTTCTTATGCTTGTTCTTAAGCCTTCTTGTGCCTTGTATCATTCCGAGGGTTAACAATACCCCCCTTCTAGTTGAGTGTTATTCCCATGGCACTCGATGGTATGGGTTGGAGAGTTGAGGGTGGTTTGGAATTGGTACTTGAGAATTTTGGAGAATTAGTCATGTAGGATAAGCTTGTGAATATGATTGGAGATTGTAGGTGGTGCTGAGGACATGTTGCCTGATTGAAGAGGGCCTCCAGTTGTTGGCCAGCTGCATAGCTGCAAAATGTACCTATAAAGGAAGAATAAGCACACTACCTAGGGAGTGTGTGTGCCTTACCATGTAGTGCATTGTGCAAGTGGTGGTGGAACTAGGAAATGGGTCAAAACAACAAGCAAGCCTGAGGTATTGTCCCATACTTGAGGATCCAATGGGGGAGGTGCTGTGCATGACTTAGGGAGGCATCTCTATCATAATGTCCTACCCTTGATCTACCCTAAGTGCATGAAGTGGGGAGGGGCTAGGGATTTAATGGTCCCTAGATGCAATATTCATGGCACTCATACATCACAATTGAGAAAAAATTTTCTTTTCTTTTCTTTTTCTCTCTCTCCCTTTCCTTCTTTCTTACTTACTTACTTACTTAATTTCTTTCTTCTTCTTCTTCTTTTTGAAAAAAATAATTAAAAAGTAAATTACAAGGGATGATGCTAAGTTACATCACATTCTCCTATAGGGGCAAAGCTGGGTGGAGGTTTTAAGCGACCTACGTAGGAAGGACTAGCTTAGCATATAGCTTTTTAAGTTTACCCTCACGTTTGGAGGTGTAGTGGAAAAAAGTGGGTGGTTATACCTCATGAAATAACTACCACTCATGTCCTCTAGGAAATCCATACAAAAAGCTAGCAATAAGGTAGCTCTCATCACAAACCTAGTCAAAGCACAACTATCTATGCCCCTAGTTATATAAAGAAAGAGGGATGGTAATCACTCGTCCTCTTTTGTTGGCTTTTTCTTAAGAAGTATCCTAAGGAGATGTAGATAGTTACAAGTGGTGATAAATGCTAGATCTGGACATGAAGAAAATTCCTTGAGAAAGTGTGCAATAGATGGGTGAAGATCACGCACTCCTTAGGGATCATGGAATTAACTTTATAATTTCGAGGGAAATCATACCTTCCATGCACCATCGGATCAAAATCTACTTCATATCTCCTTAGGCAAGGCATGTAGGTTGAATTATCCCTTTCATATGACAATGTGTTGTAGAAGGCCATCCATGCATCCATACTGGTATCCCATATATTCCTTGTCCATTTTGGTTGGAACTCATAGCCCTTGATTACTCTAGGCTCATCCATCACTTTATCTTTCTAGTACCTAGTGCGTTCTCTATACTGCCACCGCATCAGTTGCCTTGCCCTTTCCTCTAGCTACCTTTTTCCTAGATGCATTGAAAGCTTGATCACCTCCTCCACCACCCTTGGTTACAATACTCGATGAAGTGATTGGGGGTAGGAGAAGGGGAAATAAAAAGGGTTGGAGTGTCTTTCATAATGCTCCCATAGGGACAATTCTCTTGCCCAATTGACTAGTAAGCATTCTTCACATTGAGGGATAGGAGCTTCATGTAGCACTAAGGCTTGGCACTAATCTTTCTTTGTGATAACTTTGCCAACTCCCTTCTTATATTGATTAGTACACCAAAGTTATTTCTCTTAATAGGATTGCTATTATCAGGTATATGAAGTTGAAGAATTATGAACTTCTTGTGTATCCCAATCTCCCAAAGTATTATTAATTCTTAGATACTAAGACCAAACCACCTTCTTTTATAATAAAGGAGTTAGATGAGATACATTGCTAAACAATTATACCTCCTTATGATAATGAAATTATTCCTATTATTTTATGAGTGTAGTTATGATATTTTAGGATGTTGAACAAGCATTTAATTGATTCATGGTATTTAAAGTCATGTACAATAGTGCTTACTAATATTTGAACATCAAGTTTGGAAAAACATGATGGAAATTACATTGAGATTTGAGAAAACATTATGGAAATTCTTGAGAATATTTCAAATCTTGAGTATACCTGATGTCAAGAATCGCGTGGTGGGGGGACTTGCTCAAGATGCTGTGCTGAACACACACAGAATCCACAAGGAGAAGCTCACTCAAGAGACAAGAAGAGAGATGGAGGCCAAAACATTTTCTTGCTGGTTTCTTCTTCTTCTTACACACACTTTACAATGTACACAAAGTATAGATAAGATACAACATAAAGGAAAGTGGCCTACTAGGTCTAACAATGCATAACCGACTACACTAGTCGACTGGCGCTATAACTATGCCAACTGTAAATAGGTGTAACAACCTAAATATAATAAGTAATGAGTCAGTGGCCATGTGAGAGTCATAATGACCATGGACGTGCTAAGTGTAGATGTGTGGACCCATCTAACCAGGCGGTCCATCCCTCAATGTCCGCATGTGTTGAGCTTGTCATCTCAACACTCCCCCTCAAGATCAACTGCATCTCTGCAACTCCAAGTAAGTTTCAAAACTTTTGAAGCTTCTCTGTACCCAATGCCTTCGTGAAGATGCCAGCTATCTGATCCTGTGTGATAACATACACCAAGTCAATCTCACCTGCTAGTACCTTCTCTCTCACAAAGTGGTAGTGTATCTCAATATGTTTTGTCTTGGCATGGAACACAGGGTTCCTAGCTAACTATATACTGCTCATGTTGTCACAATAAATGACAACTGGACCTTCCACATGCACATCTAAATCAGCCAATAACTTTTGCAACCATACTACCTCACATGCTGTAATAGTAGCACCTCTATACTTAGCCTATGTACTCGACAAAGCAACTATAGATTGCTTTTTGCTGCTCGAAGTAACTGCTGCACTACCAAGAGAGAACATGTATCCACTGGTAGATTTTCTATCAGACATACTACTAGCCCAATTTGCATCTGTGTATCCAAACACCTGTACATCTGTACGTGCCTCATAGAAAAGTCCA